>NC_083342.1:72308838-72621111 GCF_019175385.1 Lycium barbarum
CATTTCATGAAAAAGAGAAGTCTCCATTTGAGACTTCTATGGATGAAATCCTTAGATACCGAGGCAGGCTATGTGTCCCAAATGTTGCAGAATTGCGTCATCAAATCCTCGAAGAAGCTCATTATTCTCGGTATTCTATTCATCCGGGTGCAACGAAGATGTATCATGATCTCAAGTTGATATATTGGTGGGGTGGCATGAAGAGAGACATAGCAGAATTTGTAGCTCAATGTCCGAATTGCCAGCAAGTGAAAATCGAACACCAAAAGCCAGGAGGATTATTGCAAGCAATGGAAATCCCTACTTGGAAATGGGAAGTAATCAACATGGAGTTTTATTGTAGGGATACCTAGTTCCCGAGGCAAAATATGATTCTATATGGGTGATTGTGGATAGATTGACGAAAGCAGCTCATTTTCTTCCTGTTAGAACCACATACTCTGCAGAAGATTATGCAAGGTTGTATCTCAAGGAGATTTTACGACTCCATGGTATTTCGATATCCATTATCACAGATAGAGGAGCGCAATTTACAGCCAAGTTCTGGAAATCCTTCCAAGAAGGTCTAGGTACTCAAGTAAAGCTTAGCACAGCATTTCATCCGCAAACTGATGGGCAAGCCGAACGTACTATTCAGACCTTGGAAGATATGCTACGAGCATGTGTTCTAGATTTTGGTGGTAGTTGGGATGACCAGTTACCTCTTATTGAGTTTGCATACAACAATTGCTATCATTCCAGTATCCAAATGGCTCCGTATGAAGCTTTATATGGAAGGAAGTGCAGGTCCCCAATTGGATGGTTTGAAATAGGAGAAGTACAGCTAATAGGCCTTGAGTTAATTCAACAAGCAGTAGAAAAATTCAAGGTGATCCGAGATCGATTGTTGACAGCCCAAAGTCGCCAAAAATTTTATGCGGACAACCGCCGGTGAGACTTAGAATTTCAAGTTGATGATTGGGTATTCCTAAAGGTGTCACCAATGAAAGGAGTGATGAGATTTGGTAAGAAAGGAAATTTAATCCTCGATACATTGGACCCTATAAGATTATCCGCAAGGTGGGTCAAGTAGCTTATGAATTGGACTTGCCTCCAGAACTTCAGTTAGTCCATCCAGTTTTCCATGTCTCAATGCTCCGTAAGTGTGTTGGTGATCCTACGAGGATTGTTCCAACAGATGATGTCCAAGTGATAGAAAAGCTAGTCTATGAAGAAGTTCCCATTGCCATATTAGACAGGCAAGTACGGAGACTTTGAAATAAGAATGTTGTCACGACCCAACCCCGTGGGCCATGACTAGTGCCCGAGCTGGACACTGGTATACATACCTGTTAGATATAGTCAAACTGAATCTAAGAACAATATGGAAACTTGCAAAGGAACCCCAAAGGTTCATGACGTCATCATACGTATATATCCAAATAACCTGTCTCCTGAGGAGTCACAACTGATCAAAACATAATATGATACGCAAGCCGACAAGGCTGCTATCACACCCCGATCTTGCTAGGGTGTGATGGGCACCCGACCCTTAGGGCCGAGCGAACCCTCAGACTCTTGCTGCACATAAAATCACGTCAAACTTTTTAAAACAAATAAGTTAAAGCACATAATAATTTTTTTTCCAGAAATATTCTTTTTCGTAGCTTCCAAGCCGAACAAATCTAAAGTCATACAAAATTCAATACATAACACAGACCGACATATCGGCTGAAGGAGCCGCTTACAGACTGATAACTAATACCCACGACGCTGTCTGCAAAGTCTCTAACATAAGTCCAGAAAGCATAACATACAAAATCTAACTCGGCAGCACTCCGGGAACAAAAGGAGCTTGCCATCTGCACTGGAATATCTTCTATACTGGCTTCAACTCAACTGGGAGTACCTGCGCGGCATGGAACGCAGCCCCCGAAGACAGGGGGTCAGTACGGAATATGTACTGAGTATGTAAGGCATGCATTAGAAAGAAACAGAACCGTAACTGAGACAGATAGAACTAACAAATAAGTACAGTATTCAGAGTACCAGACGCTTATTATTTTTCAGACACAAAGCATGCATACCTGTTTCACATGTCAGTGGAAGTACAGAAGGTAAGTGTTTTAGCCAAAGTACCAAAATACTTATTCTACAATTAAGATCGCTTGTCCGAAGAGGTACAGAAAATATAAAATACAGAACGGAGTACCGAACGTACCGAATGCTCAGGTGATGTCATATATCGGACAGAATACAGAACGTACAGAATACTCAGATGATGTCATATATCGTACGGAATACAGAACGTACAGAATGCTCAGATAGTGTCATATATCATACGGAATACAGAACGTACAGAATACTGAGATGATGTCATATATCAGACGAAACACAGAACGTACAGAATACTCAGAGTGCTTACTTTCCGGACACAAATTATGCATATCGGAATCATGTAACATCTTCACAGATAACAGATCCCGGCCCTGTGATAAGGGACACGGTAACAGAATCATCATATGTCAAAATCATGTGTCAGTATGTACATATGCAGATAGCAGATAACAGATCCCGGCCCTGTGATAAGGGACGCGGTAACAGAACCCGGCCCTCTGGGAAGAGACGCGGTGAACAGAATCATATGCCATCCTGGCCGCCATCCCCATATCATCATATATAGATAACAGAACCCGGCTCTCCCACCGAGGGGCGCGGTGAACAATGCAGAGGAAATGCACGGTAACAGAACCTGGCCCGGGACGCAGTGAAAGAGACATTAAGTCATGCACGAAGCAGAAGAAGGGCACGATAACAGAACCTGGCCCGGGACGCAGGGAAAGAGACATTAAGTCATGCACGAGCAGAGTCATGAGAAACCATATGCACATAAATCCAGACTCAATGAATAGGTACACTTGCCGACATTCGAAGGCTCAGAAACGAGTTTCGGGTTCTTCCTAGTTAGTATCAAGAAGTTATGAGCATTTGAAATACAGAAACCTCTTCGGACTTCTAAGCGATCCGAGATCGTACATAAAAACATTAAGTCTTACAAAGAATACTCATATCAGAATACTCGGATCAGAAGACTCATATCCGGATCTTCATAGCCGAATACTTATATCGGAATACTTATATCGGAATACCCGTATCAGAACACTTATACCAGACACTCGTACCAGTATACCTAACTCAGAATACTTATATCAGAATATTTATATCGGATTATTTATATATTGGGTGCTTATATCAAAATACTTATATCGAAATATTTACATCAGAATTCTTATATCAAAATATTCGGATCAGACCGTTCGTAGCGGAGTGTTCATATCAGGATAGTCGAGTCAGAATACTTATATCTGAGTTACTAGATACTTATAGCAAACTCGGAACATTAGCCAAAGTTTCTCTTAATTATCATACGGAAATAGGGCAAATAAAACAATACAAATAGGTCTCGGGGGTTGTGGGCCCACCTTGGGTCAAGTCGAGGTGACATACGTAAAACTATAAACATTTGGTCTTATACGGTCATCTACGAAAGTTTCAGGGTAATCCAGTTCCGTTGGTGGAAGTTGCGTATGTTCAAACTACCTTTTCACTAAACATAATATAATCAATTCAATTATACTGAATGAAAAAGGGTTAAATATAAGCTCGGATTTCTAAGAGTAGAGTCATCCCCGAGGCTCGAGTCATAGCCTATCACATCTAGGACATGCCAAGAGAAAGAGGGGGTAAGCCTTACATACCTTAGCTGCGCCTTACGCTCGCTCAATTTCAATTCCCGTTTCGCCCAAAATCTACAAATGGTCATGTTTACCAATTGTCAATAGTAAGACTTTTAGCATTCAAATCTTTAACTCATCACTTGTCTACAAATATTTGAGCAGCATCTCCCCTATACATATAACATCCCCGAGACTTAACTCGGCTCCAACATCAATAACCAAACCAACAACAATACCAACAACAATAACAATCACCACAAAACACAACATAGCATAACTAGTCCTCTTTTCAACATAGTACAATAACTTTCATTTCCAACGTCATATTTCCAAACCAACCTCAATGTTTTCACATTCATTACTAATCAAGATCATTACAATACGATTCGGAAGCATTTCATATCATTTCTACAAGCTATTCACACGATATACAAAATATACAAACTTTCCACCAAAACCATAATCCATACGAAACTTCTAATCTTCAACATACATATTCATAACACATTTCCAACTTCCAATTTCATCAACAATAATCATAATTTGCACCTCAACAATTTCATTTTCATCATTACATAAATCTTCCATAAAATCACAAAATTCCCCATAACAACTTACCAGCCAATCTTTCATGAATTCTTTTCCTTTCTACATTCCACAACACAACAACAATCAAAATACTAAATAAAATTAGCTCATCATGCTCCACCAAAACAGCCCCATATACGGCTACCACATCAACACCGACAAACGAATTTATATCGCTATTTCTTCCGTCCTATTCCGTTAAATCTTTAAATAAACTTGTTAACAATGAAAAGGAACCTTCATATTACCTTAAGTAGGTAGCCACCACGTTATCACTCTCCTCCTTGGTTGATTTTTAGCTCAAATTGAAGACAACGCGACGTACAACACTTTTCTCTTCATGGGCTTCGGAATTCGGGGCTCGGATTTTGGTCAAAAATTGATTTTTTTCTCTAGGATATTTTCTCTCTTTTCCTCCAGAAATTTCTGGATGTTTAGGTGTGAAAAATGAGGGGGGAAACGCTGAAATGTTACTTAAATAAGATGGGTCATGGGCCTAACCCGGTTGGGCCCGAGTTGGGCCTAGCCCACTGACCTTTCGACCTTAAAACGTCCATATCTCCTTGTACCGACGTCACCTGGGAACCCACGACCTATGGTTTGAAAGCTACTTCAATTATCTACAACTTATATTTCTTGGTAGTTTTCCAAATTCCGAACTTATAATACCGTTTTGGCTCCTCTAAGTCAGGTTACCCGAAAACGTTTTCTTAAAAATATTCGTTTGGAGGGCTTCCACTTTGATTTGGCCCAAGAGTCCTTCTTGAATTGTGTTTAACTCCACATATGTGATTCATATGACTTTTCAGATGTTCCAAAAAAAATATCGATGTGTGGGCCCCACCTTAGCAAATAATCCGACGTTAAAAAATACGGGATATAACAGCTGCCACTACATATCAATACCATAATCAAGCCGACAAGGCTGCCACTACAGACGAACATATCCATAGCACATCGTATAGACATAGCTGAACAAAACGTATACACAACCCACACATATGTCTACATACCTCTAAAAGTATCGATAGTGAAATATGACGGGACAGGGCCCCGCCGTACCCCTGGATAAATATATATATACATCAAAAGATCTGTACCAAAAGTCTAGGCTCCGGAACAATGGAGCTCTACAAGACAGCTGAGTGGAAATCCTAAGCTAGAGGAACACCAAATCGTGTATCTGTACCTGCGGGCATGAAACGCAGCCCCCCCCCCCTCCCCCGGAGAAAGGGGGTCTATACGAGATATGTACTGAGTATATAAAGCATGAAATACATTAAGGAAGATCACAATTGAAGTAGAGATTCCAGGAGACAAGTATGATAATTAATAAATCATTGTACCTGTGCCTTACGAAGCAAAATCATGCATATCATCGTCATATACCATACTCGGCCCATTATGGGACTCGGTGAATAAAGTCGTGTACACGTATACCATACCCGGCCCATCATGGGACTCGGTGCCATAATCATATCATCATATACATATACCGTACCCGACCCTCTAGTGAGGGACTCGGTGAACAATGCAGTGAAACTGTGCACGAATACATACCCGGCCCATCAGGGGACTCGGTGAAAGATATAATAACAGCGTGCACGAGAAGAGTAGTGAGTAACCATATGCAAATCAAATCGTCATCTAAGACTCGATAGAATAGATATAATGAACTAACACTTGAATATCAAGACAATAATAATATCAAGTATCCTTCGACTGTCACAATGGAGTATATCAAAATAGAACTTTAGGAATCATAGACACGTATCAAGACATAATGAAGAAAGTTCATGGAATCAAGAACATTAGCCATCCTAGTGGCTCTAAGAATAGGAGCTTCTTTGGAGTCATATATACGTCGTCTGTTTGTTTCATAAAAATCATGCCAAAAAGAAGGAAAGGTTAGCTTTACATACCTTATCCGCTTCTTAAGCTAATCCAAACCTAAGTCTCGGGCTTCCCCAGATCTACAACAACGTCAGTAGATACCAAACATTAGGTATAGGTAATTAGGAATTTAACCTTAAGCTAGCACGTCATTTATAGAAATTTGGACAACACTTCCTTTATAAATTTATTGTCGCACCCTAACCTTACTAGGGTGTGATGGGCACCCGACCCCATATTCGGAGCCGAGCGAACCCGCTGACTCTTATTACATACATAATCTCTTTGGACTCTTAAGTCAAATAGAATGAAATACATAGTAAAGCTTTCAGAAATACTCTTTTTCGTTGTTCTCAAATCAAACAAAATCCGTAATTATATGGAATTTATGGCATAACACAGAGTGACACATCGGCTGATGGTGCCACTTACAAGACTGACATTCTACACCCACGACTCTGTCTGTTAAGTCTCTAACATTAATCAGAAATCATAGCACATATACTCTGACTCGGCAGCACTCCAGGAGCAAATGGAGCTTGCCAACTTCGCTGGAACATCTTCTGACAAAATCTTTTACTCATCTGCATGTACCTGCGTGGCATGAAATGCAGCCCCTGAAGAAAGGGGGTCAGTACGGAATATGTACTGAGTATGTAAATCATGAAATACAGAAAGCAGAACCATAATCGAAACAAATAGTACAAGAGTGAGTACATCATCCAGATTACCAAAGCGCTTATTTTCCAATCACAAATCGTGTATGCAGATGTCATATGTCAGAAAAAGTGCAGATCCAGAATATATGCCGAAGTCATATGTCAGAAGAAGTACGGATCCAGAATGTCAGAATGTTTGTTTTCCAGACACAGATCATGTATGTCGATTTCATATGTCAGAAGAAGTACAGAAGGTACAGAATGCCAAAATGCTTGCATTTCCAAACACAAATCATGCATGTCAGAATCATATATCGTGTATATACATATAACAGATCCCGGCCCTTTAGTGAGGGACGCGGTGAACAGAGTCATCATGTTTGTCAGAATCATATATCATTTACACATATAACAGATACCGACCCTTTACTGAGGGACGCGGTGAACAGAATTATCAATGCATGTCAGAATCATATACCATATATGCAGATAACAGATCCCGACCCTCTATTGCGGAACGCGGTGAACAGAATCATATATGCCATCCTGGCCGCCACCCCTATATCATCCTATACATATGTACATATAACAGAACCCGGCCCGCACGAGAGAGGGACGCGGTGAACAATGCAGAGGGAGATGCACGATAACAGAACCTGGCCCGGGGCGCAGTGAAGTACATACTGAGGCTTGCACGAGCAGAGTAGTGCGAAACCATATGCACACAAATCCAGACTCGATAGATACGTACACTTACCGACATCTGAAGGCTCAGAAACAAGTTTCGGGTCAATCCGATTTAGTATAAGAAAGTTATGAACGTTTGAAGTACAGAACCTTCTACGAACGTTTCAGAAGCCATTTTTGGAAAATCAAAGCAAAAATCATGTTAGGTACCTTCCGAATATCGTTATGGATCAACTCAGATAGAGCTTTTGGAACCATATGTACGTATCAAAATGTATCAAAGACTCTATGGAATAATCAAACGTGCTATCATTTCAAAATCAAAACTTTAGTTATATCAATTATCTTTCGAATGCCATTCGGAAACATACAGAACTTTTACGAACGTTTCAAAGTAAATCCGAGATCTTTTTCGAAAGTTAGGGACATTAAAACTTACAGAAATCTTTCAGGAACAAAACTCTTTATGCTCATCTCGTTATTCAACCATACAATAAGTTCAACTATATCGAACGTACTCATGTCAGAAGTGAATAAGAATCATAGACAGACTCGGAAACATATCAAATAGAGCTTCGGAAATCATAGATACATATCAAAAAGGTGAATACGAATCATAAACAAACTCGGAATCACATAATAGAGTAACCCAAGATGCGTATCATACCTTATTTGGCTCTAGGACATGCCAAAAGAAAGAAAGGGTAAGCCTTACATACCTGCTCCACCTCCTATTAGCTACGCTTATTTATCCAAGCTTGCTAGCCTACATTCAAGAAGAGTTACACAATCATTAGATTTGTCGTCATATACTTGTCTTAATCCTTCAAATGAATTCATTTATAATCTGTCGAAATTTCGGCAGCATTTCCCTTGTAAATACACCATCCCCGAGAATCTAACTCGGCCAATATCAACAACAATCCGAGAATTCAACTCGGCCAAATTATCAACAGCAATACCAACAATTGTACTAACAACTTCAACAATCAATCCAAAATATATTCTAACATAGTTCAAGAACTTTAAAACAATTCACATAATGTTTAAACAACCCAACCAATATACCACTTCACCCGAAACCTTCCAAATTCAACAAGAACAATAACAACACATTTCTTCTCCTCCAACTTCATGAATTACACCAACAATTCACATACTAACAACATTGTCTTCCATAACTACAAGAAGGCTATATTTAAATCACATTAACATCTAAAACAACTCTCCAACCATTACAACTTCACTAGAATCATTAAACTTTCATTTTCATCATAGAATTCATTACAACAACAACCAAAATACTAGATAAAATTAATTCATCATCCCTATACAACACAACACACACACGGCCAAACTCCACACCACACGGCCACCACTCCAACACACTAAATTCATGGTTCTCATTCATTTCTACATACTACAACATACCCAAACCATTCATAACATATAAAAAGAGAATTAGACCTTACCTTTTCCACTTGTCTTCTTAACTTGGTTAGAGTTGCTCCTTGCAAAAATGGATGGTTTTCTTGCTCCAACAACTATCCCACGTTAAAGAGGACCTTCCAATTGGTGGGATTGCTAGAAGAAAATATTTTTTGATCAAATCTTTCAAGGGGTCAATTTTTGGAGGTCATGGCCGAATGGCCCTTTTGTTTCTCTCCAAGGTTCTTGAAATTTCTAAGTGGTGGAAGATGAAAAATGTGACTAATAAGTCATATTATATACACACATATAATTCATTTATTTGGGCCAAGGCCCATTCCATAGTGCACGGCCACAAGGGCCTTCCTTCTCTCTTTTTTTTTTCAAGACTTTTAAGTCCCCATAATTCACTTTTAACCCCAAAACTCTCCTTGATATTTCCATGAGCCACCTTGTGAATTTCCCTTTTTACCCCTAGCTTTACCAAACATTTCCACATCAAAATTTTCACAAACAACTTGTGTGTTAAACAAGATCAAAATATGGCCTTGTCCTTAGCTTCTCGCAATTATCTCGAATTATCCGAACGTACAAAATACGGGCTATAACATTTATCAAACCCCGAGAATTCAACTCGGTATAGTCATCAACAACATTACCAACAACCATATTAACAACATCTATTTTCCTTTTTAATCTTTAATTGCAGGTTTCAGTCAAACCTGCAACATTCATACCGTATCTGACATATATTCTGCTCACCGTTACTGATTCCTTCAGTGTCTTCTATGCGCACCTTATAACTGAACTTATCATCAATATATATATATATATATATATATATATATACATTTAATCAATTTTCTTACTATATTTACAATTACTAACCTTGATGATGACCAGTCGCCATTCTGTACATACAATTTCTGATAACGTAACCTCAAGGAAATCTGTAACTCTCAGTAGCATTATTTATCTTTTCTTGTCGACACCACTCTCCTGCTGAAATCAAAGGTCAGTATATAAGGAATATCATTTCCTATCTCTTGGCTCTATCGTACGATACTAAAATATGAAGGAAAAGAAACATCCTAAATGTCCTGTAGCCCCCTGTTTATAGATGTGGTGCACAACACACCGATAAACAAGACTCTACTAGACACGGTCTGTAGACACTCCGAGGATGAACTGTTCTGATAGCACTTTTGTCACGACCCAACCCCGTGGGCCATGACTAGTGCCCGAGCTGGACACTCGTATACATACCTGTTAGATATAGTCAAACTGAATCTAAGTGTTATATCCTGCATTTTGTACGTTCGGATAATTCGAGATAATTGCGAGAAGTTAAGGGCAAGACCATTTTCCAAAGTTATTCTAAAATACAAGTTATTATGAGTATTATTGGGATGGAAATATTGAGAAAGGTTAACGGTAAAAATGAAAATTCACAAAACAATTTATGGTAATATTGTGGAAAGGCTAGGGGTAAAATGGGAATTACACAAATTGTTCAAGAAAATTCTTGAAATGTCACTTTGGCCATGTGACATAAAAAGTGGGCCCCACCCATAGCCATGTGTCCATGTACTTACTTAACGGACCAAAGTTTATACAACAAGACAAGTGGATGTATTTGTTATTTTAAGAAAATTCTATAAAAGGGGAGAAGACCCATGTGTCCATAACTTTTATTTGAGGGACTTAAAAACAAATAAGGATAAATGATGGAAAAAGAAGGATAAATAAGACACATTTCTCATCTTCTTTCCTTAAGAAAAATCAAGAAACTTGGAGAAGCCCCAAGTTGAAGGCCATTCGGCCATGTGCACCCCAACAATAACCTTGAGACAAATTTGTTCAAAAATTATTTTCCTACTAATTGGAAGGTCCCTAGCAAAGTGGAGTACCTATTGAAGCAATAAAAACATCTATTCTTGCAAGTTCATAACCATGGTCAAGTGAATAAGTTGAAGGAAAAAGGTAAGAATTAATTTCCTTTTATACGTTATGGATGATTTATGTATGTTGAAGTGTGTAGAAAAGGATTAAATTCATGAAGTATGTGTGTATATGTGTTGGCCGAATGGAAGTGGTGTGGTGTAGAAAGAATGGATTAATTTTACTTAGGATTTAGATTGTTGTTGTAATGTATAGAAATAGATGAAAATTCATGAAAATATGTATGTTGTTGTTGTGGCCGAATAAGGGGTTGTTTTGGTAAGTTATGGTGAATTGATTTCATTTGATATTCTAGTTGTTGTTGATGTGGATTCTACGATGAGAATGAAAGTTTGATGACTTGAAATGAAGTTGTAATCGTTGTAGGATTGTTGAAGAGGTTAATGCGACACTAGCATGAATTCTTATAATTGTATGGACGGTATTGTAACATGTGAATTTTGATATAGTTTATGAATCTAGAATAAGGAAAACGTGTTGTTGTTGTCCTTGTTGAAGTTGGAAGATTTTGGACTATGTTGTAAGTTGGCTAGGCCGTTTAAAATATTGTGTGAGTTGCTTGAAGCGTTCGTGAATATCGTTCGAATGGTTTTGGATTAATACTTGAATATGTGAGCAACCATATTGGCTTGATCATATGCGGTTGGATTGAATATAATTGTTGGTATTATTGTTGATAATGTGGCCGAGTTCCATTCTCGGATTTGTTGTTGTGAAATTGACCGAGTTAGATTCTCGGGGATGGTGTATTTACAGGGGAAATGCTGCCGAAGTTTCGGCAGAATATAAATGAATTCATTTGAAAGAATAAGACTAGTATATGCCGATGAAGCTAATGATTAAGTCAACTTTCTTGAATGTAGACTAACAAGTTTGGATAAATAAGCGTAGCTAATAAGGTGTGGCACAGGTATGTAAGGCTTACCCTTTTCTTTGATTTGGTATGATCCATATGAATAAGTATATGATGTATATGCATGATTTCAAGAGATTCCGATTCTTAGAGCCACTAGGATGGCTACTATTTTTGATCTCCGTAAGCCACTTTATATGGCTTCGATACGTACCCATGATTCCAAGCTCTATTTGATAAGTTCCCGAAGTTGTCTACGATTCTTATTGGTCTATTGATATGAGTATACTCACTATGGTTAAGATTATTACATAATTGGATAATGAGCCAAGTAGAAGAGTTTATGTTTTTAAAATGGTTCTGTAAGTATTAATGCTTCTAACTTTTGTATACAGTCTTGGATCGGGCCGAACGTTCCTCGGCAGTAATATGTTATAGTATGGATCGGGCTGCACGTTCCGCAGCAACACTCAGTTTGATGTTCTATAATTATGCATGCCGGATTCTGTTATGTGTATATACGATATATGATGTCGGCATATTGATTTGATCCATAATAATATGCAAAAGGTACTTAATATGATTTTTGCTCCGATTTTCCAAAAACGGCTTCTGAAGGGTTCATAAAAGGTTCTGTACTTCAAAAGCTTGTAACTTTCCCATACTAATTCCGATTGACTTGAAACTTGTTTCTGAGTCTTCAGATGTCGATAAGTATACTTGTCTAGCGAGTCTTGATTTGTGTGCATATGGTTTCGCACTACTCTGTTCGTGCAAGTCTTGATATGTCTATTCACTGAGCCCAGGCCAGGATATGTTATCGTGCGCACTCCTCTGCATTGTTCACCGAGTCCCTTAATGGGCCGGGTACGATATATGTATATGATGATATGATTATGGCACCGAGTCCCATGATGGGCCGGGTACGGTATATGTGCACATGATTTCATTTACTGAGTCCCTTAATAGGCCGGGTACGGTATATGTGCACATGATTTCATTTACCGAGTCCCTTAACGGGCCGGGTACGGTATGACTCCATTCACCGAGTCCCTCACTAGAGGGCCGGGTACAGTATGTATTTGTATATGTATATGCATGCATGATGATATGATTTTATCACCGAGTCCCTTAACGGGCCGGGTACGGTATGTTTATGATATATGATGTTCGCACGCATGATTTCATTCACCGAGTCCCATAACGGGCCGGGTACGGTATGTGATAATGATATGCATGATTTATGTTCTAAAGGTAAGAACTTTGGTATTCCGGACATTGTATATGTTTCTGTACTCCTAATGTCAGTTACGATTCTTTTATTATGATTCTTGCCTTACATGCTCAGTACATTTTCCGTACTGACCCCCTTTCTTCGGGGGCTGCGTTTCATGCCGCGCAGGTACACCCAGATGAGTTGAAGCTATAATAGAAGATGTCCCAGTAGAGATGGCAAGCTCCATCTGTTCCTGGAGTATTGCCGAGTCAGAGTTTGTATGATATGCTTTATAGACTGATGTTAGAGACTTTGCAGACAACGTCGTGGGTATTGGTTGTCAGTCTGTAAGTGGCTCCATCAGCCGATATGTCGATCTGTGTTATGTAATAAATTTTGTATAATTACAGATTTTGTTAAGTTTTGAGAACGATAAAAGAAAGATTTCGGAAGCTTAATATGTATTTTACTTTTATTTGATTTTCAGAGTCCGAAGAAATTATATGCGTAATAGGAATCTATGGGTTCGCTCGGCTCCGGATATGGGGTCGGGTGCTCATCACACCCTAGGGCATTAGGGTGTGACACTAAGAACAATATGGAAACTTGCAAAGGAACCCCAAAGGTTCATGACGTCATCATATGTATATATCCAGATAACTTGTCTCCTGAGGAGTCACAACTGATCAAAACATAATAAGATACGCAAGCCGACAAGGCTGCCACTACATATCAATACCATAAGCAAGCTGACAAGGTGTTATAGCCCGTATTTTGCACGTTTGGATATTTCAAAGTCGTCGTGGAAAGTTAAAGGCGAGACCATTTTAAAAAAAAAATTGTGCACAAGTTAGTTATGAATATCATTTGTGAATATTATTGGACGAAAATATTGAGAAAGGTTAAGGGCAAAAAGGAGAAATTTCAAAATGGTAAATGGTAATATTGAGGAAAGTCGAGGGGCAAAATGGGAATTTCACAAGGCATTCAAGAAAGTTCTTGAGGGACCAAAGTGTACATGGTAAGATATTAGGTCATCTTTTATTCTAAGAAAAATTCAAAAAAAAAAAGGGGAATTCTCTAGAGAAAGAAAGGATGGCCAAGTGTCCACATTCTTACTTAAGGGGCCTAAGTGTATATATAAAGAAGTGGTGGCTAAAATAAAACAAGTAAGTCATCTTTTATTTAAGAGAATTCAAGAAAAAGGATGAAAGCTTTAGAAGAAGAAAAGAAAATGAATAAAGAGAGCATGTGCTTCTCACATGCTTGAAGAAGCCAAGTATATATATATATATAGGAGAGGTCATCTTTTTAAATCAAGAAGTTGTAGAGAAAGGAAAAAACAAATATAGAAGAAGAAGAAAGAGGAGGGGCCAATTCGGCCAAGAAGGAGGAGAAAGAGAAGACCAAAAATCTTGCCCCAAAAATTTATTTCTCATAGTATTTCTACTAATTCAAAGATGCTCTCCAACATGGTATAATTGTTGAAGCAAGAGAATTATTCTTTGGTGCAAAACACCAACCTTAGCTAAGTTGAGAAGTTGTGAAGGAAAGGTAAGAATTCATCTCCTTGATTGTGTTATGAATGGTTTGGTATGTTGCAGTATGTGGGAAAGAATAGAATTCATAAGAAAATATGGATGTTGAAATTGTAGCCGAGCATGGTGTGTGTGTGGCCTTGTATGTGTTGTTGAATGTAAGTATAATGAACTAAATTTATGTAGTAGGTTGGTTGTTGTTGTAATGCATGAAAAAAAAAATGAAAATCCATGGAAATATGCATGATGTAGTTGTGGCCGACTAAGGGGCTGTTTTGGTAGCTATGGTAAATTGATTTTATTTGATATTCTAGTTGTTGTTAATGTGGATTCTATGATGAAAATGATGGTTTGGTAGTTTGAAATGAAGTCGTCGACGTGTAGATTGTTGATGTGGTTCTTGAAGTTAAAGGTAAGAAATGTGTTATTGATGTTTCATTTAATTTGGAAGGTTGCGGATTATGTTGTGGTAGTTGGTTGGAATCTAAACAAAACGCCGTTGAATTATGTGAAACGAGTTATTAATGTTAGAAGGTGTTTTGAGTAAAATTATTGAAATTGTTGGTATGATTGTTGGCATTGTGTTGATAGTTTGGCCGGGTTGAATTCCCGGATTGTTGTTGATTGAAATTGGCCAAGATAGATTCTTGGGGACGATGTATTTATAGGGGAAATGCTGCCGAAATTTCGGCAGACAAATGTTACTTTAAAATCCCACTTCTAAATGCTCTAATTAAGGTTTGGTAAATGTGACCAATTTGTAGATTTTGGTGAATTTGGTGCTTGAGTTTGGAGAAGCAAAAGGAGTGGAAAAGGTATGTAAGGCTTCACCCTTCCTTCTTTGGCATGTCTTAGACATAATAGGTCGAATACGAGCCTCGGGGACAACTCTATTCTCCGGAATCCGCGCCTAAAGTTTCCTTTTTTTCATTCAGTAGAATTGAATTAAAAAGTGTGCAAAATGTTGGAAGAATTTCCTAAACCTCTAGAACTCGCATAAATAGGACCCGACTACCCTAAAACCCTCACAAGTAACGCCATGACATGTAACATATGTAAATTTGGTACGCCGCCTCATTTGATCCGAGGTGGGCCCACTGGTTCCCGAATTTACCTTATTGTTCCGCTTGACTTACTTTCAAGCTGAATCCAAAAGAAACCTTCGATCCTTATTCCATTACCAAATGACAAGTACTCTACCTATCCCAACGAGAATACTTCCATGACGATAATGATAACGATGATGTCAGAAAAGAGAATATGCCTATGATAAGTACGACAAGAATGATTCCACGACTAAGAGCCTTGAGCTAAAAATCCAATGTGAATATGAAAGTGTTATACTAGTTCTTGAACCTTAATTTTATTCCGTAGCTATGACACTAGTTCTAAAAGACTTCAAAGCATATGAATTGACGGATATAATGCCCATGATTTCATTCTATGCTCTCTCTTAAGGCTATTTTCCGGTGGTAGTCTCGCCTTAAAATACTCGTTCCTTCAAGGTGAGACAAAGTGACCATGATTATTCCATAACGTAATCGGAGGTCACCGACCTTACGTCACTCCGATGGACACATGACTTTCTTTGGGCTCTCATGCATGCCAATTGTATGACATATGTATATGTATATGTATATGGGGAAAGGGGAAGGGCCACTGTTATATCACCACCTGATTCAGCTGGATTTCGTCCCGGACCCAGATACGGCGTCTGTATATGTGATATATATATAATATGTTGGGACACTGTTGGGGAGGGGGGTGGGAGAGCCGATGTACTCGGCGTCTGTGAATGTAAATAAAGGACACCGTTTTCTGATATGTTCTGTTTTCTGTACATGTAAATAAGAAGCACCATTTTTCTGAAAAAGAAACTAAGCATGCATGGCATCCGCAGAAAGGCATTCATATGTACAGGTTACTTCATATGTCTATTCCGTTATTATTCATACTGCATATTCCTTTATTATGTCACTATTCATGCCTTACATACTCAGTACATTACTCGTACTGACCTCTCTTCTTCGGGGGCTACGTTTCATGCCGCGCAGGTACTCCCAGATGATTAGAAGACCTTACTAAAGATGTTCCAGCGGAGATGGCGAATTCCACTTGTCCCGGAGAATTGCCAAGTCCAAGTATATGCTATGATGTTCTGTTCTATGTTAGAGACTTTGCAGACAAAGCAATGGGTATTGGGTTGTCAGTCTGTAAGCGGCTCCAGCAGCCGATATGCTATTATGTTTATGTCACGAGTTTTACATGATGTAAGAGCTTACTTATGAAAAGAAAAAAAAATATTGGAGAGCTTACTATGTATTTCTTTCTTTACTGATTCAAGGGTTTCTATACGTAACAAGAGTCAGCGGGTTCGCCCGGCTCCAGATATCGGGTCGGGTGCCTATCACACCTTAGTAAAGTCGGGGTGTGACAAAGTGGTATCAGAGCAGGTCGGTCTAAGGGGTTGTCTGCAAAGTCGTGTCCAGTAGAGTCCTGTTTATGAGTGTGAAGCCGGCCACATTTATAAGCAGGAGGCTGCGGGGCATCTAGGAAATGTTGACCTTCTTACTGTCTTAGATCGTGCGATAGAGCCAAGTCGTAGGAAATAAGATTCCTTATACTAACCGTCGATTTTCGCAGACGCCTAGTGGCGACGAAAGAAGACAAGTGACGAGATGGCAAGTTACAAAGGTAAGCCTGGATAATTGTTCTGTTACTTGGAACTGGAAGTTCTGATGGCTGAATATGTCATATAGCCGCGTGTTCTGTGAAGTACTGTCGGTACTTGCTACGTACGGATTTGGAAAAGTAAGAATGGAAAAGGAGGTCTGTCAGAATAGATACGCCTAGTAGGAAGAGACGGGGGCAGAAGATACTGTAAACAGGTAATAAGTGAGATGCGTTGTTTCAGAAAGGTTATGGATTTGGGCGTGGCAACGAAGGTGAGATCGCTACCATCGGGAATCTGGAAGTCCAGGACAGGAGGTAGCCATACACACAGGCGGAAGATGAACATCGGGAACCAAAAGGGTAAAACCGTAATTGTGAAAGAAGAACGCGTTACGAAAGTGCCTGGGAGCCTGTGAAACCTCGACTCGCTCCAAAACATGTAATAAAGGTCATGTGAAGAAGCGGACGCGAAAATATCGGCATTAAGGCACCGAGTTTCAGTGAAGCTTTTGGGTTAAGCATGCTCAGGTGGGAGCAATTTCATGATGGGTGACCCCCTGGGAAGTTGGCAAGAAATTCTATAAATTGAGACATAAGGGACAAATGAAAAGCTAGGGTAGTCTAAGGAAAACTAGAGTGTATGGGATGATTGGAGACCATAGGAAGACGCGTAGGATGAGGCAAACTAGATCGGTGAAGAGGCAGAAAGTGCATTATAGCTCGGGAATTAGGATAGGCTTGAATAGTGGTTGGAAGTATTTGGTGGGCTAGTTGATAGTAATTATATATATATATATATATATATATATATATATATATATATGTATGAAGGTGTAGCGTATTCTATATATGATCGTATCGGAGGACATGTGAGTCCCAGCGATCGGAACTATGGAAAAAGAGGCATTGATCACGCAAGGGTACCGAAGTTTGAAGGGGTACCAAAGATCGAGTGACAGCAGGAATAAATGATGAAGGCGTTACTAGGAAAATTGGTATCATCTCCACTACAAGTCAAAATGGAAGAATTCTAGTGTGACGAAAATTGGAAAGAAAAGATTGAGCAAGTGGAAAACAAAGAGATCAAAGTATCGGAAGGAGGTAAGAGGTAAGAAACCTCAAAGAGATGAGGGATAAGGGATAGACCAAGATTTCATAGAAGGACTGTTGGCATATAAGGAGCCCCCTAAAGGGGGGGAGGCCATATTATAGTAGACCTAAAAAGGAATTGCAACACTATCAAGTGTCAGCAAAGGAAATCTATTAGCTTGGAATCAGAGTTTAGAATATGTCGGCGTGTCGCAAGAATACTTGGGAGTAGAGTAGAAGCGAAATAACAATGAGTATACTAAGAGATAGACTTGAGGATAAAGAAATAGCCTACGGCTACATTGAATCGTTAAGTAAGGATTGCGTACTAAGACATTGCTTCCGTTAAGGTGCGGTGACGAGACAATACTAGAAAAGGAAGGACCCGGAAAGAACAAGGATAATGAGGTGACACAGTGAGTTAGAAAGACCTATGACATGGAGCAATGACTCATGAAAGGTCAAGGAGTTCGATTATAAGGAAAATAAGGTAAAGGATAAGGAACGGGCATAATGGAAAGAGCAGCTATAAAAGAAACCCATGACATAGAATGAGGACTCACGTAAGGATCCAGGAGTTTGATAGTAAGGAAAGTAGGATAACATATATGGAATGGACATGGAGGAAAGGGAAACTATAAAGGAACCCCCTCTCGAAGTGCTACAAGACCCCACAAAGTAAGTTGAACATTCGAGGACGAATGTTCTAAAGGGGGGGAGGATGTTATAGCCCGTATTTTGCACGTTTGGATATTTCAAAGTCATCGTGGAAAGTTAAAGGCGAGACCATTTTCAAAAAAACAATTGTGCACAAGTTAGTTATGAATATCATTTGTGAATATTATTGGACGGAAATATTGAGAAAGGTTAAGGGCAAAAAGGAGAAATTTCAAAATGGTAAATGGTAATATTGAGGAAAGTCGAGGGGCAAAATGGGAATTTCACAAGCCATTCAAGAAAGTTCTTGAGGGACCAAAGTGTACATGGTAAGATATTAGGTCATCTTTTATTCTAAGAAAAATTTAAAAAAAAAGGGGAATTCTCTAGAGAAAGAAAGGATGGCCAAGTGTCCACATTCTTACTTAAGGGGCCTAAGTGTATATATAAAGAAGTGGTGGCTAAAATGAAACAAGTAAGTCATCTTTTATTTAAGAGAATTCAAGAAAAAGGATGAAAGCTCTAGAAGAAGAAAAAAAATGAATAAAGAGAGCACGTGCTTCTCACATGCTTGAAGAAGCCAAGTATATATATAGATAGGAGAGGTCATCTTTTTAAATCAAGAAGTTGTAGAGAAAGGGGAAAAAAAATATAGAAGAAGAAGAAAGAGGAGGGGCCAATTCGGCCAAGAAGGAGGAGAAAGAGAAGACCAAAAATCTTGCCCCAAAAATTTATTTCTCATAGTATTTCTACTAATTCAAAGATGCTCTCCAACATGGTATAATTGTTGAAGCAAGAGAATTATTCTTTGGTGCAAAACTCCAACCTTAGCTAAGTTGAGAAGTTGTGAAGGAAAGGTAAGAATTCATCTCCTTGATTGTGTTATGAATGGTTTGGTATGTTGTAGTATGTGGGAAAGAATAGAATTCATAAGAAAATATGGATGTTGAAATTGTAGCCGAGCATGGTGTGTGTGTGGCCTTGTATGTGTTGTTGAATGTAAGTATAATGAACTAAATTTATGTAGTAGGTTGGTTGTTGTTGTAATGCATGAAAAAAAAAATGAAAATCCATGGAAATATGCATGATGTAGTTGTGGCCGACTAAGGGGCTGTTTTGGTAGCTATGGTAAATTGATTTTATTTGATATTCTAGTTGTTGTTAATGTGGATTCTATGATGAAAATGATGGTTTGGTAGTTTGAAATGAAATAGTCGACGTGTAGATTGTTGATGTGGTTCTTGAAGTTAAAGGTAAGAAATGTGTTATTGATGTTTCATTTAATTTGGAAGGTTGCGGATTATGTTGTGGTAGTTGGTTGGAATCTAAACAAAACGCCGTTGAATTATGTGAAACGAGTTATTAATGTTAGAAGGTGTTTTGAGTAAAATTATTGAAATTGTTGGTATGATTGTTGGCATTGTGTTGATAGTTTGGCCGGGTTGAATTCCCGGATTGTTGTTGATTGAAATTGGCCAAGATAGATTCTTGGGGACGATGTATTTATAGGGGAAATGCTGCCGAAATTTCGGCAGACAAATGTTACTTTAAAATCCCACTTCTAAATGCTCTAATTAAGGTTTGGTAAATGTGACCAATTTGTAGATTTTGGTGAATTTGGTGCTTGAGTTTGGAGAAGCAAAAGGAGCGGAAAAGGTATGTAAGGCTTCACCCTTCCTTCTTTGGCATGTCTTAGACATAATAGGTCGAATACGAGCCTCGGGGACAACTCTATTCTCCGGAATCCGCGCCTAAAGTTTCCTTTTTTTCATTCAGTAGAATTGAATTAAAAAGTGTGCAAAATGTTGGAAGAATTTCCTAAACCTCTAGAACTCGCATAAATAGGACCCGACTACCCTAAAACCCTCACAAGTAACGCCATGACATGTAACATATGTAAATTTGGTACGCCGCCTCATTTGATCCGAGGTGGGCCCACTGGTTCCCGGATTTACCTTATTGTTCCGCTTGACTTACTTTGAAGCTGAATCCAAAAGAAACCTTCGATCCTTATTCCATTACCAAATGACAAGTACTGTACCTATCCCAACGAGAATACTTCCATGACGATAATGATAACGATGATGTCAGAAAAGAGAATATGCCTATGATAAGTACGACAAGAATGATTCCACGACTAAGAGCCATGAGCTAAAAATCCAATGTGAATATGAAAGTGTTATACTAGTTCTTGAACCTTAATTTTATTCCGTAGCTATGACACTAGTTCTAAAAGACTTCAAAGCATATGAATTGACGGATATAATGCCCATGATTTCATTCTATGCTCTCTCTTAAGGCTATTTTCCGGTGGTAGTCTTGCCTTAAAATACTCGTTCCTTCAAGGTGAGACAAAGTGACCATGATTATTCCATAACGTAATCGGAGGTCACCGACCTTACGTCACTCCGATGGACACATGACTTTCTTTGGGCTCTCATGCATGCCAATTGTATGACATATGTATATGTATATGTATATGGGGAAAGGGGAAGGGCCACTGTTATATCACCACCTGATTCAGCTGGATTTCGTCCCGGACCCGGATACGGCGTCTGTATATGTGATATATATATAATATGTTGGGACACTGTTGGGGAGGGGGGTGGGAGAGCCGATGTACTCGGAGTCTGTGAATGTAAATAAAGGACACCGTTTTCTGAAATGTTCTGTTTTCTGTATATGTAAATAAGAAGCACCATTTTTCTGAAAAAGAAACTAAGCATGCATGGCATCCGCAGAAAGGCATTCATATGTACAGGTTACTTCTGTTCCAAGATAAGCTCCATATATCTATTCCGTTATTATTCATACTGCATATTCCTTTATTATGTCACTATTCATGCCTTACATACTCAGTACATTACTCGTACTGACCCCTCTTCTTCGGGGGCTGCGTTTCATGCCGCGCAGGTACTCCCAGATGATTAGAAGACCTTACTAAAGATGTTCCAGCGGAGATGGCGAACTCCACTTGTCCCGGAGAATTGCCAAGTCCAAGTATATGCTATGATGTTCTGTTCTATGTTAGAGACTTTGCAGACAAAGCAATGGGGGTTGTCAGTCTGTAAGCGGCTCCAGCAGCCGATATGCTATTATGTTTATGTCACGAGTCTTACATGATGTAAGAGCTTACTTATGAAAAGAAAAAAAAATATTGGAGAGCTTACTATGTATTTCTTTCTTTACTGATTCAAGGGTTTCTATACGTAACAAGAGTCAGCGGGTTCGCCCGGCTCCAGACATGGGGTCGGGTGCCCATCACACCCTAGTAAAGTTGGGGTGTGACACAAGGCTGCCACTACAGACGAACATATCCATAGCACATCGTATAGACACAGCTGAACAAAACGTATACACAACCCACACATATGTCTACAGACCTCTAAGAGTATCGATAGTGAAATATGACGGGACTGGGCCCCGCCGTACCCCTGGATAAA
The DNA here is from genome assembly GCF_019175385.1 of Lycium barbarum. Classification (NCBI taxonomy): domain Eukaryota; kingdom Viridiplantae; phylum Streptophyta; class Magnoliopsida; order Solanales; family Solanaceae; genus Lycium; species Lycium barbarum. Next base: position 72,331,241 of record NC_083342.1, read on the forward strand.
CATATATATACATCAAAAGATCTGTACCAAAAGTCTAGTCTCCAGAACAATGGAGCTCTCTAAGACAGCTGAGTGGAAATCCTAAGCTGGAGGATCACCAAATGGAGTATCTGTACCTGCGGGCATGAAACGCAGCCCCCCCGGAGAAAGGGGGTCAGTACGAGATATGTACTGAGTATATAAAGCATGAAATACATTAAGGAAGATCACAATTGAAGTAGAGATTCCAGGAGACAAGTATGATAATCAAGAAATCACTGTACCTGTGCCTTACGAAGCAAAATCAAGCATACCATTATCATATACCATACCCGACCCATTATGGGACTCGGTGATTAAAGTCGTGTACACGTATACCATACCCGGCTCATCATGGGACTCGGTGCCATAATAATATCATCATATACATATACCGTACCCGGCCATCTAGTGAGGGACTCGGTGAACAATGCAGTGAAACTGTGCACGATTACATACCCAGCCCATCAGGGGACTCGGTGAAAGATATAATAACAGCGTGCACGAGCAGAGTAGTGAGTAACCATATGCAAATCAAATCGTCATCTGAGACTCGATAGAATAGATAGAATCAACTAACACTTGAATATCAAGACAATAATCATATCAAATATCCTTCGAATGTCACAATGGATTATATCAAAATAGAACTTCAGGAATCATAGACACGTATCAAGACATAATGAAGAAAGTTCGGGGAATCATGAATATTAGCCATCCTAGTGGCTCTAAGAATAGGAGCTTCTTTGGAGTCATTTATACGTCGTCTATTTGTTTCATAAAAATCATGCCAAAAAGAAGGAAGGGTTAGCTTTACATACCTTATCCGCTTCTTAAGATAATCCAAACCTAAGTCTCGGGCTTCCCCAGATCTACAACAATGTCAGTATATACCAAACATTAGGTATAGGTAATTAGGAATTTAACCTTAAGCTAGCACGTTATTTATAGAAATTCGGACATCACTTCCTTTATAAATTTAACAAACCCCGAGAATTCAACTCGGCATAATCATCAACAACATTACCAACAACCATATTAATAAAACATCAATAATTAATCCCATCGATCCAGCCCCTCAAAAATATAAAAATAGTTTCAATAATTCAAACAATAATGCGACGAGCGGTAAGCTCTGCTTGTCAATTAAACAATAGTTTTAAATCCTATCTTCATTCCAAAATTTCTCAACAATATTAACAACAACAACACCACCTCCAGGTTATTCAATTAATTTCCATTCATATAATTTCAGAAGAACGATCTCCCAAAACAATCCACCGGACTACAACACGAATTTATCCGATTTCCGATATAGTTTTTGTATTTCTTTTCACCTAGTAATGTAGATAAGACTTGGATAACTCAAATACATCTAGGAGAGAGGATTTCTTACCTTACATGCCAATAAATACTATTCTTCCATATTACTTCACCTTGAAGAAAGTCCGGTTTCAACGACACGATAAAATGGAATAACGAGATCGAACGGTGAGCAAAACTTGAATGTTGTTTTTGAGCAAAATTATACTTTGCCGTCCTAAAATTTGGAGCTCACTTTGCTGAATATCATATGAAATTAACATGCCTTTCTTCTAGTACTTTCTTATGAAATTTTACTGGCTAATAGTGATGAATGAGATCAAAAATTTAGTCAAACTTCCTTTAGGAGTTCTCTAAAAAACGTGAGAATCTGAAGCATATACATTCAAACATGTCTCAAGGTAATTGTCATTTAAAGAGTGGCATTAAATATACTCTTTCTCTTGGGACCCACACTATTCAATATATAGATTTATATTACATCCTTACCCAGCAAATCTGCCACCAAATCATCCCATAAATTGTCACGTTCATGTGTTGTCCCTTTGCCACATGGATGAGGTTTTTGCACTCATCACTTATCCATAGATGTTATTTATTTTGTTGTCTTATACTAAAAATTTTCATTATTACACACATAATTAATTTCTTGATATCAAATCACTTAAATAATAATATTTTCAACACATCTCATAAACTCGTTATCATGATCGTGTAATATAGTACTAGTTTGTATCCTCTTTTGCCACATATAAAATATTATTTGCAATCATTGTCGTCCCACTTTTTCGTGTTAAAACATTTTAGGACTTCATTCCTTGTATACACCGAGTTCTTGGTTTTCATGCTTGAATGTGACCAAATCCTACGGCCTCGGTAAAATTGCTCATATTGGGCTCATCTTGGATGGTTCAATTTCCTGGTCCAAAAATACGAGATATTATAGCTTGGATCGTATATCATTCAAATAAATGTTTAACCTTGATGACACTTATTTTCTTCGATTGGTTTAGCTTCAAATCCTTACGATACATCATCATCTAACTACCTATAAGCTTGGGGAATAACTTCATTTCCATTACTAGTGTCATTTGACTCGCATGCTTTCCAACGCATGAAAAAATGGGATGTAATATCCTTCCCCCCTTTAGAACATTCATCCTCGAATGTTAAACTATTCCTGTATAAGTATATTGGTTATGGTGATCTCATAACGATTCAATTCTAACTAGAAATCATCTATCATGCTGTGCCTCTCTTTGCTAAACTTAATACCATTCTCCACCTGTCGTCAGTTAATATTGAATTTCCAAAGAAAGTGGTCATAATTCAGCTACTTTCGTAATTGACTGCAACTTACTATATGCAGCGTAATCTACGCTTGAAGCTTAAATCGAGTTTTTCTTGCTTTGGAGTCATCTTTCCAGTAACACTGTAGAATAGGTGTTGTCTTTCCCTTAGGTAGGTTTACCATCGCATATTGGTTCCTCTTGTTCTCTCAGCTAATACTTATAGGTCTACTTCCATTCTTTATTTAAGTCGCATAGTTCGCAGTGTACATCCTTTTTGGAGTCATCATTTTAATCCTCTGACATGCACTATCTCTAACATTCCCTTTGAATAGTTGAAAATGAGTTTCCTTCTTAGTAATGACTCTCGGTTGCAACACTCCCTTGATACTCGAACTCGTCGATCCTTTTTCTTGCTCAACAATGGTATTAAGTCTCACATGGTTTGTAAATCTATCCCACTTCCTTTCTTCCATATGACCATGATAATGGTATTGATTCATATCCATAGAGTTTAGATAAATTCAATCCGAGATGTCATATCGTAGGTGACCCTCGTCGACTCATTAAAGGCTTCATGATTTTCGAGAATTTCATAATCCTCTGGTAAACTATTGGAAATTCTCTATAAACACAATGATACAAAAAATGAAAGTTCCAAGGCGTAATATCCTTTTGGTAAAATCCCCTTTATTCAATGATCCTATCAAATTCGTAAGTAATCTAACACACCCCAAGGCTATCGTACGAAACATATAACATATACTTATCTCATATTCAGAGTAATTGTCTTATCTGTCCTTAATGATAATTCCAACTCAACATTTTGACTCAATTTATCTTATTACCTCCCGTTTTATAATCAATCCTTTATTCCTCGCACAAGGAACCCCATTCTTAACTTAGTACCGCTTTACCCTTTAGAATATATTACTTCTATATAATCCATTTTGTTTTTGCTTCCCAAAGCTTATTCTGTTCATTCTGATCATCCCCTATGATCCTTATTATGCTGATCCTTTTCCTAACAATCGTTCTATTTCATTATTCATCTTTCCGTAGTCTTAGTCTTTTACATCCAGCCAAAGATATCACTCGTGATCTCTATTATACATGTCATAACCTATTACTACACTCTTATCTCACTTTCTTCTTATTTTCTTCTTTCAATTAACTCCTTCTTTTCTTGTGCTCGCTATCATTTCCGTTATCACATAATCTTTATTCTGAACTTTCCCTATGGAAGAACTTTATAAGTCTTTCTTATTCGTTCTATAGCTCGCTTTTATACTTTAGTCACATAGATCACGTCATATCTTTTAGTCACTTCCTCACTAGGCTTTACGTCATACCTTATTCATGATTCTTGCTATGGTTTAATTACACTCTGTGGAGTAGGCGCACTTAACCTTTTACCCTTTCGGGTCAATCTTAACCTTAATAGCTCACAAACTGTCTTATCAATACATTCATATTCGTCACAGTTCTTCTTCCTCTGTACCCTTGTCTCAATACTATTACTTCTTCTAACTATAAACTCGTCGTAATTTACCCCTCCTTGTCAATTCAGTTGATACCTCAATATAACACTCTATTAAAATTTGCTAGCCTGTTCTAAATCATCTCTTATTATCACAAGCCCTTCCAAATTGCCCTAGCATTTCCTTTTTACCATATTGACATCGACCTCATAATTACTATTACCATCAATTCAACAGTTAACTTATTTCTCGAAGTTGACTGCAACTTGGTCAAATCCTATCATTACTGTTCACATGACCTTTCAAGACATATTACGAACTTATATCTCATTCCCTTTTTATTTGTAGGAAAATTTTGGCTGAGTTTGCTCTGTATTTCTTATTATCTCAAAACCTGCACGCAGGAAATACCAACAATGCCTCACAGGGCCAACATATATATGTATATATATATATATATATATCATACGATAGCCACACAGGGCTCCCAATATCAACAAACGTATGAAATTGATGAACTTATCTCGTATATCCAACTCAAACTATACCTGTTACACTTTCCTGCTTATTTTCCCTTTTAATCTTTAATTGCAGGTTTCAGTCATACCTGCAACATTCATACCGTATCTGACATATATTCTGCTCACCGTTACTGATTCCTTCAGTGTCTTCTGTGCGCACCTTATAACTGAACTTATCATCAATATAGATATATATATATATATGTATATATATATATATATATATATATATATATATATATATATATATATATATATATATATACATTCAATCCATTTTCTTACTATATTTCTGTACATACAATTTCTGATAACGTAACCTCAATGAAATTTGTAACTCCCAGTAGCATTATTTACTTTTTCTTGTCGACACCACTCTCCTGCTGAAATCAAAAGTCAGTATATAAGGGATATCATTTCCTATCTCTTGGCTCTATCGCATGTTACTAAGATATGAAGGAAAAGAAACATCCTAAATGTCCTGTAGCCCCCTGTTTTTAGATGTGGTGCACAACACACCGATAAACAAGACTCTACTAGACACGGTCTGTAGACACTCTGAGGATGAACTGTTCTCATACCACTTTTGTCACGACCCAACCCCGTGGGCCATGACTAGTGCCCGAGCTGGACACTCGTATACATACCTGTTAGATATAGTCAAACTGAATCTAAGAACAATATGGAAACTTGCAAAGGAACCCCAAAGGTTCATGACGTCATCATACGTATATATCCAGATAACCTGTTTCCTGAGGAGTCACAACTGATCAAAACATAATATGATACACAACCCGACAAGGCTGCCACTACATATCAATACCATAAGCAAGCCGACAAGGCTGCCACTACAGACGAACATATCCATAGCATATCGTACAGACACAGCTGAACAAAACGTATACACAACCCACACATATGTCTATAGACCTCTAAGAGTATCGATAGTAAAATATGACGGGACAGGGCCCCGCCGTACCCCTGGAGAAATATATATATACATCAAAATATATGTACCAAAAGTCTAGGCTCCGGAACAATGGAGCTCTCTAAGACAGCTGAGTGGAAATCCTAAGCTAGAGGATCACCAAATCGAGTATCTGTACCTGCGGGCATGAAACGCAACCCCCCGGAGAAAGGGGGTCAGTACGAGATATGTACTGAGTATATAAAGCATGAAATACATTAAGGAAGATCACAATTGATGTAGAGATTCCAGGAGACAAGTATGATAATCAAGAAATCACTGTACCTGTGCCTTACGAAGCAAAATCATGCATATCATTATCATATACCATTCCCGGCCGATTATGGGACTCGGTGAATAAAGTCATGTACACGTATACCATACCCGGCCCATCATGGGACTCGGTGCCATAATCATATCATCATATCATCATATACATATACCGTACCCGGCCCTATAGTGAGGGACTCGGTGAACAATGCGGTGAAACTTTTCACGACCCAACCCCGTGGGCCGTGACTAGTGCCCGAGCTGGACACCCATACGCACTTACTTACTAAATTAGCATATCAACGACTTATCCATATCCAACATATATTAATTATTACAGATATTAAGGGCATATGTTATCTTAAGCGGTCACACATATCAAACACCTCATATAGGAGACGCCAAGGCTGTCGTAGAACATATCGTCCAAAGCATATACATAAGTATATATATACATACAAGCCGTTAAGGCTGTCATAGCAAATAGGACCGGTTAGGCTCAAATCACAGACATAATCAAACAATAGCGACCCATGACCCACACATATTTCTACAGACCTCTAACAAACATAACAGAATCATACGACGAGACAGGGCCCCGCCGTACCCCTGAATATATACATACACATGTACAATGAAAGAGTCTGTACCAAATGTGGGCTCCAGAACAAGGGAGCACTCCAAAGCAGCAGAAAGATGACCTAAGCTGTCAGGTCACTCAAGTGAACGTCTGTACCTGCGGGCATGAAACGCAGTCCCCCGAAGAAGATGGGGTCAGTAAGGAAAATGTACCGAGTATGTAAGGCATGAAGTACAGTATAGGGGATCATAGCCAAAAATAGAAACACTCCAGAACCAGTATGACTGTGTAAAATTATCAAAGTGTTTCCTTTATGTAAGGAAGTAGTATATTTCCAATCATGTATCATACACATATACATATATATACACATATATATATATATAACGTGTCCCGGCCCTTTAGCGAGGGGCTCGGTGAATGAGATCATGCATATCAACATCATATGCCATATGTACATATAACGTGTCCCGACCCTTTAATGAGGGACTCGGAGGATAGAATCATGTATGTCTACATCATGCATCATGTATACATATAACGTGTCCCGGCCCTTTATTAAGGGACTCGGTGGGTAGAATCATGCATGGCAGAATCATATACCATATATACATAATGTGTCCCGACCCTCTATTGCGGGTCTCGGTGGATAAAGTCATCATATGCCATCCTGGCCGCCATCCCCCTATCATCATGTCATCATATACATATACATATAACGTGTCCCGGCCCGCAAGTGAGAGGGACTCGGTGAATAATGCAGTGGAGTACGCACGAGAACATGTCCTGGCCCGGGCTCAGTGAAATCCAAACCGAGGCTTGCACGAACAGAATAATGCGAAACCATATGCACATAAATCAAGACTCGATAGACAAGCTTACTTACCGACTCCAGAAGGCTCAGAAACAAGTTTCGGGTCAATCCGACTTAGTATGAGAAAGTTATGGACGTTGAAGTACAGAACCTTCTACGAGCATTTCAGAAGTCATTTTTTTGGAAAATCGAAGCAATACTCATATCAAGTATCTTTCGGATATAGTATAGATCAAATCAAATATAACTTTTAGAATCATATGCACATATCAAAGTATATCAAAGACTCGATGGAATAGTCGGACGTGCTAGCATTTGGAAAATCAAGACTCTAGTCATATCGATTATCTTTCGAATACCATTCGGAAACATATCAAATAGACCTTCAGACATCATAAATACGCATCAAAAGCATATGGAGTAGCTTATGGAAATCAATAACGTTAGCCATCCTAGTGGCTCTAAGAGTAGGATTTTCTTTAGAATCATACATATACGTTATTTGCTCGTCTCATAAAGATCATGCCAAAAGAAAGAAAGGTAAGCCTTACATACCTTGCCCGCTTTCTACGCTAATCCGAACTTAAGTCTTTCGCTTCGCAAGATCTACAACAATATTCATTTATACCAAACATTAGCCATAACACTTAAAGTCCAAACTAAACCAACACTTTATCTACAGAAATTTTGGCAGCATTTCCCATATAAATGCAACATCCTCGAGAATGCAACTCGGCTATATCATCAACAACAAATCTGAGAATTTAACTCGGCCAAAATATCAACAACAATACCAACAATTATTCTAACAATATCCACAATCGATTCAAAACGCATACTAACATTAGCAACTTCTTCCTACAACTTCAACGGCGTCCCATTTATATTCAATTGATATTTGCTCACACATTCACGTACTAATCTGAAGCCATTCAAGAACGTTTCAAACAATCCGCACAATATTCACAATAATCTAACCAATATGCCATTCCACCCGAAACCTTCCAAATGCAACAAAAGCCACAACAACACATTTCCTTCTTTCAAATTCATAAACTACAACAACAATTCACACTTTAGCAATTTCCTTCTCATAACTACATAAAATCATACTAGAATCATATTAATTCCTCCAACAACCCACAACCAATTTCAATGCCAACTTGAACCATTTAACCTTCATTTGCATCATAAAGTCCACAACAACACAACTAACATACTATGTAAAATTAATTCATCTCTTCTCCGCCATACAATAACCACACGGCCACAATTCTACACACACACCCACACAGCCACACACAACACACATTATTTCCATGATTTTCATTCATTTCTACATACTACAACATACATAAACCTTGCATAACATATAAAAGAGGATTAATTCTTATCTTTTTCCTTAACTTTCCACTTGACTAGAATTTTGGACTTGCGACAAAGAGTAGCCTTCTTGCTTCAACAATTGTACCACGTTAAAGAGGACCCTTGAATTAGTAGGAATACTAGAAGAAATTATTTTTTTTGAATCAAGTTGAAGGCTTCAAGAATTTTTTTTTTCTTTTCTTGGCCGAAAGGCCTCTTCCTCTTGCTCTCAATTTCTTTTCTTGAAAGTTCTTGAATAATGATGAATAATAGTGGCCCTTTTTCCCTTTTATTTACTTAATTAGCCTTTACATGGGCCTTGGCCCATGTCCCCCCTTTTTGGCCGGCCACTTTGGGCTTATTTCCCCTTTTTTTTTGTTTTTTCCCAGCCCAATTATTTGTGAGTAATTCTTGTGATTCATGAAACTTTTTTTCAAATTTCCAATTTTTCCCTTAGCCTTCCTCAATATTTTCGCATCAATACTTTCATGAACAACTTATGTATTAAATAAGATCAAAATATTGCCTTATCTCTTACTAGTCACAATTATCTGGAATCATCCGAATATGTAAAATACAGGATATAACATCCTCCCCCCCTTTAGAACATTCGTCCTCGAATGTTAAACTGGCCTCATGGTGCATTATGATACTTCGGGGAGGTCTCCTCTATAATTGTTACATATGATCATTTAACATATCTATTTTGGAAGCTTAGCCCGCCTGTGACGTAGAAAACCATTAGGGATACGTAGAAAACCATTAGGGATACTGCCCGGCCATATAGGCGCGGTGTAATATCATCAACATGTACTCATCATAATGCATGCATAGAAACACAAAGATAGCTATACTTTATCGAGATGACATAAGGTCGTGAACCCCCGATTTCATTATGGAGTATTCATAAGCATTCTGCCTCACCTTGAAGGAACTAGCATTATAAGGTGAGTGTAGCACAATGAACAACATCAAAGAATCATAATTAGGATCTTTAAACTTAGGCTCATCATCATCATTATCGTACTCATAACGTATCTCTTATCTCTATCTCATAAGAAGCTCTTCATCAACATAGGCTTATAATTTCCGGAATGTAAGTGGGTCGTGGAGAATAATGAAAGTCATGTCATAATATTCATGCCTTAGAAAAGAAGGGACTAACCATACATACCTTTTCGTTTAGCTACTTTATCACTTGAATGTTCCCCTCCAATATTCACGTTTCTACCTTCAAGAGAGTTCGTACTAATATTAGATAATTGATAACATAAGCATGCTTGAACTAAAGCTAGAGAAAAATGGGCAGCATCTCCTTTGTCTATACAAATTTCTCCATATCATATCAACTCCCAAACGTCAATAATAACATTCATCATATCATAATCAACAACCTTCATTCACCCCACATTATTCAAGTCTCCCAATTCCATTTCAATTCATCCATAACCATGGTCATATTACAACATTACATTCATCCTCATATAACGTTTATCCCATGTTCTTAATATCATTTATAACATAGTTATAATCACAACAAATCAAGAATCATGATTCATATTAAGCTACTACTCAAAAATATCACTATTCTCATTTTTGTAACCCATTTTCTATTTCTTTCCATAATCCAAGTCTGTCAACCTCTCAATACTCTAACTAACATGAATTGATCATAAAACTTACCTTTGATAGTATGAGAATGACCTTTGGATGAAAATACTTCTCTTGAGAAAAACCCTAGCTTCAATCCAAGGAGATTTCTTGATTTGTATGAACCCTAGTGAGCTTCTTGCACTTGATTTCCTTGGTTTGATGAAGTTGATCCTTAATTTCTCTTGGATTATTGTAGATGAAGTATGGAGAGAGTTCTATAGGTTTCTTGAGGTGTGGAGAGTGTTGGAGAGAAAATGAGAAATGAGGGAAATAAACTTAGGTCCCTTATTTAAACTTAAAAATCTTTCCCGACCAAGTTATACGGGCACACATACGGTCCGTATAAATTATACGGTCCGTATGTGTGATCGTATAATGCTTCCAGCGGAGACCCCAATTCTGGGCAAGTTATACGGTAAGATATACGGGCCATATCGTTTATACGGTCCGTATAAAGGACCGTGTAATCCACAACTTCCCGAAACTTGTTCTCGTCGACCCGTTTGATCTCCAATCTTTATGGAACCTTCTTAAAACTTGTTTAACACTTCATTAACAATCTAAGGGGAATTATAAATCTTCTTTAAGACATCATTAAGTCAACATTAACTCAATACTTTGTAAATCCTTTCCGAAACACAATGTATACTTCGCCTTTCCTAACGAACTTTCTTCTCTTGCCTTAAACGTCTTTGGAATCATAATGAGAACAATTTAGTACTACTTCTTACTTGTATAAACATCCTATACTTCTTCCCCTGCGTTAATCTATTCACTGTGCAATGACATGAATTTTTCCGAGGTGTAACAATAAAAGTGCCTTAGCCCAATGGAAATGGCATTATTGATGCGTGGAGATTGCTAGAATTCCATGTGGCTCACTTAGATGTGAATGTGAATGTACGATGAGAGGTTCCCAGGTGGGTTAGTTCCGGGTGCCCGTCATGGCCCTCCAGTTAGGTCGTGACAGTTCTATAATATAAATCAGAGGTTACCGACCTTACGTCACTCCGATAGAGTCATAGATTTTAGTTGGGCTCTCATTCATGCTTGATGTATGATATTAACACCGTCCCTATACGGCCGGGCAGCACCACTACGTTGGGCGGCTATGGATAATGATAGTAACACCGTGCGTATATGGCCGGGCAGCACAACTAGTGGGCGGCGTGAGATGGTTACCCCAGACAAGGGAGGCCCAGACGCGGGCTAATGATTATGTTTATATATGTATGAGAAATAGTTTTTTAAAAGAAAGATAAGCATGCATGATATTCGCCTTATGAGGCAATCAGATGTACAGGTTATTTCTTTATCTCATGTTATGTTCCATAGTTCTTGTTATGTAGTTATTCATGCCTTATTTACTCAGTACACTATTCGTACTAACGTCCTTTCTTGTGGACGCTGCGTTCATGCCCGCAGGTTCAGGTAGTCAGCCAGACGATCCAGACCAGTAGGAACTCCCCTCAGCCGCAGTCTGTGCGCTCCATTTGGTTCGGAGCTGCAGCCCTTTTGGTATGCTATCTTGATATGTAGATATATGGGTATGACAGTGCCTTGTCCTATATTTTCTATAGTTTATATTCCATAGAGGTCTGTAGACAGTTGTATATAGTTTGAACGTCATGTAGTTCTATCATCTATTATTTTGCGTACAGCATATATAGTGGCCAAGTCGGCCTGCGTTGTTATCCTTAGCACATACGCTTATATATTTATATGCATGGTTTATGAGTTTTGATGTAAAGTTTGTTGTATTAATTTTACAGAAGTTGGCATAGCTCAGATATAAGTAAAAATAGGCCACCAGGTTACTCAGCATAGTGCAAGTACGAGTTTAGGGGTGCTTGGTCAGTAATGGTTGGGCACTCTTCACGGCTCATCGGCTTGGGTCGTGACAACCGCACCCAAAGCAGAACGTGAAGCATCACAATAAACAACAAAATCCTTGCCCTCCATGGGCAATTCTAGAATCGGTGTTGTACTCAACAAGGTCTTGACCCTTTGAAAGCTCTCCTCATACTCATCGGACCACAGAAATGGTACCTCTTTCCGAGTCAAGCGAGTCAAATGGCAAGCAATAGAGGCAAACCCTTTCACAAACCGACGATAATAGCTAGCCAGACCAACAAAACTACGGATCTCGGTCACTGATGTGGGCCTAGCCCATTCCCTGACTGTAACATCCCGTAAATCCATATAGAGTGTGAAGCATTGTACGAGTCCTTTGGAACCTTATGTGTTGGGTTACGTGCATGACTTTAGGCTAAAAACCCAATAGGAGATGGTCAAAATGAAAATTCACTGCAGTTTCACAAAAAGGAGGTTTGACGGTCGTCCTTTGTACCATCGATCTGTTCGACGCTCTATCCTTTTCACTGTAGAAAGTATGGAAGAGAAAGTTGCTCACTAGAAATTTCACGACTTTAATGGAGCAGATCGACGCTCCGACGATCTTTTCAATGCTCCGTCGTTTGTACTGTTAATTGTGCCTGACAGACTAAAATTATATAAGTTGCAAAGTTTTAGTTTTCTTCCATTCTTTTCATTCTCAAAATCCATAAGGACAAAAATATCTCTCTAGGGCTCCAACACTAAGGTAAGAACATCTTAATCATTAATTATCGATCCTAACATCAAACCCATGATTCTTAACATGATTCTTGTGGCTAAAACCTAGGGTTTGCAACATAATTCTTCCTAAAGTGATTCAAGCTAGGGCTTGGGTGTTCTTCACTAGAAAAGTGAATTGTTAAACTTTATTTAACATACTAAGGTATGTATCTCTTTTAAAAACCTTCCTTGACGTATGTCTCTTTTTGAAAACCTTATTTTGGAATGTATGTCTCCCTTCCCAAAAGTTCTTTATTGAATAAAAATGTGAACTTTCCATACTTTTGAAACCCTATTTCATGCTTTGATTATGGTTAGTGTGTGTGAGGGGACAAGCATACATTAGACCTTAATTGTACTATACCCTATATATGTATATGTGATGCCAACTGTTTTTCCTTTATAAAAGATGATCAATAATAAAGGTTAATGGTCGGTAATGAGGCATTCATGAGAAACAATGACAATTAAACCTTGTTCAAAGAAGTGGAAACATTTTCAAACTTAATGCTAATGGATGGTGTGACAACATTGAGATAATTGTGATTTAGCTTCTATGCTATAAGTCAGCTTCCATGCTATGAATTTGATTGTTGCATTTGGCCTAGCTACTCGGGAGGAAGGGTAGCCACTATAGATCCTAGTATGATAATGCCTAGCCATTCGGGAGGAAGAGTGGCCACTTCCGGGTTCGCTACCTGGGGTGTGATTATGCCTAACTATTCAGGAGGAAGGATAGCCACCGTTGAAGTTTATATTCCGGTGTGGTGCGCTGTGACAAGAGAACCTCTACGGTCATCCCTTCGATGTGCTCTATTCTTGGGCCTGTATTGGTATGTGTGATATTCCTATTTTCTCATGGAATTGTGGTTGTTAATTATAATCAATTGAAAGGTATACTTGAAGTTGTACCTTGACAAGAGGCCTCATAATCGGTTTTGATAATTCTTATTGAGATACACAAACTGAATAACGGTTCTTAAATTGGTTTCACATGATTTTCAGGACTAATTTCTTTACGTATTATTGTACTCTATTTTCTTATTATTTATTGTCCCCGAGGCACTCACTGAGTATGAAGTACTCAGGAATACTATTGTTGTTTTTTATGGTATGTTAGGTAACGAAGAAGAGCAGGTTCGTGACATTCAGAACGTTTAAAAGAACTTGCTGGTGCTGCTGATTTTGGTTAGCCCACATGTTTTTTCGTGGGACACCCCATTTATTGATTCCATTTATTTATATTAGTTTCCGGGCTGCGCCCCAATGAGTTAGACATTTATTCCTTATTCTTAGAAGCTCCATAGTATACATTCTTATGGGTAGTTGTTGAGCTATTGATTAACTCTCGGGCACGTTGTTACGTTTGACTAAGTATTGATTACTAAAGACTTCCGCTGATTTAATTCATATATCTGTTTACATTTATTTTATAAACTGTTGGAGGCGAATGTTGAACCTGGCGGGTTCAAGTGTTATTATTGCATCGTTTAGGTTCTTCTGATATTATTCATGACGTCGGATGCCAGTCACGTCTAGGGTGGGTTTTGGGGCGTGACACTGACTGCCTGAATTTTCTGAGGATCCACCATAATACCCTCTTTCGAAATAACATGCCCCAAGAAAGACACAGAATTCAACCAGAATTCACACTTGGAGAATTTAGCATACAACTCCTTCTCATGCAATAACCCAAAGGCAATTCTCAAATGTTTCTCATGCTCTTCCTTACTTCTAGAGTACACCAGGATATCATCAATGAACACTATTTTGAAAGAGTCTAAGAAGGACTTAAACACACCGTTCATTAGATCCATGAACGCAGCTAGGGAACTAGTAAGCCCGAACGACATAACCAAGAACTCATAGTGCCTATACCTGGTCTGAAAAGCTGTTTTAGGAACATTCTCCCGAATCTTCAATTGATGATACCCTGACCTTAAGTCAATTTTTAAGAACACAAAAGCTCCCTGTAACTGATCAAACAAGTCATCAATACTGTTACACCTTGGAAATCCTCCGTACATGTACAGTGAATGGGTCAGCGAAGGACATAACATATGCGATGTTTTGACGAGCAAGGAATGATATAAATGGCCCTAATTAAGATTCTCAAGACATCCGAGATGAGGAACGAAAGTTAGTAAGGAAAAGCAGACCATATGTTGTGTATCAGATGAAAATAATGAGTAACGCTTCTGCGATGGCATAGTGATGGTTAAAGAAATGTTATAACGTCCCGAAGATTGGTATTGAGGTGTTAAGAAAGTACTAATAAGGTTCCATAAGGATCGGAGATCAAACGAGTCGACGAGAACAAGTCTCGAAAAACTGGGCAACATACGGCCAGACATACTGGCCGTATAAAATCCACGGACCGTATGTACAACTGTGGATCTGGCCCAGCACAATATAGCTCACTGGACTAAACATACGGTCCAACATACAGTTAGTAAAAATTATACGGTTAGTAAAAATTATACGGACCGTATGTTGGTCCGTATAAAGTAGGTCGGCCAAATTTCAATTTTAAATATAAGGGCCCCTTTCCATTTTATTTTCATTTCATTTCCACTCTTCACTTCAAGAACCCTCTAGAGAATACTCTAACATTCATCCATAAGAAAATTCAAGGGGGAATTGAAGATCAACAACATAAAATCCATGGAGCAAAGCATATGAAACTCAAGTAGGATTCATCTTCTTCAAGAAAACCCTAAGGAGGCGAAGTGATACTTTGGTGCAAGAGGAAGAATTCCATTCAAAGCTTGTTCCACCATCATCTAAGGTATGTCTCATGATTTTACTATGTTGCTTAAGGTATTGGAAGGCTAAGATGCTTGGATTGTAGAAGAAACATGGAAAATGAGTTTTTAGAAGGATGAGTAGTGTCACAATTGAATGGTTGTTGGGTGGAAATCATGAATGTTGATATGTTGTGATCATGAATACATTATAAGTAACGTTTAGACCATGGGATAAGTGTGATGCATGAGGAGATGTGATGATAGGCTAAAACCACTAAATGTGGAGAAATTGGAGGAAATTGGTGGATTTTGCAAAATGTATATATAAGCGAGGATTGTTGGTTTCTATATTGTGGTTATTGTTGTGAATGTTTGGGAGCTGAAATAGAATATGGGAAACGTAGTAGAAACAAAGGAGATGCTGCCCAATTTTCCCTAGAAATAGAAGTCCATTTTTATAATTGCTTAACTAACGACGGCATGAACTCTCTTGAAGGTATATACGAGTGCATCATAAGGGAAGCAAGCAAGCGATAAGAATGGTAAACGTCCAAGGTATGTGAGGCTAGTCCTTTTCTTCCATGGCATGAATCCTAGGACATGATTCTTCTTTCATCCTCATGATTTTCCTACGTTCCTAAAGGCTAAGAGTCTAAGATCATGAATAATTATACGAGATAAGAGCAATGTTATGAGTTTAGTAGTGATATGATGTCGTTCCTTGCTTATACTTACCTCATACATTAATCCCTTCGAGGTGAGGCAAAATAGTTATAAATGTTCATAATGGAATCGAGGGTTCACGACCTTCTGTCACCTCGATAAAGTATAGTTGTTCTAGAGTCTTCATGTATATACTATGATGAGCATGTTACGACGAGCATATATGATGAGCATGTTATGATGAGACCGATTTTATGTTTAAAGGTTCCAATGTTATGATTTCAAAGACGACATGAGAATGTTTAGCCATGTATTGACTTCTCAATTTTATTCATGAATGATGACTACATTTTCTCTAAGATTCCAAAAACGTATGGATTGACTTCTTATAAGATTATGACCCTATCTTATGTATTCTCTTGATGTTATTATTCATATATGTATTCTTCATTGATAGTCCCCCCTTATAATAATTGTTCCTTCAAGGTGAGACATGACGATCATGATTAATCCATAATATAGTTGTAGGTTACCGACCTTACGTCACTCCGATAGAGCCATATCTTTTTCTTGGGCTCTCATGCATGCTATGTATATTATATAAGTATATGATATGTATATGTATTCAGGGGATATGGGGAAAGGTGAGGCGCTATAGACGCATAGCCACCTGGTCAGCTGGCATATTATGATCTCATCCCGGACGCGGGATTTATGGGTGATGGATCGGGCCGTACGTTTCACGGCATTATATTGATATGTGATGATATATGGATCGGGCTGCACGTTCCACAGAAATATATGATACGATGTTTTATGAGTACGCATGCATGGATCCTCCTTAAGAGGCAAGCAGTTACTGGTTATCTTCTTGCACTTAATTTATCTTCTTATTCTCTCCTTTGTTTCTTGATATATGCCTTACATACTCAGTACAATGTTCGTATTGACATCCTTTTCTTTTTGGATGCTGTGCTCATGCCCACAGGTAGACAGGGAGAAGCTGCAGATCCGTAGGAGCCATCTACAGATTTGCAGGAGCACTCCACTATTCCGGAGGTGCTATTCGGTTGATCCTTTTGTGTATATTGGTATATGTCATCCAATAGAGGCTTGTAGATACTCGATGTGGGTTATGTGGTCCATGACGTGGATAGTATGTATGTGTATGAGTATATTGAAATATGTTCTTATGTCAGAGTATCATATTTTGTAATGAAAACCAGATCTTTTTTTATAAAAGTTAACAAGGAATCGATGAATGATTGTTTGATGGGTTAAGGAAATGATAGCACGAGCAGTGCTCGGTGGTTAGCCCCGGGTACCCGTCACGGCCCCCAGCTGGGTCGTGACAAATACAGGGAATGGAATACTTGTTTTGGACAGTTACCTTATTCAGCTGACGGTGATAAATACACATGCGCATAGACCCATCCTTCTTCTTAACAAACAACATAGGAGCACCCCACGGAGAGGCACTCGGGCGAATAAACCCCTTACTCAGAAGATCTTGCAACTGCTCTTCCAATTCCCTGAGTTCTGCTGGTTCCATCCTATAAGGTGAGATAGATATAGGACGAGTCCCTGGGTCTAAATCGATCCTGAAATCAATGTCACTATCCGGTGGTATACCAGGAAAGTCCGTGGGAAACACATCTACAAACTCACGTACCACTGGAACCAAATCAAGAGATGGAGTATCTGCATTGGTGTCACGAATATGTGCCAAATAAGCTAAACAACCCTTCTCCACTAGCTTCCTAGCACGACCAAAGGATATAAATTTCTTAGGGAGGGGGCTAAGGTTACCCTTCCACTCAAGTCTAGGTGCCTCGGGCATAACTAAGGCAATAGTCTTAGAGTGACAATCAAGAATGGCATAGTGCGGGGACAACCAACTCATACCCAAAAAAATATCCAAATCTACCATGTCTAAGATCATCAAGTCCGCCCAAGTACTATATCCTATAAAAGTAATAGCACACGAAGGGTAGACGCTATCCACCACCACAGAATCCCCAACTAGCGAAGATACATAAATAGGGGCATCAAGGGTATCACACATCATATCCAGACCCACAGCAAAATATGTAGATACGTAAGAAAAAGTAGAGCCCGGATCAAATAAAACAGAAGCCATCCGATCATAAACTGAGATAGTACCTGTCATAACCGCATCAGAGGCCTCAGCCTCGGGTCCACCCCGGAAAGCGTACAAATAATCGCGCCCTCCTATTGTCTGTGAACCACCGCGATTTCTGTCACGACCCGGCTAGGGGCCGCGACGGGTACCTGGGACTAACCACCGAGCACCGCTCGTACTATCATCTACCTAACCCATTTAACAATCATTCATCTATTTTCGGTTAACTTTAAAAAGAGGATTTTGCTTTTCATTACAAAAATATAACGCGTTGATACAAAAACATAGTTCAATATACTTATACACATGCGTACTACCCATGTCGTGGAACCACACAACCCACATCGATCATCTACGAGCCTCTATTGAGTGACATACAAATATATACACAAAAGGAACAACCAATTAGCACCTCCGGAAGATGGAGTGCTCTTCAGCTCGGCTAGTGACTCCTATCAGTCTGGACCGCTTTCCCGTCTACCTGTGGGCATGAACACAGCATCCAAAGAAAAGGATGTCAGTACGAACATTGTACTGAGTATGTAAGGCATACATCAAGAAATAAAGTAAGAATAAGAAAATAAAGTAAGTACAAGGAGATAATCGATAACTGCTTGCCTCTTAAGGCGGATCCATGCATGCATACTCATAAAGCATCATATAGTAAATTGTTGCGGAATGCGCAGCCCGATCCATATGTTAGTGCCGAGGAACGTACGGCCCGATCCATAAATATAATAAGTTAGTGCAGAGGAACGTACGACCCGATCCATAAATATAATAAGTTAGTGCCGAGGAACATACTGCCCGATCCATAAATATAATAAGTTAGTGCCGAGGAACGTACGACCCGATCCATAACCCATATATCCCGCGTCCGGGCATCCCGCGTCCAGGATGAAATCATGATATGCCAGCTGACCAGGTGGCTATGCGTCTATAGCGCCTCACCTGTCCCCATTTCCCCTGAAAACATTTTCATATCATATATATACATACATAATATACATAGCATGCTTGAGAGCCCAAGGAAAAGCTTTAAGTACGTCGGAGTGACGTAAGGTCGAAAGCCTCCGATTATGTTATGGAGTAATCATCGTCGCTTTGTCTCACCTTGAAGGAACAATTATTATAAGGCGAGACTATCAATGAAGAATAGCATTAAAAGAAGGCATAGATAAAATCATGAACTTCATAAGGTATCCATTCATATACTTTGGAAGATTTAGAATTAAAGTCACCATCCATGAATAAATTGAGAAAATCAGTAATTAGCTCGACATCCTCATATAGTCATTGAAATCGTAAACTTGAAACTTTTAAACATAAGATTTGCTCTCATCATGGTCATCATAATGATATTCTCACTTTTGACATCATCGTTGTCATTGAAAAAAAATATATCCTTTGTCGTTATCATAAGAACTCACATAATCACAACCTTTGGTTTTGGAAAATAGGAGTACTTGGAAAACATTTATGGAATATCAAGAAGGAAATCATGCTTCGGAATCTTAGACTTTTTAACCTTTGATAGCAGGGAAAAGATGGGAGCATTTATGAAATCGTAAGCTAGGGATCATGCCTTTGAAAGAAAGAGAATAGCCTCACATACCTTTGACGTTTACTATTCTTATCGCTTGCTCGTACTTCCTCTATTGCGCCTGCATATACCTTCAAGAGAATTCATGTCGTCGTTAGCTAAGAAATTATAAGGACGGACTACTATTTCTAGGGAAAATTGGGCAGCACTACCTTTGTTTATACTGCGTTTCCCATATTATATTTTAGCTCCCAAACATTCGCGACAATATGCACAATATAGAAATCAGCAATCATCATTTATGTACGTTTAGCAAAATCCACCAATTTCCTCCAATTTCTCCACATTTAGTGGTTTTAGCTAATCGTCAGTTTTACTCATGCGTCGCACTTATTCCATGGTCAAAACGTCATTTATAACGTATTTATAATCATAGCATATCAACTTCCATGATTCCATTCAACCATCACTCCACAGTGACACTATTCACTAAATAATGGTGCACTTTCTATGTCTTACTACAATTCAAGTGTCTTAGTCTTCTAATACTTTAAACCACATGCTAAAGTCATAAAACTCACCTTGGATGGTGGTGGAACAAGCTTAGACTAGAATCCTTCCTTGTGCACCAAAACCCTCCTTTACCTCTTTTGTGATTTCTTGGAGAAGATGACTTCCAACTAGGTTTCATTCACTTGTTTTCATGAATTATATGTTGATGATCTTGGTTTCCCTTTGATCCCTTGAATTTTGTGGATGAATATTTGGAGAACTTCTAGAGTATTCTTGAAGGTTGTATGGATGAAAAATGAAATAAAATGAGGCTTTGGTCCCTTTTAATAACTCAAAGTTGATCTTTAATGAATTCCAGTCGGGGTGAACAGTGGTCGTAAACCACAGTTTACGAGCCACAAACTGGTTTACGAGCCGTCCTCCCTGGTCGTATTTAAGCCTGTCCAAAACAGAGAAGTTGGCTGAAGAATATTGCAGTTTACGATCGAGGTTTACGGTCCGTAAACCAGTTTACGGGCCGTATTCTAAGTCGTATTTAAGCATTTCACCACTTAACAGAAAGTTGAAACTTGAAAGGCTGGAGGACGATGGTGGTTTACGGTCCGTAAATCACTTTACGGGCCGAATACCACTTCACGACCACTGTGCTGAATAAAATTCCATAACTTTTTCATTTCCAAAAATTCACGAATCATCACCCCTTGCTTAGTAAAACACCCCACACTCATACCCTTGTCGTTCTATTCCTTGTACATGTACGGGGACTTTTTCCGAGGTGTAACAATTACCGTGACCAGTCTGAGCCCCACCCCTACCGATGCGCGATCCTTACCCCCTCGATCTGGTGCAAATGGAGCTCGGGGAGCCTGATACTGAGTCCCCTGCCCACTTTGTGTAACTCTGGGGAAATACCTCCTAATATGCCCTATCTCACCACACTCGAAACAAGTACCGTCCAGCGTAGGTCACTGAATAGAAGCTGATGAAGTAGTATAGCCTCTATGTTGATCGGAAGCCTAATAATTTTCCCCTGATGGGCCCCCAGTTGACACCTGCATCGCGGACTGAACCGGATGCCCTAAATATACCTGCGAACTTTGACCCTTCGAGAAGGAGTTACTAAAAATCCCACCCCTTCGAGCCTTCTTCTCTACCTACTTCACATGAATCTCTTACTTAATACCCTCAACAACACGGACATGCTCCACTACCTCCAGGAATGAAGCCCGAGTAGCTACAAACTGAAGAGCCGATAGCTGAAGTCCAGTGTTCAAACCCTTCACGAACTGCCAGATCCTCTCCCCCTCAGTGGGTAGCAACTGAAGAGCATTAACAACATGGACATGCTCCACTACCTCCTGGGATGAAGCCCCAGTGGCTACAAACTGAAGAGCTAATAGCTGAAGTCCAGTGTTCAAACCCTTCATGAACCGCCGGGTCCTCCCCCTCTCAGTGGGCAGCAACTGAAGAGCAGATCGGGACAGGAAGTAAAAATAGTACTCGTACACAGCAACAGACGAGTTCCCCTAATCAATATTAGCAAACTCATCTTTCATTCGGTCCCTTAGAGTACGCGGAACGTACTTATCCAAGAGCACAGAATAAAACTGTACCCAAGTCAACGGAGGAGACCAATCTGGCCTACACTCGATATATGACCTCAACCATAGCTTGGCATCACCCAAGTATTGGAAGGTCACAAACTCTACACCGTACTTGTCCACGACCCCCATCTTATGGAGCCTCACGTGACAGTCTATAATGAACTCGTATGCATTCTCTGACTCAATACCATAGAACACAAGAGGCTTCATTTTAGTGAACCTCCAAAACAAATCATTCTCCTAGCCGGTCATTACTAGCCCTGCAACTGGCCTCGGAAAGGCCTCAAAACCCAGAACTTCCTCCAAGCGAGGTGCCACTACTGCGGCATGCTGAACCCCCAGAACCTGTGCTTTATCCGGACCTGGGGCTGCTACTCCTGCGCCCCTAGCTGCTAGACCAGCTGATCTAGCTCTGGCCTGTGCTAACCCAACAACCAATTTAGCACATGTGCCATAGCATCTGGTATACCCTGAGCAGCTGCAGCTCCTGGCGGAACTGGTACTGCCTCTGGCTTAGCTGGTGCAGCTGCATCTCCCGCTGCCTCGTTAGGAACCACTGGAGGCATGGGGTCAACCACTGGGATGCCGCCCCTCTGCCAGCTCCTCTGCCTCCACCTCTACCTCTAGCTACTGCCGCGTGTGTTCTCGCCATCAGCGAGAGAATGAAGGATAGTTAGATACCAATTTGAATCATCAGATACCAATTAGAATCAAGTAGCACAAAAGAAAGAAAGAAAGAAAAGCGAATTTTCCTAGTGTCTGGTAGCCTCTCGAAGATAAGTATATACTGATCCGCTAGACTCTACTAGACATGTCCTTATACGACGAGATCGATGAACCTAAAGCTCTGATACCAACTCTGTCACGACCCAACCCACCATGACTGGCACCCAACTAAATACTAGTGGGCAAACTAACACGCAAGTCATTTATTCACTCAAGTCCGATTTTATATTGATCAAGTCAGTCAGTTATTAATCGTTCAAGCATCAAATAAACAAAGTAAGTCATTCCATAAAATACTAAAATAAGTGCGGAAGTTCTATCTATTACAAAGTCCCCAAAATCAAAAAGTCATCGTACCAGGACTCTAATCTAAAACATGTCTAAGGAATGAAATCTGACTAATAAAATATCCATAATGTCCAGAATAGGAAAAGACATCATAAGAGAAAGATCTTCGGGCCACCTGGCATGGATAGAAGCCCACCTTAAATCTGTCAGTACCGTCCTAAATGCTAGATGTGAGGGCGGGTAGCAGTCTTTGTATCACAATCTGCACTCAAAAGAATGCAGCAAGGTAATATCAGTACAAACACTATGTATTGGTAGATATCATAGGCCGACTAAGATTAGTATCATGCATATCTCATAAAATCAATAGAATAAACAAGCCAGCCAATAGACACGAATATCAATAAACCACAACAAGTCAACCAAGGATAATCACAATAAAGTCACCAAGATATCAAGAATCACAATCAACGGAAGCCACAACGGGAATAAGTTTACCACAATAACCATACTCACTGTACACACATACTAACAGATGTCATTGCTCGGCAGTCATGACCTGCAGGGGACCCATGGTGTCCATGTATCACTTGTTTCGGATTCACTCCTCAGACCCGAGCATAAACCTCCGCTCCGAAACGAACCTCGGACGCGAGACATATCAACGTACCTCTCGTTTCCAGAACTAACCTCGGACCAGGAGCCCATAATATAGGTCACATGTGTGCCTTTCCATACCTCTTTACAGGACAGTGTTTCTCACCTTCTCACTATCAATGCTCAAATCATTATTTCATGTCACAATATCGCCGAGAAGATCATATTAGCTTCTCATCAGAACACATCCACTGCAGATTTAACACACAGGAATAGTGGCACGAAGCCTACACAATCACTCAATAACATTCACATAGGAGTTTAGCCACACAATATCATGTATGAAAACTAGACAGGCTTTCTACTAACGAATTCACAAAACATACAATCAACTAACAAAGTCTAACTCAAGTAGACTGTAACCTACGTCAAACGTAGAGCTGGAACAACGCAAGTCAATCCGTTACAGCTTTTCCCTTCCTCAAAGCCTCGGAACGCTCAAAGTCTAGAAATAAAAGGCTCAATGAGTCATAATTACTCTAGTCACAATTTCCAATTCAAGATTACCCTTCCCTTTACCGCCATTCCAATGGGTGAATGATTTTCCTAGGTGTAAAGCAACCCAACAGGGCCTTAGTGACCATTACTCATCAAATTGTAACAACATTATATCAACATTCCCACTACAAGCAGACTTCATGGTAAAGTTATCATTTTTATAGAACCCTAGGTCTCAATTCACTTAGCATATAGTTCTAAGGACTCAATTCATGATTAAGAGGAGTTAACCCGAGCCATTATACGATAAATAAGTGATAAATACCATAACCCACAAAGTTTAGAAGGTTTATTAATTCTAGGGTTGTTACTACCAATTCCACCATGGAAGACCCATAAAAGGGATGACAATCATGAAGGTGAAGTGGAATGATAGAAAGGGATAGATGAGACTTACCTCCCAAGAGTTTCTTGCCCTAGCTTGGAATTTCACCCTAGGTGCTTATGGGAAACTGTGTTAGTGTTTTATGAATAAAGAATGTGAGACTAAGTGTTTAAAACACGGGCTACTATTTTCTGTCGACCGCTATAGCGGTCGTTTCACCGCTGCAGCCGTCCCGCTATAGCGGCCAAGTGACTGCTATAGCAGACCCAAGGGAATCCGCTCACAGCTATGGCGGTCTATTCACTACTATGGCGGTTTCACCGTAGAGGCCAATCGCCCGCCATAGTGGCGACCAAGAAAATGGCTGGCTGCTGGCAGCGGTCCACCCATCGCTACAGCGGTACTCCCACTGCCACAGCAGTGCCATTTGGGCAGTGAGCTCCACTTTTTGTCTAGTTTTCCCTCCTTTCACTCAACATTTCATCCGAGACCTCACAAATACAACCAAAACATGCACATTGACATAACAACATCATACGACTCCACCCATGGCCTCAAAATTCCCAACGGAGTTCTAATTTCCTACTCACCCCCTAACGGACTCAATCAAAACTAAACAACAATCACAAGCAAGTCAAGTTTCAGCTCTTAAGCTTACAAAATTGAGTTTCTACTGGCTCGTTCTACCCTTGGAAAGGTTCTATTTTGTGGGGTGATCCTATATTTTCCATAACGATCGGAAGGGTCATTACAACAATGTCTGGCCCCAGCTAGACATCAGATACCAGAAAACTGCTGGTTTTGCACTAACTTCTTCCCAAAACCTGACAATCACCCGAGACCTCCCAGATGCATACCAGGTATGTAAACATACATAAAAATGTGCTATAGACTCACTCACAGTCTCGGAATTCCCAATGGAGGCCTATTTGACCGGGTCAACCCCCAATGGCAAAAGACCAACTTTCCAACCAATAACCCAAAACGCTCCCAAATGCCTTGAGACCCAAACTGAATATGCCACTGAGTCATAATTGACCTTCCGGACCTCTCGAAATCGACAAATTTCTGAAAATGATCCTTTTACCTAAAAGTCAACTATCGGTCAATTGTTTTTCACTTTAAAGCTCTATTTCTCATAAGTCATCATGAAACTCGCCCGACTACCTCGAGAACCATGCCAGCCATCCCCGCCGGTCAAAATTATACTACTAGGGCTTGGGGAAGGGTCAACAGGGGTAAATAAGTCAAAAGCACTGTAACGACCCGTCGTTACAGTTGATTTCCTGTACTAACTCTACACTTCCTGACACTTTTTGTGAGCAAATTCTGTTCCTAGCACGAGTGGAGCACGAAACTTCCCTACCCGTTGAGGAGCTGTTACAAAGGATTCGGGGTGAGCTATTGGCTGATCAATGACACCAGATTCTTCCTCTTCATTTATTTATTCATGTCTCCTTGTTTCAGACAGTGTATTAGCAATTATCTCAAACTTGTATCAGTTTCTTAGGGGTTGTTGTACTAGTGACACCAGGTTTTGGCAGTTGTAGCACTTATTAGCACTTATTTCATATTTTTATGATTACAAGACTATTTTGGACTTATAAATGACATGTTTGAATATTCTGCATTGATTTCCTTATTAAATTGATTAATTTGGGTTATTAAATGGCTTACTTACTTGATGGGAGTAGGTGATTTCACAGCCTTAGGATTTTGGTTCTTGACACAAAAAAAAAAAACTTACTTTGATGTATTTTAAATATCATAATGCATTATACATTGTGATTAGTGGTCATTTGATTTCTTTAATATGTACTACTATATGTTGTTTTTTTTGCTTCGTATCGTGTTATTATGCTGACATATTTTACTTGATACCTTGTTTTTAATCTTTTTCTTTTCTTTCGAGTCTAGGGTCTACTGGAAGATTTTCTACCCCACAAAAGTAGGGGGTCAGGTTTGTATCTTACCCTCCTCAGACCCCACAAGAGGGTAAGGCCTCTAAGGGCATTGCTATAGGCCCCCAAATTTTGGGGGGCCTATTTTCTAATTATAGTATGTGTATATGTTATTTTTTTAAGGAAAAAATTATTAAAAAGTATAGTGTAGAAACTATGAAATATTTACTCCCTCTATTTCAAAATAATTGGTATCCTTCACTTCTCGAGAGTAAATTTAATTAATATCGAAGCTAAATTAGATTTTATTAATTCAATATATTAAAAAATAGATATTAAAAAACTATACAAAAAGTATTGTAAGTTACAGTAGTTCTCATATCAATATAATGAAAAATACATCTAAAAAATGTTGATCAAAATGTATATGATTTGACTCTTTAAAAACGAAATATGACCAGTATGGGATGGTACGAGTATAAGAAATAATTTTTTTGAAATTATGATTGATATTACTGTTGAAAAGAAAAACCCATTTAGATCTTTACATTACTTTGGAACATAGAGATTTTTGGGTCATCTACATTTGTCATTGAAATAAATGTCAAAATAAATTAAGGCCATGTATTGCAGTTTGGCGTTACGCCACCAAATTTGTTGAGCAGCTCCTGATTACATTGGTATGTTGTTGTTGTTGTTGTTGTTGTTGTTGTTGTTGTATTAGTGGTCGTTTGAAGTTAATCCTTATGCGTGCCTATATGAAACTTGTTGTTTGTGGTGTAATTTTCAACTTAACTTGGCCCTTGGAATCTCCTTAGACTCTAAATTATTTCTAATAAACCTCGTACACTTATTATAACATTCAACTACCATTGTGTATATCCTTGTTAGCATGTAAATCAATGTAGTTAGGACACGTAGAAATTTTTAGTGGCCTTTAAACATTTTGAATTATTAAGACATAGTACATCGTAGTTGTTAATCATCAAAAGGCATTAATGTCAACAATGAGCATCAGTCCAAGTTATACAAAAATAAAAAATGAAAATATGCTAGCACACTTCTCCAACTTGATGCTACCGCTGAATCACAAGTACCGGCTTGATTATCCCATAAAATAAGCGGAGGATATTTGTTTACTTTTTTATAAGAAATATTAATCTACGAACTTAAGTTTGCTTAGTTTACAGGCATTAAGGATGTGAATCGGACTTTTGGTGTAATCTAACCCTTTTTGTCTGGACATTACTTAAGTTAAAATTTAGAGTATATTATTGGTTGTTCTAACTTGAAAAAACTTGTTTATATTCCTCTAAATAGAATACATCCAATATTTATTTTAGAATAATTTTCACTTCATCTTTCTTTCTAATTTTGTAGAGTAAGTTACAACACTGTAAAACAATTCATCGTACTAGATTTGGAACGATCGTATTATGTTTTACTGGTAAAGTGGATAGCTTTAGTTTTTTTTTCTTAAAGAAGCTTTAAGTAAATGATGTATCGTGATATTACAATACTTTCTATATCTTTAGCATTTAATGTCCTTTGTGCACACTTTATGTCATTTCTTATGTTATTTGATGTTTCGAAGAAATGTTGAGTCTACGTGTAAAAAAAAAAAGCAAAAATGTGGAACCATTCTTGCTGAGGTTTTTTCAAGCAATTTTGTGAACAGCATAATGGTTATGCTAGCCACAAAATGGGAGCAATCAGGGGCAACAGATTCCAGAACTTACTAATTTTGGAAATCAATCTGCGAGACCAATCTACGAGCCTCAAACTGTGTTCATGTGGAGAAATCAAGAAAATGGAAGATCTGATTTGCAAACACCTGAACCATTTTGCGGACTGAATCCCAACTTGCGACCCATTTTGTGAGTCGTAGTCCAGCCCAATACTCTAGGTCCATTTGTCAGAGGCGATGTCTGTGAACTCTATAAGGATTCTGCGGACCGGAGATCCGATCAGCGGTCCATTGTGCGGTCACAGAAGGGACTCCTGGGAAAGTTTTGTCAGCTTTTTGTACACATTTTTTTAGACCTTATAAATTGAAAATTTAAGATTTTCTTGGTCATTCTTGTTCAGTTTTTTCCCTTATATTGAATATTGTTCTCCTGAGTCGGTGAAATGTTTAAGACAAAAAAGATATTGTTCCTTTTTGTCTTCATCATTTCATTGCATTGTCAGAATCAATATCTCTAATTAATTTTTGTGTTCTTTCTTTTTCTTTAATGTATAGCTAAGTATCTTAGCGATTGTCAGACCTTGTTGGTTATGTGAATGGGTATGGGTATAAAACATTTAGTTAATGAAATTGGTATTTTTTGTTTACTCGTCGTGCTCTATTATTCATTTGGTGGTTGTGAACATTAAATAATTTCATTTGGCCTTGAAATTTTCTTGAGAAAGAAAGCTTAGGGTTTGAAAAGAGTAAAAAGTAAGGATTTAGGGTTAAATCCTATTTAAAATTCAACCTAGAGATAGAAATAGTTTAACTTGGAATGTATTAATTGCTCACATTCACACACTTTAGCTACGGAGAATCTAAGAGTGATCTCTATTGAATGAGACCTTAAATAGGAATTTATTCATCATTGTCTATAACATCTCATCTTTAAATTAGCTAACCCCGTATTCATTGGCAATACCTTCATTAGGGAACCACAACCCTAGTCGCTTTACGTAATTGTTACACAATATCAAAATTATTCATGTGTTAATTAATACTTAATCAATTAATCAACTTGCAATTGTAATTATAAATTCTAAACTTTTTACCTACTACAATAGAAATAAAAGACTATGAGTCGGATTTTATACTTCACAAGTAATCCATTTTTCGTCGTATGCTTTATGGGATTCAACCTCAACTTTAAAGGGTTTTATATTTGAAGACAACCACTTATACCATTTTAAATGTGTAATTTTGACGCATCAATAAACAACATTCTTTGAGATATTTTGAAAATAACCAGAAATATGCGGGTCAAAATTGATAATTAATGGATTATATATCTGTCACAACCCAAATTGGTGGACCGTGACAGGCACCCAGGCCTTACTTGTCGAGCGCCAACATGACATACACATGTAACCATACTAACATACATAAGTGGGCTGAAAGGGTCGTTATACGACAATCTGCTAACTCATGAAAGATAATCTGATAATAACCAACCTAAAATGATATACATACACCTTAATATAAAAGTACGAGCCGACATGATCATATGTACAACAAAATATAGGCCGACAAAGCGATACAACATCTACATACATGACATCTGTCTACAAGCCTCTTAGGAAGTACATAAATGTCATAAGGTCGGGACAGGGCCCCGCTATACCCGTCATGTATATACAAAATCATATCAAAATTAGACAACAACTCCGGAATAAGGGGAGTGCTCTAATACAAATGCTAAGCAAGGTAGCCTATTGGTGAGGACCGTCAACCTATCTATCGGGACCTGCAAGCACGAAATGCAGCGGCCCCAGGCAAAAGCACGTCAGTATGAATAAAGTACCGAGTATGTAAAGAAGATGACAACATAAATGAGACATAAAGATAATATAGGGATAAAGAGATCAACCTAACATTTGAATTGCCTCTAAGGCACAGGATATGAATAAGTACAGTATATATGTGTATATCGTCGTCGTACATTTATATGCGCATAAAACACCATCAAGTCTCTATGGGAATCATCATCATAATAACCAATTGATCAGCGGCGTGTATATAACATCGTCGTACATATATAATGCCATCAAGACTCTGTGGGCATCATCATCATAGTATCATATATATATATATATATATATATATATATATATATATATATATATATATATAAATGCATAAGGGTGATAAAGATACATTCTTAGCCTATCAGAGTGAGTAAGGTTGTTACACCTCCGATTACATTATAGGACCAACGTCATTAACATAAAATTCATTAAGAACAAAGGATCAATACAACATGGATTAGAAACACATCATGAAGGCCAAAAATGTAAGTTTTGTAACTATTGAGAATAGAGTCGCTAGGGATATTGTTCGTTTATGTTTCGTTATTTTGGAATCATGCTAAAGGAAGGATAGAAGTGCCTTAGCATACCTTTGACGACTATTTAACACATGACGTCAAGTAAACCCATATAGCACTTCAAGCTACAGCACGCAATAAGTTAACTATTGTTAAGCTACGGAATCGACATAAAGAACGGCAAGTTCGTCTATAACAATTTGGACAGCACCTCTCCTATTTCTTTCACTTTCCTCAAATCCAAAAAATAACAACCAGCATATCTAGAACACAACTAACATATATACACCAACCTTATACCCATCACAAAATTCAACAAAACAGCCCAACAATTCAATAACAACAACATAAGCAATTTTCAAGTATCTTATGGCTTCTTCTTCTCCAAATAACTTAAATACACTTACATACACTTAAGCATAAGTAAAGGAAGATTAAGAAAACCTTATACAGTAGATACAACCTTTCACCTAAGCTTTATTTCAATTGAAACAACCCTTAATATCACCACAACATCATATAAGCATTCTTTTGTGATCTTCAACACTTTTGAGCTTAGATTAGAGATTCACCCTTTGACCTTATAAAGATGTTAAGAGGGTCTTGGGAGAGTGTAGGGATGAGGTTTGGTCGAGAAATGACCAAAAATGAGCTTTTCAACCACTTTAAGAAAAGTTAAGTCGGCCATCACCTCGGAAATGCGCCGGGATATATGACGCATTTCACAAGATGCAGCCGAATCCCTATTTGTATTTCCAGGCAAAAGGTTTGTCATTGTCTTGTCTCCATCTGTGTCCCATTCTGCGAGGTAGAATCAATTCTGCGACGCAGAACATCCTTTCAACACCCCCGAACTTCGACGAAACTCGTTTCCTTCAATTGGTTTAACCTCTAACCTTTATGAAATATATTTAACACTTGTTCAAGCCCTTCCATAGCTATATAAGGTTCCATGGCCTCTCCGATATTACATTAGTTTGCTTGCGACATAAACGGCATGACCCCCCCCCCCCCCCCCCCCCCCTTAGGGACAATCATCCTCGAATGTAAAGACGTGTAGGGGAACAACTACTCTTAGGGAACCTTGAGGAGATTTCAGTAGAGTCTCCTCTGTAATTATGACTATCCAAGCCCTGTCAACAAGAAGAAAAGACCCAATTTCAGCTCACAAGGCCATATAACATAACATATCAAATCATTTTATTTCGTACGAATAATGAACATTAAGTACACTACTAGACTCTCACCTCATGCGTAGCAAGTTGTATTTCTGGTTATACTACGTCCTCTTCTTGATTATCAACTAAGTAGGAAATTGAAGGTTAATACCATTCTATAATATATCAAAATAAAGACATACTCAAATCATAATCAAATAGAACCTTTGGGATGGAATAGATGCGGGTACTTAAATTTCACTGATTCTTCTTCCTCCTAATTGATCTCCTCCACATTCTTGTTACGCCAAAGAACTTTCATGGAGGCTATTTCTTTTGTCCTTAACTTACGGGCTTGCCAGTCCAAAATAGCTACTGGACCTCCTCATATGATAGATCCTCCATTACCTGCACATCATCTACCGGTATTACCCGAGAGAGGTCTCCAATGCACTTTCTCAACATAGAAACATGGAAAATTGGATGAATAGATTCTAACCCTGGAGGTAACACAAATTCAAAAGCCACCTGGCCTACTCCTTAAATGATCTGATATGGTCTGATGTACATCAGGCTAAGCTTTCTCTTCTTCCCAAACATCATCACGCCCTTCATAGGTGAAATCTTCTGAAAGACCCAATCATCATCTTATAACTCTAGATTTCATCGTCATATGTCTGCATGTGACTTCTGATGACTCTAGGCTGCCAATAAGCGATCTTGACCTTCTCTATCGCTTGATGTACCAAGTTTAGCCCACATAGCTCTATTTTACTGTCATGATCCAGCCCACGGGTCGTATGGGCACCTACCATATGACAAGCTAGAAGGCGAACCCTCACCAATAAAACCCAACACTTAGAAGCATGTGACAATCATCCTTAAAAATAATAAAATTTATAATAGACATTTATTATAGACTCGTTTCAATATGCATAAATTCGCAATAAAACCCAGTGATCTAATCTAGACGGGTACAAGAGCTCCTAAAGTACAATAAGACAAAATAAATGACACAGCCTCCGTCGGGAGTGAGATAGGCGAAACTGTAGGAGAATATCCGATAGACCCATGCGGCGAAACTTCAGCTAAAACCTGCAACACATCTACACCCAAAAAGGGCGTAGCAAGAGTGATATCAGTACACCACACGTACTGGTAAGCATCATAGGTCAACTAATATTAGTTCACACAATACCACATAAAGTAAATAAGATAAGTAGATAAGTCAGTGAACCTCAGGATTCTAAATAAATACCATCACTACACCACCCCCTTACCTCTTTACTCTCGAAGCTCGCTTCTTTTATACCCCAACCATAAGGTATTCCACTAAATCACAACCTAGTAACTCTCGCGTTCACATTCGTCGTATACTGTACTTTTACCTTTATTATTTAAAAAGCTCACCTACTCAACTTACTACTGTGATACCATGTATCTAGGGAAATAAATCACTATCTGATGCAACACTACACTTACCTTGTGTAAGCTACTCCTCCCCCCCCCCCCCCCCCCCCTCCCCATAGACTCTCAACAACACACACGGATTTAATGAACAATGTTAACGACAGTAACTCACACATGTATAACAATAAATCATGAGATGCAGTGCAATGCAAATGTGATGCAAGGCCCAACACATTGTACATACACGCTATTTGATGGCTTTGCTCAGTAGCCATGACCTGCAGGGGACCCATGGTGTCCATGTACCACTCGTTTCTAGAATACTCCACAGACCCGAGCACAAACCTCCGCCGGAACAAACCTCGGTCACGGATTTAAATTCATATGCATTTACGAAATTCAAGTACTCGATCCCACAGCCACAAGGCCAGATAACACAATGCAATACTCAGCCTTTCCTGTTACCCGTATCTCCGCATAAACCATGCAATGCAATGCCAGAGACTATATGACAATTCAATCATAATTCCAGCCCTTGATGAGCATAGAGTCAACCCAACTCAATATAATTCTTTAAATACGACCTCTGAATTTCGAGAAAACACCATTATGAATGTTCAACAAAATAGGACATACAACGGAATTCATCCCCTTCTAAAGCTGCATAAAAGTAAACACTAGGTATCTCCCTAGTGACAATATCAATTCTTATTAACTAAAACATTATTATTATTATTATTATCATTATTATTATTATTATTATTATATTTATATATACCCTATTTTAATCACATTACAAGTTCGTCCTTCCAAACTCCGTGTCCGAAGACATAAACATGCATTCTCCCATCAACTCTAAGCGTATATACGATTAGCTAATCAAGGTCTAACTAAAGTAAATTGTAACCTACCTCTTTGGCGAACAGATATTTGATTCTCTATGAATTGCTCGTCTTTTTAGCCTCCATCTGAATCCATGAGCGAATATTATTAGAAAGGAATGGTGGAAAAGGGATTAGAAGGGTTTTCCTTTTCTTGGGGCCATGGTTTTTCTTTCATGAGGAACCCTAGGAGCAGCCCTTGAGAGTCCTCTGTTGAAAAGGGAGAGAAAAATAGACTAAGTACAAAAAATTTGGCTATGGTTTCTGTGTACACTGCTGCGGCGGTTGCTAAGCCGCTATAGCGGTACCGCTATGACGGTCCACTGACCGCTATAGCGGTCCGCTTTAATTTCTGGCCCGAAGTTTCCAAACCCTTCCAAAATTAATTTTTTTCGCCACTCTTAACTCTTAAAACATATCATGAAGCTTATTATTTACAAGCCTTGACCTAGATTGGGCATGGTTTCAGGAAATATTAACTAACGACCGGACGGGTCGTTACATTTACCAATCTCAAACCATCCTATGGGAGATCTACATTTCTTTCTGTACAAGGCCTCATAAGAGGCCATCATGATGCTGGCATGGTAGCTATTGTTATATGCGAACTCGATAAGCGGATCATCCCAACTCCCTTAAAAGTCTTGTACACAGGCTCGCAATATATCTTCAAGCGTTTGAATTGTGCGCTCCTCTTGCTCGTGTTTTTGTGGATGAAAAGTCATGCTAAGATTAACTTGTGTACCCAAGCTCCTCTGAAAGGACCTCCAGAAGTTAGTTGTGAATTGAGCACCTCTATCGGATATTATAGAAATGGGGATAATATGTAGTCGAACAATATCCTTAATGTACAACTTTGCGTAGTCCTCATCCTATTTATGGTCTTGACCGGTAAGAAATAAGCTGACTTTGCCAGCCTATCCACGATTACCCATATAGAATCATACTTGCGATAAGAATGAGACAATTTTTGTTCAAGAACTGGCTCACCTGGATACCATCACGATGAGGAACATTAATAATCAAGGCAGATTTTGAGAATAAAATTGGCGCTAGATACCATCACGATGATGAAATGGGAAAGTGAGTAATTGGAGAAAGGTGATTTTGGAAGAACAGTAAAGAAATTATGAAGATCCTTTTGAGGAAAGATTAGGCCCATCCAGGACCAGTACGTCTATGGGAATATGTGACTCGTTACAAATAAGTCCAGCTGACTAGAGAAAGTCAGACGATGAATATTCACAACTAATATAAGTTACGAATTCGCTGAGAGTATGTACTTGCAAGAAAACGGAGAACTAATGGGGTGTTAAATATAGAATAATGGGCTAACACCCTAAAGAGGGAAGATGAGACAAACAAGTATTTGACCTGGAGTATGCTTTGTTAGAAGCTGGAAAGATAGCAATAAAAAGGAATCGGGAACTACCTCAAAAAGGATAAGGTTGGGAGATAAGGTTCCAAGGAAAGTCTTACCCGAAGTTCCAAGACAAAGATGCTACGAAAGGTCCATTAAGGAAGAAACAAAGAAAGATTGGGTATGACAACATGAGAGCAAAATCTTATAGATGATATGAGAATCTTTGGTACAGAAGATCCAGGAGGTAAAGGAAATTAAAGTCACGTTGCAAGTAAGATGGAACCAGATAGACTTACATGAAGAATTAAAGGCTGGTAGTGGAAATCGAGAAGGATAACGACGAGTAACTTCGCGTAAAATGGTTTGGTTGTACTAAGAAGAATAAGGATAAATCTAGCACCAAGATGGATACGTTCATTCTAGGAGATAACAGAACGATATAGAATTATGTATCCCAAAGATGATACAAGTATATGATAAGCTTGTCAAGATTATTATAGAGCTTCAACTAGTGAAGCGCAACATATTCGAGGACAGCAATGGAAAATAAGGTGATACAAGTTGAAAAAACTTAAGTAAAGATATAGTATTCTAGATATGGCATAGCTCTAAAAACCGAAGTTTGAGAGGATAGTCAGGAAAGAGTATCTCAGTAAAGTGGATTCCTAAGATATCAAGTTCGAACCTATATCAAATGTAGCAAAGGTAGAAGATCTATTCAGAGGCAATAAAGATGTATCATGACCTTGATGGATCAAAAGAAGAAATATTATAGAGTTCATAGTCCGCTGATAAATAAACAGAAAACCAGAAAGACCGAGGAACATATAAATATGTCATTGAGGAATGAAGGAATGATCAGTATGGATATTATAACTATCAGGAAATCGGGATAACCAGTTAGTGTGTTCTAGTTACCATTCCAATATTCATATGGCCCCGTATGAAGCTCTATATGGGCAGAAGTGTAGAACACCAATTGGATAGTTCGAAGTAGGGGAGACAAAGTTAGTGGGGCCATATTTGATCCAACAAGCAGTGGAGAAGATCAAGATTATTCAAGATCAATTATTAATAGCTCAAAACCGTCAGGAATCCTATGCAGACAATCATCGACGAAACATGGAATTCAAAGTTAATGATTGGGTATTCTTGAAGTGTCGCCGATGAAAGGTTTAATGAGATTTGGTAAGAAAGACAAGCTTAGTACCCGGTATATTAGTCCATACAAGATTGTGCACAAGGCAGGCCAAGTAGCTTATGAGTTAGATTTACCTTCAGATTTGGAGTCAGTCCACCTAGTTTTTCATGTGTCAATGCTTCGTAAGTGCATTGGAGATCCTTCCAGAATTGTTCCTATAGATGATGTCCAAGTTACTGAGAAATTATCCTATGAAGAAGTACCCATTGTTATTCTCGATAGGCAGGTTCGGAGACTCAGAAGCAAAGACGTAGCTTCAGTTAAAGTCATGTGGCGAAACAATAATAGGGAAGAAATGACTTGGGAGGCTGAAGAAGATATGAAGTCCTGGCACCCACATTTGTACATTTTTTTCCACTCCTAGAAGAGCTCCAGACAGAGACACCATTATCCTGAGGTATGTGATGTTTCTTTGAATGATTTCTTGGTCGTGTGTGGCCAATATGGATATTGATGTTGTAGCCCTGTGAGGCACTGTATATTTTGGGTTGTTGCGATAGGATGGCAGTTGTACAATTACAAGGGAAACCCTGGCAAAATGTTCGTGCCTTCTTAACAGCTTAACATTCGACGACGAATGTTTTTAAAGGGGGGAGAATGTTACACCTCAAAAATTTTCGCGTCGTTTGCATCATGAGTAATCTAACGTAAGCTCGGAGAGGTCATGGAACCCTTATAAGGTTAAGGAATACTCTTAACAAGTGTTAAGAAAGTGTCTAAAGTTCTGGGATCGAGCAAATCGAAGAAAATAAGTTTGTCAAAAATTTGGAAAGAATTTGGTAGAATTTTGGACATAATTTTGGGT
This sequence comes from Lycium barbarum, assembly GCF_019175385.1. Lineage (NCBI taxonomy): Eukaryota > Viridiplantae > Streptophyta > Magnoliopsida > Solanales > Solanaceae > Lycium > Lycium barbarum. Next base: position 72,368,615 of record NC_083342.1, read on the forward strand.
CAACTTCAGAGAGGTATATCTCCGGGTATATTAGGAGTTTTGAGGTGTTTCAAGAGCCTAAAATCAAGTTTGTCACGTGTAGTTTCCAATGTAGCAATCCATCCGTCAATACGACATTGGAGTAGAGAGTTATGGGCATTTTAAGACGGACTGCCAGAAGCCTGCGAATCTACGCGAATTCTCTAGAAACTCACTTAAGGCCCCACTAATTCGGTCCAATGGAGCCTAACTGTTATGACCCGTGTTTTCACACGTTTGGAAAAACTTGGAAATATTGGATTTTGTTTTTAGACATAAGGTCAAATTTGATATTTTGTTGAACATAGGAGTTGTGCATGAAAGAATAGAATCATGAAAGCGTGGGACAAGGCTAAGGGTAATTTTGGAATTTTGGAAATTAGTTTCGGGAATTACAAAATATGATCCACACCTTGTTGGGCTTGAAAAATGTGAAGCAAAAATGAAGCCCAATTCCTAAGGGTGGCCGGCCATGCTAGGCCTTGGCCCAAGCCCATTTTTAGTTGGTCATGTGCTTGGTCATGTGACCAAGCACTTCAACTACATATATACAATTGAAGCCTTAGGATAAGCATAACAAAAAAAAAACAAGAACAAGAAAGAAGAGCAAGGTGCTCTCGGGTTTGCCCTTCAAATTTAGCCCTCAAAAATATTGCTTCAAAAATTCAATTCTTGTTGATTTCCCACTAAGTCAAGGTTCCTTTGCATCTTGGTGTAGTTGGTTTGGAGTGGGGAGCAATAGAATCTCCAAGTTGAACATAAGTTCAAGTGAAGAAAGCTTAAAGGAAAGGTAAGAATTTCTACCTTTTTATTGTGTTGTTGAGCTTTGTTTGTGTTGTAGTATGTGGAAATGTGTTGATTGTATGAAGAAATAGAAGTTTGCAAAGTGGGTGTGTGTGTGAGTGTGTGGCCGTGGGTATGTACTACTTATATAGCCTCTATGTGTTGAATTTGTGTTATAATCTAGTCATGATTGTAATGAAATGCATATGGGAATTGAAAGTTGGATGAATTTAGTTGATGTTGCAAAAGGAGCATATGGCCGTGTGGTGTAATGGTCTTGGGATAAATATGAATCAAGTTGTGTAATGTGTTGGAGTGTTGGTATTGTGATGTTTGTACTGTGAATGAAGCTAGAATGATATAAGTTTGTGTTGAATTGGAATGTGAACACTTATGTCGTTTTAGTATGATTTTCCGATATTAAGAAAATGAAGTGTTTGGTTGTGAATTACGATGATCATTGATGTATTTGGAAGTTGGAAACTTGTTATGAAATTGTATGCCAAAGATTTGATGTTTTGCATAAGTTATGATTTTGGTGGAAGATTGTATATCATGTATATCGAGTGTATATCTTAAGGAAAACGATATGAAATGTTTCTAGAACTATATGGTGATGATCATGATGGTTGTTGAATATGAAATTATTGATCTTAGTTGAAAGTTGGGTTGAATTGAAGATTATGTCAACTTGTGAGAAAAATGACTAGTTGAAGGATATTTGTGTTTTTAATGTTCATTGTTGATATTGTTGTTGTCGTTTGGGTTGTTGTTGATGATTTATAGCCGAGTTGAATTCTCGGGGTGTCATATGTATAGGGGAAGTGCTGCCGAAATTTCGGTAGCCAAATATGCTTAAAGTTGAAATAATGGCATTAATAATTCACAATTGGTAAACTTGACCAATTGCAGTTTTTCGACGAAACGGGAAGTGAGTTTGGAAAGGCTTAAGGAGCGCGAAAGGTATGTAAAGCAAACCCAATTCTTCCCTTGGCATGCCCTTAGTGTATTAGGGTCGGATCCGGGCCTCGAAGGACCTCTTGGCCCTCGGAATCCGCAAGACAAAATTTCAGTTTTTCCTTCAGTAGAATTGAACCTCTTTGCTACGCTTTTTCTGAAATTATGCAAACTTGCTCTAAATTATTCAGAAAGTCATAGAATGTCTGTATAACCTCTTTAGGTGACACTATATGCTTAGAGGGCACAATTTGAGCCCGCCGCCTTATTTGTCCCGAGGCGGGCCCACTATTTACGGTTTTGCCCCTAATACGCTAAAACTTCCTTTTTAAGCGATTTTTGAAAGAAATGTTTTAATTACCCTACTAATCGCTTAACGAATATTATTTTAAATATTCTATTAAATCTTATAAATTATTTTGACACTCGGAATGACTTCGGGAAAGTTAGACTTCTGTAATTTATTATGATATCTGGAATACATTTATTATGATTCCGTCCGACTCCATTTGATTTGTTTGTCTTTGCTACGCCTCATCGAGTCTTTGAAAATACTTATGATATTTTTAAATTGCATTAGTCTCTCACTACTCCATTCGTGGATGTCCCAATGTTTCCCACACTGAGCCCGGGCCAGGATATGTTGTCAAGCGTAATTCTCTGCATTGTTCGCCGCGTCCCGATGTGAGGGGGCAGGTATACGCGTACATGGGTCTGTGGAGTATGATGTGCCATGTCCGCCTATTCTGATCTGATCTGTTATGGCCATTTTGATATGACATTATATGATACGGGGCCACGCCCCTTTTTCGGATTTCTCTGTATAGTGGCACCAGCGTCGGGAGGGTGGCCACATTCTGTCTGCCGAGTCCTGTGGCAGGGACCGGATATGATATGATATGACATATGTTTCTGTATGCATTCTGTCTGTTTTGGAAATATGCATTTGACACTCTGGATTCTGTACTCATTTTCTGTAACCATTATGAGTTGACTTCTGTGATTCCGCTTTGCATATTCAGTACATATTTCGTACTGACCCCCTTTCTTCGGGGGCTGCGTTTTCATGCCGCGTAGGTACAGACGACAGGTTTGCTGATCCGCACGTTTAGGATCCCATTTCTGCTATTTTGGGGCGCTCTCTTCTACAGAGCCCATCTTTTGGTACAGTCTGTCACTGCTATCTGGATATGTACTTTGTTCAGGGTATGACGGGGCCCTGTCCCGTCTTATGATTATGATATGTTCTGTAGAGGTCTGTGGATACATCTGTGTGGGTTCTGTACATATGTTTGGGATATTCTGTTCTGTGATGGCCTTATCGGCCTATGTGTGCCAAGTCTGCTTTTCTGCTAAGTTCTGTAGCGACCACTAATATTATTATTATATTATTATTCTGTTAATATGCTAATTTGGGGTATCGGGTACGTATAGGTGCCCAGCTCGGGCACTGGTCGCGGCCCACGGGGTTGGGTCGTGACAAAAGTGGTATCAGAGCGGTTCATCCTCGGAATGTCCACAGACCGTGTCTAGTAGAGTCTTGTTTATCGGTGTGTTGTGCACCACACATATAAACAGGAGGCTACAGGGCATTTAGGATACTACCCTTCTTTCTGTCTTAGATCGTGCGATAGAGCTGTGTTATCAGGATGACCCCTTCCTAACGAGTGGCTATATTTGCAGATATGCCTCCAAAAAAGGCGACAGCGGCCCAAAAGGCCAAGTCAGTTGCCGTAGGATAGACTAGCCGGGTCCAGAGGACTACCAGGGCCCAGGTATATATTGCTCCGGAGACTTTGCCCCAGACAGAGGGTTCGTCTACACCGCCACTCGTGGAGGAGATTGGGGCGGCCGCAGCCGCAGATCGGGGGGCGGCTACACCGCCAGCTCCCGCAGTTCCAGTACCTGAGCCTCTAGCTCCACGGCCAGGCACTGAGGATCAGTCTATGAGGGAGGCAGGCCAGTTGCTGACTAGACTTGTGGCAGGGCAGGTTCAGGGGCATGGACTGGGAGGTGACCGGGCAGTCAGGCGTGATAGTTCGAGAGCCCGTGAGTTTTTGACTTGTAACCCTCCAGAGTTCATCGGGACAAAGCCCGAGGAGGATCCTGAGGAGTTTATCAGGAAGATGCGACGCACTCTAGATTTGATTAATGCTTCCGAGACAGAGTCAGTCGCGTTAGCTTCGTACCGGTTATATGATGTGGCGGCAAACTGGTACGAGTCATGGGGGCTATCCAGGGGGGACGGCGCTCCTCCAGCAGTTTGGGGCAATTTTTCTCAGGCATTTCTTGGACATTTTCTGCCCCCAGAGTTGCGACGAGCCAGATCTGATAGATTCTTATTATTGAGGAAGAAAGGCCGCAGTATCCGGGACTACAGTTTGGAGTTTGATTCCTTGGCCCGATATGTACCTACTGTGGTGGCTACTATGGCGGACCGGATGCACAGATATATTATGGGGCTGGATCGGTATTTTGTTGATAGCTGCTTAGTATTGGCTGCTCAGCCCGGTATGGACATTGCCCGTATCCAGGCCCATGCCCAGGGCATGGAGGATTGGGGCAGAGGAGGACACCAGCCTGACAGGGGCCAGGATCGGAGACAGCCCAAGAGGGCCAGGTCATCTGGAGATTTTCGGGGCAGACAGCACCAACAGCCGCAGCAGCCTAGCAGATTTTCATCTCAGCCGGCGCAGAACGCGCCTCCCCAGCCTACAGGTCGCAGATTCGATAGCCCAGGGTATTCAGGAGCAGGCCAGAGCTCCAGGGCTTCAGGTTCGCGGACAGATAGGGGTTCTGGTCAGATGAGGCCACCCAGGGTTCAGTGTTCTTTTTGCGGCAGATACCATACGGGAGAGTGCTACAGAGCCACCGGTGCATGCTTTTCTTGTGGCCGTCAGGGCCATTCTGTGAGAGATTGCCCATATAAGGGTAGTTCGGGTGGTGCAGCGCAGCCTACCAGATCAGCCACTGGGTCTTCATCTTCGTCAGTGGCTATGCGCCCTACGGGGCAGGGTATTTCGGCACCAGCGGGTCGCGGCAGAGGCCATGGTGGAGCTTCTGGTATTAGCGGTCCTTCGAACCGCATTTATGCTTTGGCCAGCCGCCAGGATCAGGAGGCATCTCCTAATGTCGTTACAGGTACTTTATTGGTCTTCTCTCGGTCTGTGTATGCACTAATTGATCCAGGTTCGACTTTATCATATATTTCACCCCTTGTTGCCGGTAAAATTGGTATTATGTCTGAACCTATAGATCCATTTGAGGTAGCTACACCGATAGGGGATTTTGTTGTAGCGAAACAGGTTTATAAAGACTGTTCTGTGATTGTTTGTGACCGTGACACTAAGGCAGATCTGGTAGAGTTAGATATGACTGAATTTGATGTTATTATGGGTATGGATTGGCTAGCTTCCTGTTACGCTAATGTTGACTGCCAGAATAAGGTAGTTCGCTTCCAGTTTCTCGGGGAGCCAGTTATAAATTGGGCTGGTAATACAGCATCGCCGAAAGGTAAGTTTATTTCATACCTTAAGGCAAAGAAAATTATCAGAAAGGGTTATATCTATCATATGGTTCGGGTGCAAAACTTGGACGCCGAGACGCCGACACTTCAGTCAGTCCCCGTGATTAATGAGTTTCCAGATGTTTTTCCCGACGAGCTTCCAGGTCTTCCTCCAGAGAGGGAGATAGACTTCTCTATTGATTTACTTCCAGACACTCAGCCTATCTCTATTCCTCCGTACAGAATGGCGCCTGCAGAGTTAAAGGAGTTGAAGGAGCAGCTGAAAGATTTGTTGGATAAGGGCTTCATCAGGCCCAGTACTTCGCCTTGGGGAGCCCCGGTATTATTTGTGCGTAAGAAAGACGGGTCGCTGCGTATGTGTATTGACTATCGGCAGCTGAATAAGGTAACTGTAAAGAATAAATACCCCCTCCCCAGGATTGATGATTTGTTTGATCAGCTGCAGGGCGCTAAGTGTTTTTCGAAGATAGATCTTCGATCCGGCTACCACCAGGTTCGAGTACGAGAGGCCGATATCCCTAAGACAGCTTTCCGGACCCGATATGGGCATTACGAGTTCAGGGTTATGTCTTTTGGGCTGACAAATGCTCCCGCAGTATTCATGGATTTGATGAACCGGGTATTCAGGCCATTCTTGGACATGTTTGTAATTGTATTCATTGATGATATCCTGGTTTATTCTCGGTCTGAGGCGGAGCACGCAGATCATCTGAGATCGGTATTAGGGGTACTCCGGCATCAGAAGTTATATGCGAAATTTTCTAAGTGCGAATTCTGGCTGTCTTCAGTGGCCTTCTTGGGGCATATTATTGCAGCTGACGGTGTCCTGGTGGACACACAGAAGATTGAGGCCGTGAAGAATTGGCCCAGACCTACGACGCCCACAGAGGTACGCAGTTTCCTGGGGTTAGCAGGTTATTACAGGAGGTTTGTGGAGAAGTTTGCTTCGATTTCAGCGCCTTTGACAAGGCTGACTCAGAAGGGAGCTAAGTTCCAGTGGTCTGACGCTTGTGAACGGAGCTTCCAGTTGCTGAAGGAGAAGCTGACTACAGCCCCAGTTCTGACTCTTCCAGAGGGACCGGAGGGGTATGTTATTTATTGTGACGCTTCTGGCATGGGGTTAGGCTGTGTATTGATGCAGCACGGCAGAGTTATAGCGTATGCTTCCCGGCAGCTCAAAAAGCATGAGAAGAATTATCCTACCCACGATCTGGAGCTCGCAGCGGTGATTCATGCTCTGAAGATATGGAGACACTATTTATATGGCGTTCATGTGGATATCTATACTGATCATAAGAGTCTCCAGTATATTTTCAGGCAGAGAGAGCTTAATTTGCGACAGCGGAGGTGGCTGGAGCTTCTGAAAGATTATGACGTGGATATTCTGTATCATCCGGGTAAGGCTAATGTTGTTGCCGATGCGCTCAGTCGGAAGTCTATGGGCAGTTTGGCCGATTTACAGCCAGACAGGAGAGAGATAGCCCGTGATATTCAGCAGTTGGCTAGTCTCGGGGTTCGTCTGGCCGATTCTGGAGATACCCAGATTTCTGTTCGAGGGGTTTCTGAGTCATCTATCAGGGATGATATTAAGCGGCATCAGTTTGAGGATCCTGTCTTAGCTCTTTACAGGGACACAGCCTATGATAAGGAGAGGACTCCGTTCGAGTTTTCACCGGACGACACTATGTTATACAGAGGCAGGTTGTGTGTACCTGATATTGCAGGCCTTCGGCAACAGGTTATGAGCGAGGCACATTATGCTCGCTATTCGGTCCATCCTGGGTCTACGAAGATGTACCATGATCTTCGATGCTTATACTGGTGGGACGGTATGAAGCGGGATATTGCAGAGTTCGTCGCCCAGTGTCCTAATTGTCAGCAGGTCAAGATTGAGCATCAGAAGCCAGGTGGACTGTTGCAGGAGATGGAAATCCCGACTTGGAAGTGGGAGGTTATTAATATGGACTTCATTACAGGATTGCCTCGCACTCCACGGAAGTATGATTCCATCTGGGTCATCGTTGATAGGCTGACGAAATCAGCCCATTTTCTTCCCGTCAGGACTACCTATTCCGCCGAGGATTATGCCAGGCTCTATATTAAGGAGATTGTGAAGCTTCACGGAGTTCCTATATCTATTATTTCTGACAGAGGCCCCCAGTTTACGGCACATTTCTGGAGATCTTTTCAGGAGGGACTAGGGACTCAGGTGAGTCTGAGCACTGCATTTCATCCTCAGAGCGACGGGCAGGCCGAGCGCACTATACAGACGCTGGGGGATATGTTGCGGGCCTGCGTTATTGATTTCAGAGGCAGCTGGGATGATCACTTGCCATTGATTGAGTTTGCATATAATAACAGTTACCATTCCAGCATCCAGATGGCTCCGTACGAGGCTCTATATGGCAGGAAATGCAGATCGCTGATTGGCTGGTTTGATATTGGCGAGTCAGAGTTGATTGGCCCAGATATGGTCCAGCAGGCCGTGGACAAGGTAAAACTTATTCGAGAGCGACTGTTGGCAGCCCAGAGTCGACAGAAGTCATACGCGGATAAACGGCGTCAACCGTTGGAGTTTCAGGTAGGCGATTGGGTATTTCTGAAGGTATCGCCTATGAAAGGCGTGATGCGGTTCGGCAGAAAGGGTAAGCTCAGTCCGCGTTATATTGGGCCTTATCAGATTGTTCGGAAAGTTGGAAATGTCGCCTATGAGTTAGATTTGCCACCTGATTTGGAAGCGGTACATCCGGTATTCCATGTCTCTATGCTTCGCAGATGCATTGGTGACCCTTCCAGAGTATTCCCTGCTGATGATATTCAGGTGACGGAGCAGTTATCGTACGAGGAGCAGCCCGTATCTATTTTGGATCGCCAGGTCAGGAGGCTCCGAAATAAAGATGTGGCCTCCGTTAAGGTACTGTGGCGGAATGATAACCGGGAGGAGATGACCTGGGAGTCTAAGGAAGAAATGAAGAAGAAATATCCTCAATTGTTCCCTATGCCCACAGGTAACCTTAAATCCTGCTTAATTTCATTTCAATGTCAATCGTATGTCCTATGTGTTGTTGTAAGTATGAACTCCCCCAAAGTATTTTCCAATCCTATAAGATCAATTTTGCATTCGAGGACGAATGTTCTAAAGGGGGGGAGGATGTTATGACCCGTGTTTTCACACGTTTGGAAAAACTTGGAAATATTGGATTTTTTTTTTGAGACATAAGGTCAAATTTGATATTTTGTTGAACATAGTAGTTGTGCATGAAAGAATAGAATCATGAAAGCGTGGGACAAGGCTAAGGGTAATTTTGGAATTTTGGAAATTAGTTTCGGGAATTACAAAATACGATCCACACCTTGTTGGGCTTGAAAAATGTGAAGCAAAAATGAAGCCCAATTCCTAAGGGTGGCCGGCCATGCTAGGCCTTGGCCCAAGCCCATTTTTAGTTGGTCATGTGCTTGGTCATGTGACCAAGCACTTCAACTACATATATACAATTGAAGCCTTAGGATAAGCATAACAAAAAAAAAAAACAAGAACAAGAAAGAAGAGCAAGGTGCTCTCGGGTTTGCCCTTCAAATTTAGCCCTCAAAAATATTGCTTCAAAAATTCAATTCTTGTTGATTTTCCACTAAGTCAAGGTTCCTTTGCATCTTGGTGTAGTTGGTTTGGAGTGGGGAGCAATAGAATCTCCAAGTTGAACATAAGTTCAAGTGAAGAAAGCTTAAAGGAAAGGTAAGAATTTCTACCTTTTTATTGTGTTGTTGAGCTTTGTTTGTGTTGTAGTATGTGGAAATGTGTTGATTGTATGAAGAAATAGAAGTTTGCAAAGTGGGTGTGTGTGTGAGTGTGTGGCCGTGGGTATGTACTACTTATATAGCCTCTATGTGTTGAATTTGTGTTATAATCTAGTCATGATTGTAATGAAATGCATATGGGAATTGAAAGTTGGATGAATTTAGTTGATGTTGCAAAAGGAGCATATGGCCGTGTGGTGTAATGGTCTTGGGATAAATATGAATCAAGTTGTGTAATGTGTTGGAGTGTTGGTATTGTGATGTTTGTAATGTGAATGAAGCTAGAATGATATAAGTTTGTGTTGAATTGGAATGTGAACACTTATGTCGTTTTAGTATGATTTTCCGATATTAAGAAAATGAAGTGTTTGGTTGTGAATTACGATGATCATTGATGTATTTGGAAGTTGGAAACTTGTTATGAAATTGTATGCCAAAGATTTGATGTTTTGCATAAGTTATGATTTTGGTGGAAGATTGTATATCATGTATATCGAGTGTATATCTTAAGGAAAACGATATGAAATGTTTCTAGAACTATATGGTGATGATCATGATGGTTGTTGAATATGAAATTATTGATCTTAGTTGAAAGTTGGGTTGAATTGAAGATTATGTCAACTTGTGAGAAAAATGACTAGTTGAAGGATATTTGTGTTTTTAATGTTCATTGTTGATATTGTTGTTGTCGTTTGGGTTGTTGTTGATGATTTATAGCCGAGTTGAATTCTCGGGGTGTCATATGTATAGGGGAAGTGCTGCCGAAATTTCGGTAGCCAAATATGCTTAAAGTTGAAATAATGGCATTAATAATTCACAATTGGTAAACTTGACCAATTGCAGTTTTTCGACGAAACGGGAAGTGAGTTTGGAAAGGCTTAAGGAGCGCGAAAGGTATGTAAAGCAAACCCAATTCTTCCCTTGGCATGCCCTTAGTGTATTAGGGTCGGATCCGGGCCTCGAAGGACCTCTTGGCCCTCGGAATCCGCAAGACAAAATTTCAGTTTTTCCTTCAGTAGAATTGAACCTCTTTGCTACGCTTTTTCTGAAATTATGCAAACTTGCTCTAAATTATTCAGAAAGTCATAGAATGTCTGTATAACCTCTTTAGGTGACACTATATGCTTAGAGGGCACAATTTGAGCCCGCCGCCTTATTTGTCCCGAGGCGGGCCCACTATTTACGGTTTTGCCCCTAATACGCTAAAACTTCCTTTTTAAGCGATTTTTGAAAGAAATGTTTTAATTACCCTACTAATCGCTTAACGAATATTATTTTAAATATTCTATTAAATCTTATAAATTATTTTGACACTCGGAATGACTTCGGGAAAGTTAGACTTCTGTAATTTATTATGATATCTGGAATACATTTATTATGATTCCGTCCGACTCCATTTGATTTGTTTGTCTTTGCTACGCCTCATCGAGTCTTTGAAAATACTTATGATATTTTTAAATTGCATTAGTCTCTCACTACTCCATTCGTGGATGTCCCAATGTTTCCCACACTGAGCCCGGGCCAGGATATGTTGTCAAGCGTAATTCTCTGCATTGTTCGCCGCGTCCCGATGTGAGGGGGCAGGTATACGCGTACATGGGTCTGTGGAGTATGATGTGCCATGTCCGCCTATTCTGATCTGATCTGTTATGGCCATTTTGATATGACATTATATGATACGGGGCCACGCCCCTTTTTCGGATTTCTCTGTATAGTGGCACCAGCGTCGGGAGGGTGGCCACATTCTGTCTGCCGAGTCCTGTGGCAGGGACCGGATATGATATGATATGACATATGTTTCTGTACGCATTCTGTCTGTTTTGGAAATATGCATTTGACACTCTGGATTCTGTACTCATTTTCTGTAACCATTATGAGTTGACTTCTGTGATTCCGCTTTGCATATTCAGTACATATTTCGTACTGACCCCCTTTCTTCGGGGGCTGCGTTTTCATGCCGCGCAGGTACAGACGACAGGTTTGCTGATCCGCACGTTTAGGATCCCATTTCTGCTATTTTGGGGCGCTCTCTTCTACAGAGCCCATCTTTTGGTACAGTCTGTCACTGCTATCTGGATATGTACTTTGTTCAGGGTATGACGGGGCCCTGTCCCGTCTTATGATTATGATATGTTCTGTAGAGGTCTGTGGATACATCTGTGTGGGTTCTGTACATATGTTTGGGATATTCTGTTCTGTGATGGCCTTATCGTCCTATGTGTGCCAAGTCTGCTTTTCTGCTAAGTTCTGTAGCGACCACTAATATTATTATTATATTATTATTCTGTTAATATGCTAATTTGGGGTATCGGGTACGTATAGGTGCCCAGCTCGGGCACTGGTCGCGGCCCACGGGGTTGGGTCGTGACACTAACCCAACCCACACACCTATAAATACCCCTCTAACTCATTATTTTTCACCATTTCTCATCTCCACACCTCTCTAGAACTTCCCACAACATTCATCCAATAAACAAACCCCCTAAACATATCCCAAATCCTCTAGAAAATTCCTCCAACTTCCACATCATGCACATATATTCCTACAAGTCTATATGACAATTTTGGTCATTTGTATTTCACTTTTAACATAGTCCAGAGTCCTAGGAAGTCCTAGAAACCTCTCAAAACATATTCCAACATATTTCCAAGCCCAAACCAAGGATCAAAGTAAAGATTAAAATGGTTAAGGGTTCCAAGTGAGGTCTACACTTGTCTCCTATTATTGAAGATGTTTGGGTGAGTATTTTTAAGGAGAAGTAACCATGGAATTGAAGTGTTCTTTAATTTTGAGGTAAGATTTCATCTTAGTTTCATGTTTATGAGTTTGTTTGGTAATTATGTTAAGATTTGAGGAGAAGGAAAATTTGAGGAAAAGTTCAAATATGCATTTGATGATATTTTGAGTTTTGAATTAACTATTATTATGTTTTGAGCATAATCTTGTTATAAGGGATAATAATGATGTTAAGGAATTGTCGTATATGAGTGTGTAAGGGGTTGTATGAAGTTATTGTTATGGATTGATTATCAAAAGATGTTTTGGGATTGAATTGAGTGTAGTTTGAATGTAATCTTTTGATTATGCAATTGTTGATGTTTTATTGTGCTTTGGGAGTTATTTTGAAGATTGGAAGGAGTAGAAGATATAGGGGGGATGCTGCCCGAATTTTGACAGATTCTAAAGTGGTTTAATTTGAAGGCTTAAGATAAGCATATGATGATACGCCTAATAATAATATGAATTCTCTTCAATGTAGGTTTATGATCTTGGGAGGATAAGCGTTAAGTGGTTAAAGAGACCGAAAAGGTATGTTAAGGCTTGCCCCTTTCTTTCTGAAGGCAAGATTCTTTTCTTATGAACCCTTACATGTTTTCCATGACATCCTTATTCTCAAAAAGCTAGAAGTTCATGATTCTCAAAATTCTTATGATGCCAAAGATAGATGTTTTCCATAATGATAATGATGATGATGATTCCATTTTTGGAGATTCCAAAGCTTATGGATTTGATGCTATTATGAGATTATTGAGCTTATTTCATGATTTTCTTGATTTTGTTCATTGTTGTTGATCTCACCTTATGATAATTGTTCCTTCAAGGTGAGATAATTGAATGAGATATAGTGATGATGATTGTTCCATAATATAAATCGGAGGTTACCGACCTTACGTCACTCCGATAGAGTAGAAATGTTTAATTGGGCTCTCATGCATGCTATATATATTTATATATGTAACTTTTATAATACCGCGCCTACATGGCCGGGCATGATATTATATATAACCGCGCCGGCATGGCCAGGCATGATACTATATATATAACCGACCCTTAGTGATCGGGCATGATACTATATACATAACAGACCCTTAGTGGTCGGGCATGATACTATATGTATAACCGACCCTTAGTGGTCGGGCATGATATTATATACATAACCGACCTTTAGTGGCTGGGCATGATACTATATATATATAACCGACCCTTAGTGGCCGGGCATGATACTATATATATATATATATATAATTGAGCCTCAGTGGCCGGGATACTTTATATATGTATATATGAAAAAGTCTTTTTTAAAAAAGCCAAGCATGCATGACATCCGCCTTAAAAAGGCATTCAGAGGCACAGGTTGATCTCTTCTATATTATGTTATCTTCATACTTTCATTATGTGGTTACTCATGCCTGACATACTCAGTACATTATTCGTATTGACGTCCTTTCTTATGGACGCTGCGTTCATGCCCCCAGGAAAGCAGGGAGGCGGGTCAGATCATTAGAAACTTCATCAGCGGAGTTTCAGGAGCGCTCCATTTGCTTCGGAGCTGCACTATATTGGTGTTACTCTTTTGTGTATATACTTGGGCATGGCGGAGTCTTACCCCATCTTTGTGTATTCATGTATTCTATATAAAGGCTCGTAGACAGATGTGTGTTGCCAGAAGTCCCATACCGTTATCAGCTCATATTGTTGTATAATATTTTGGCAGCGTTGTTGACTTATGTGTATGGGCATAGTTGTGGATGATTATATAAAGATGTGCGATTATCTTGTGATATATGCCTTTACAGAATATGACGCCCATGAGCTATCTTTGTGGTCCACCTAAAAATGGCTATGAGATGTATGTTCTTACGTGCTTGGTAGGCTAGCTCCAGGTGCCCATCATGGCCCTCTGGTTGGGTTGTGACAACAGGGCTACAACAACAACAACAATGGGCAAACACGACCAAGAAATCATTGAAAGAAAGCATTACATACCTGAGGACAATGGCCCCTCTGCCTGAGTCTCCTCTGGGGGTGGAAATAAATATGGATACCTGAACTTCATATCTTCCTCGGCTTCCCAAGTCATTTCCTCTCTATTATTATTTTTCAATAGAACTTTAACTGAGGACACATTCTTGGTTCTGAGTCTCAAAATTTACCTATCTAGAATGGCGATGGGAACTTCTTCATAGGATAATTGCTTGGTGACATGGATATCATATACAGGAACAATTCTGGAAGGATCTCCAATGCACTTGCGAAGCATTGATATGTGGAAAATTGGATGGACTGACTCCAAATCCGAAGGTAGATCTAACTCATAAGCCACCTGGCCTACCTTGCGTAAAATCTTGTAAGGCCAAACATACCGAGGGCTAAGCTTTCCCTTCAAGAATACCTAGTCATTCACTTGGAACTCTAAGTCCCATCGACGATTGTCTGCATAAGATTTATGGCGACTCTAAGCTGTTAATAGTCAATCCTGGATAAGCTTGACCTTCTCTATGGCTTGCTGGATCAAGTCTGGCCCTATTAGTTTAGTCTCTCCCACTTCGAACCACCCAATTGGTGATCTGCACTTGTGCCCATATAAAGCCTCATACGGGGCCATTTGGATGCTGGAATGATAACTATTATAATAAGGAAACTCAATAAGCGGTAGGTGATCATCCCAACTACCTATAAAATCTAACACACATGCCCGTAACATATCCTCCAGAGTCTATATGGTACGTTCAGCTTGTCCATCAGTCTGTGAATGAAATGCTGTACTAAGGCTCATTTGAGTTCCCAAACCTTCTTGGAAGGGCTTCCAGAAGTTAGCTGTAAACTGTGTCCCCTTATCAAAAATAATAGATACTGGAACACCATGGAGTCGTACTATCTCTTTGACATAAAGCTTTGCATAATCTTCGGCTGCATATGTAGTTCTGACTGATAGGAAATCAACTGACTTCATAAGTCTATCCACAAATACCCATATAGAATCATACTTATGTTGAGTACGAGGTAAGCCCGATGAAATCCATATTAATCACTTCCCATTTCTAAGTCGGAATTTCCATAGCTTGCAACAATCCACCGGGCTTTTGATGCTCATTTTTTACCTGCTGACAATTATGACATTGAGCTACAAATTTCACTATGTCTTTCTTCATTCTGTTCCACCAATATATAGATTTGAGATCATGATAAATTTTCGTCGCTCCTGGATGAACAGAATAACGGGAACAATGGGCTTCCTCCAAAATCTGATGACGTAACCCTGCAACATCTGAAACGCACAACCTGCCTCGATATCTGAGAACTCCATCTGTAGAAATCTCAAAAGATGACTTCTTCTTCTGAGGAAGTGTATTTTTGTAATGAACTAGTATGGGATCCTCATACTAGCATTCTTTCACCTCAATTACTAGCGACGAAACAGTTGAATTCTGAATGGTAGCTCCCATATTGCCCAAATCCATTGCCCGAACCCCTAGGCTAGCTAACTGCTGAAGCTTACGAGCTAACTCTTTTTTTTTTAACATCACATAAACTTCCCATAGATCTACTGCTAAGGGCATCGGCTACGACATTCGCCTTCCCGGGATGATATAGAATGTTAACATCATAATCTTTCAACAGCTCCAACCATCGCCTTTGCCATAAATTCAACTCTTTTTGCTTGACAACATACTGAAGGCTCTTGTGATCTGTATAAATATCAACATGAACACCATATAAATGATGCCTCCACATTTTCATTGCATGAATAACCGCAGCTAACTCAAGATCATGGGTTGGATAGTTTTTCTCATGTTTCCGCAACTGCCTTGAAGCATAAGCAATCACCTTACCATGCTCCATCAACACACATCCTAACCTAATGGCTGAAGTATCACAATAGACAACATATCCTTCTAATCCTTCTGGAAGTGTTAGAACCGGGGCCGAAGTCAATCTATTCTTAAACTCTTGAAAACTGCGTTCATAAGCATCCGTCTATTGAAACTTAGCTGCTTTCTGAGTCAGCTTCGTCAGTGGTGCGGAGATAGAAGAAAAGCCTTCTACAAATTTTCTTTAATAACCTGTCAAACCCAGAAAACTATGAACTTCTATAAGTGTTGTAGGCCTTGGCCAAGTCTTCAGAGCTTCAATCTTCTGGGTAGCCACCCGAATGCACCAAGTCTTCACAGCTTCAATCTTCTGGGTATCCACCTGAATGCCATCAACTGAAATAATATGCCCAGAAAGGTTACAGAATTCAACCAAAACTCACACATTGAAAATTTTGCAAATAGCTCCCGAGCTTGAAGGACTTTAAGGACGGTACGTAAATGATCTTCATGTTCTGCTTCGGACCGAGAATATACCAGGATATTGTCAATGAATACAATCACAAACAAGTCTAGAAAATGACTGAACACATTGTTCATCAAATCCATAAATACTGTTGGTGCATTAGTTATCCCAAACGACATCACCCGGAACTCGAAATGACCATATCTAGTTTTGAAGGCTGTCTTAGGAATATCTTTCTCCCTAAATCTCACCTGGTGATACCTGGATCTTAAGTCTATCTTTGAGAACCATTTGGCACCCTGCAATTGATCAAATAAGTCATCAATCCTTGGAAATGGATATTTATTCATGATCGTCACCTTATTCAGCTGTCTGTAATCAATACACATTCGCAAGGAGCCATCTTTCTTCCTTACAAACAACACGGGTGCTCCCCACGGTGATGAACTAGGCCTAATAAAGCCCATCTCAAACAAGTCCTTCAATTGTTCCTTCAACTCTTTCAACTCTGCGAGGGCCATCCTATAAGGAGGAATAGATATGGGTTTGGTATCTGGTAGCACATCAATAGCAAAATTAATCTCTTGCTCTGGGGGAAGGCCGGGAATACATCTGGAAACTCATTCACTACGGGGACAGACTGAAGTGTTGGCAATTCGGCTTCTATGTCCTGAACCTGAACTAAATGATAAATGAAACCTTTGGCAATCATTTTCCTTGCCTTGAGATAGGAAATAAACCTACCTCTCGGAGACGTTGTATTTCCCTTCCACTCTAAAACTAGTTCTCTCGGAAACTGGAAACGAACTATTTTAGTTGTACAATCAACATTGGCATAGCAAGAAGCCAACCAATCCATACCCATATTGACATCAAAATATACTATTTTCAACCTATGTAGGTCAGCCATAGTATGATGGTGGTCACAAATCACCACTACACAATTTCTATATACCCGGCTAGCTATCACCGGATCACCAACGAGTGTAGATACTTCGAAAGGTTTAATTGCCTCAGGTTTTACCCCAATATGATCAGCAATATAGGGAGTAATATATGACAATGTAGAACCCAGATCAATCAATGCATATACATCATGAGAAAATACTGATAATATACCTGTGACGACATCGGGGGAGGCCTCAAGATCCTGTCACCCCACCAAAGCATAAATACGGTGCTGAGGACCACTAGAACTGGGCGCTCCTCCTCTACCTATGCCATGGCCAGCTGGTGTCTGTGAGCCTTGCCCCCGAGGGCGTATTGATGATGAAGACCCAGTTGCTGACCCTGTGGCATGGACCCTACCCCTACCACCTATCGATTGACAGACACGCATGATATGGCCTGGCCGACCGCAGGCATAGTGTCACACCCCAAAACCCACCCTAGACGTGACCGGCATCCGACGTCATGAACGATATCGGAAGAACCTAAATAACACCATAATAACACCTGAACTCGCCAGGTTCAACATTCGCCTCCAACAATTTATAAATTAAATGTAACATATCACAAATCATGAACTAGATCAGCGGAAGTCTTTAATATCATAAAAGTTAATCAAAACGTAACAAACGCCCAAGAGTTAACAAAACACAACAACTACCCACAAGAATGTATACTATGAAGCTTCTAGGATAAGAGGTAATAGTTTGACTCATCGGGACGCAGCCCAAAACTAACAATAGATGAACAAAATAAAAGGGTGTCCCACGAATGGACATGTGGGCTCACCAATTCAGCAGCAACAGCAAGTCCTTTCTAAGCGCCTGAGGTATCAAGAACCTGCTCTTCTCCGTTACCTAACATACCATCAAAAACAACAATGGTATGCCTGAGTACTTCGTACTCAGTGAGTGCCTCGGGGACAATAAGTAATATAAACATAAAATATAATAATACATAAAGAAATCAGTTCCGAAAAGATAGTATAAAAACTGTCATTCCCCTTTATGATTCTTAATATCACTTATTGCACAGTTTATAAAGCCATTTCAAAATCCCAGTTTCAATTATGCTTAGTTCCATAATAAAGATGGATATCACAACCGCCCATATAAGCCCAACTCAATATCAACAACACTACGTAATATGAATTCACGGTGGCTACTCTTCCTCCCGAATAGCAAGGCCATTAATGCACCCCAGGTAGCGAACCCGGAAGTGGCCACTCTTCCTCCCGAATGGCAAGGCAATTAATACACTAGGATCCATAGTGGCTACTCTTCCTCCCGAATAGCAAGGCAAACACAACAACAAAGTCCATGGCATAGAAGCCGATTCACAATTCGTCTCAAAGTAGTCACACCATCAATAACCTTAAAGTTCATTATGCATGTCGAAATGATAGGTCATTCCAAGCAATATTTTGAAAATGTACAACTTCTTTACAAAGATTGTCATGTCCCAATTCACCAATGAGAAGGTCATTACCAATAGTTAACTAGCATTACTAAATATCCCTCATAGAGGAAAAACATTATTAATAACTTATACATATATAGGGTTTGTTACAAACTAGGTTTAATGTGGGTTTGTCCCCTCACACACATTAACCACCATTTAGACATGAATTAGAGTTCAAGGAATATGGAAAGATTTCTTTTCCTTTCATTCATTAACGGATCTTAAATAAAATTTATACTTCCAAATTCAAGAACAACAACTTATCAACAACAACCACAACAATATCACAATTATTCCATATCAATATCCAACTAATACTATCCATTTAATCATACCAAAACAGTCCCCAAGTCATTTGGTATCCAAAAATTATAACTGAACTTTCAATGCCATTTTCTCTATTCTAACTTGTCAAATCTAATAATGGTAAGGATAAAAACATCATTAAAACTTAGACATACCTTATATGATCAGCCCCCACGAAAACAACCTCCCCCAAGTTCAATTTTTAGCTTAGAACGACGACAACAACTTGTTCTACACTTTATCCTTCACAAGCCTCGGGATTCGGGGCCTCGAACTTGATTGATTCACCACTTTCTCTCTCTAAATCTCCTCTCTCTCTCTCTCTCTAAAAATCTGAAGTTTTTGTAGGGGAAATGTGGCTGCTAGGGCTGAACATTTCCCTTAAATACCAAGGGAAATGGGCCTGACCCGGTTTTGAATTGGGTTGGGCCAACAGCTTGACCTTCCTGTCTTAAAATGCCCATATATCCTCATCCCGATATCACATGGAGGCCCACGACCTATGGTTGGAACGGTATTTCAATTATCTACAACTTTCGTTCTGTGAGTTTTCCAAAATTGCCAATAAATAATGGGGTTATGGCCTCCCGAAGTCAGAATCGCCTGAAAACGTACTGTTTTCACTGTGTTACGCCCCAAGGGACGGTCCGTAACACGTGTTACGGCCCGTAACTTGGAGCGTAACACTGGCCAAATTTCCAGTAAGGTTCTGGAAATTTTGGGCACGTTACGGCCCCAAGTTACGGCCCGTAACGCGTGTTACGGCCCGTAACGTGGGCGTAACGCAGACCAAATTTCCAGTGCGGACAGGCGTTAGTAACACTGGCATAACTCTTTGCACAGATGTTCGTTTGACCTCCATAATATACCGTTGGAAAGCTCTTTCAAAGCCCTACAACTTTCATTGAGGAAGTCTTTCCAAATGCTTAACACATTTTCAGGAAAATCGCCCAGAAGACAGACCTACCAAAACTTAGGCGAATTTAAGAGCCCTCAAGAACTTCACTAGTTGGTTTGACTTCAAAACGACCATCCTCCACCCGAATTCATCAAGAATGGATTCATATAGATAAAATATAATCTTAACACTTGATTTTTTTTTTTACATATTCATATCTAGTTCAAATTTACGGGGTGTTACATTATCCCCCCCTTAAGATCATTCGTCCTCGAATGAGGATAGTATTTTAGGAATGTAATTAACCAACACGAATTTTAATCACACAATCGCCTTGCGCACTAATAGCTCAGAACTTAACTCATACCTGAAATAGGGAACAAGTGAGGATATCTCTCCTTCATGTCCTCTTCCGCCTCCCAAGTAGCTTCCTCAGTATTATGATTTCGCCACAACACTTTAACTGATGCAACGTCCTTTGTTCTCAACCTTCTAACTTGGCGACCCAAAATCTGAACTGGTTCTTCTTCATAAGACAAGGATTCATCAATCTCCACCTCTTCATAGTTCAACACATGAGAAGGGTCAGGCTTATATAACCTCAAC
Source organism: Lycium barbarum (assembly GCF_019175385.1). Lineage (NCBI taxonomy): Eukaryota > Viridiplantae > Streptophyta > Magnoliopsida > Solanales > Solanaceae > Lycium > Lycium barbarum. Next base: position 72,388,973 of record NC_083342.1, read on the forward strand.
ATCGAAATGTGAAACACCGGATGAACCATGGACATCTCAGCTGGTAACCTCAACTCATAAGCTACCTTCCCAACTCTTCTAATGATCTCATAAGGACCAACGTAGCGAGGACTAAGCTTGCCCTTCCTACCAAATCCCATTACCCCCTTCATAGGTGACACCTTCAAGAAGACCTTGTCACAAACAGCAAATTCCAATTCCCTACGCCTTGTGTCCGTATAAGACTTTTGTCGACTCTGAGCGGTCTTTAGTCGTTGAACAATAAGATTTACCTTTTCGATCGCCTCATGAATTTGTTAGGCCCCGTGTTTTCGCACAATTGGAAATCGAGAAATAATTATGACTCGGGTGTTGGAAGGACCTAATTTAATTTTTTTGCGAATAGGACTATGTTGGTTATGAAATCTTTAATGCTAAGACCTCGGGGAAGGCCGAGGATAAATTTGGAATTTCGAAAATTAGTTTCGGGAATTACAAATCGGGACTTTTCAAGAAGTGGGCCAAAGAAAAAAAAAATTGCAATTGAAGCCCAAAGGAAAAATGGGGGCCGGCCATAGTGTGGCCCAAATCCATTTTAAAAGGGGCATGTACTATGCACATGACCCCATAAGTGGATATATACTAAGATCACACTTAGAAATATCCAAGAATCAAATCACAAATCAAGAACACCAATAAAAGAAGGGCTTCGGCCGAGAGCAATAAGGAAGAGAAAAAAAAAAAAATTCCAAGCTTGTGTGTGATCCAAAAATCTTGGCTTCTACATATTTGTGAAGTACTCAAGGCCCTCTTCAACGGGGTATAATTAGTTTGGCGTAAGATCGACGTTTGCGACAAGTCGGGGTTTCAAAAAAAGGTATGAGTTTTGTCCCTTTTATGTTATAGATTTGAGGTGAATGTGTTAAGCATTGGAAGTAGATGGAGATCCCGTAATTTTAACGTAAATAGAAAGTCGTGGGTGTGTGTGTGTAGTGTGTTTGGCCGTGAGTTATGGAAGAAAGAAGTGACTTGAATTGATCTTGTTTAAGTTGGCATAATGTGTTGTTGTGATCCTTATATCGTAAATGAGTGATTGTTGAATTAAATTGGCGGTGGAAAACGAATTCGGATGTTATCGGAAAGTGTATATCCTTGGTATCTTTATGTATATCAATGTATATTTTGGATACTAGAGACTTTAGATATGACTTTTTAATGATATGGATGAATTCGGAATGAAACGACGTTAGTTAGAATGTTCGTCGTGAAATTTTGATATTTTGAAGAACTATGGAAATTTATTGATTTTGGTGCAATTTCGTGTATGACTTAGATTGAATTTGAAATGTGTTTGGCTAGTGTTGGATGGGTAAATGAATACAATTATGTGAATATAGAATTGGGATTTTGAAAGTTTGAATGGAAGTTGCCAACTTTAGAAATCATGTAGAACTTTAAAGCTAGAATGGTTTGATTGTTGTTTGGTTTGGTTGTTGATGTGTGGGCTGTTGTGGTTGGTTAATTTGAGCCGAGCTACGCCTCGGGGATGTTAGATTTATAGGGGAAATGCTGCCGAAATTTCGGTAGGCAAAAATGAAATTAAAGGCAAATTTTTAGCCTAAGAATCTCAATTGGTAACTTTGACCATTTGCAGATTTTTGACGAAACGGGGCGGGACTTTTGGAGGAGCTTACGACATCTGAGAGGTATGTAAAGCTTCCCAATTATTTATTTGGCATATCTTAGTGTGTTAGTTGAATATGAGACCTCCCGGAGCATTTCTGCTCCTCGAAACCCGATCCACAGGAAAGTTACTATTCATTCAATTCGATTGAAGCCTAAAGGCTCCCTTTTGGCTAGAATGCCATTATTCGTCCGAAACCTATCGAAATGTGGTCGGGTAACCTAGAAATGATTATGTATGACCCTTGGCATATAACTGCTCGTAAAAATATGTTCACCACCTCACTTCGACTCGAGGTGGGTCCGCTACCCCAAAATGCCCGATTTGCCCTTCGGGCCATCTTTGAGAACAGAGTTGAACATACCACTTCTGATCTTTGGAACATCCTTCCACGGGGTATGTTTGGACTATTCGATGCACTAATCCAGGTTTTGAACTATATGGACCATTTTGGAATCGTTTTGCAGAATGAAACCTTATATCGACTAAGTATTCGACTATTTTGTAATAGGATATGATTTATGAGTTTACTTTGTTTTGAAACACTATTTCGAAATACGATTTGCATTTGTTTGCTCACGACTCTGCTCGTGCCTTATTATGACTTCGTTCACCGGTTCCCGGGCCGGTTTTGATTCGTGCGTTGTATGATAAATTCGGCCGTATGCTGTGTTACGGTTCCCGAGGCTTCGCCATAGGGCCCGGTTCCGTTTGGAGTTATGCTGTGATATGGCTCGGGACGCGATATGCTCACCGATGATTATGATTATGTTCGGAGATGTACGGAGATTTGAAACCTTCTGGTGTTATGCTGTGTGTGGCGCCAGCGTCGGAGTGGCGACCACGTTCTTAAGCGTTTGCATGATTTTATTTGCATAAAACATATGTATATGATTTTGATACAGATTTTGACATACCAGTTTGTACCCCACTTTGACATTTGATTTGCTTTCGGTTTTGATCCATAATTCTGTACTCCGTGCTTTACATACTCAGTACATATTCCGTATTGACCCCCTCTCTCCGGGGGCTGCGTTTTATGCCCGCAGGTGCAGACATCGGTGATCCTCCGCAGTAGGCTTCACTTCCTGCTTTCCGGAGTACTCTCACTTGGTCCGGAGTCCACTCTTGGTACAGACTCCTCTACTCTGTATATACTTTGTACATTTGACAGTTTGGGTACGGCGGGGCCCTGTCTCGCCATATGTTATGTTTTGAATTCGTAGAGGCCTGTAGTCATCTTTGTGGGGCGAGGGTCCTATGTGTGTGTTGTCTGATTTTGTTTTCGGGTCTTAAAGCGGTCTGTTTGATATGATGGCCCCAAATGGCCCTTCTGTATATATTTGCATTTTGACCGGCGATGCCTATTTCCGCCGCTTTGTTTGAGTTTGATTTGATACGACCGCTTAAGACATATTTTCGATATAAATTATGTTTGATATAACTTTTGAAAAATTCTGAAATAAGTTTGGACTCGGAAATGAATATGCGATTTGGTCTGGGTACCCAGGTAGGGTGCCAGTCGCGGCCCACGGGGCTGGGTCGTGACAAAAGTGGTATCAGAGCGGTTTGTCCTCGGAATGTCTACAGGCCGTGTCTCGTAGAGTCTTGTTTATCGATGTGTTGTGCACCACGTCTATAAGCGGGAAGCTACAGGGCATTTAGGATGTTACTTTCTTTGAAATCTTAGATCGTGCGATAGAGCTGTGCTATTAGGATAATTTTGATCTGACTCGCCTTCGTGTTTGCAGTGATGCCTCCGAAGAAGGCAACGGCAGCCCAGAAGGGCAAGGCGAGGATTGGGGAGACTAGCCAGGCACAGCGAGCTACCCGGGCTCGTGTATATGATTTGCCTGAGGATGTGCCACAGTCTGAGGGGTCTGCTACACCCCCACTAGTACAGCCTGGAGCAGGACCTTCGGCAGCTCCAGAGGTCCGTGTACCCGCACCTGAGGCTCCAGCTCCTCAGCCAGGGGCGGAGGATCGGACCCTGAGAGAGGCTGTGCAGTTGCTGACTACGTTGGTAGCAGGGCAGGCTCGCAGACGCGGGCGTAGAGATGATGATGATGATGACAGGCGGGACAGCCTGCGAGTTCGGGAGTTTCTGTTGTGTGGCCCTCCAGAGTTCTTCGGGTCCAAGCCCGATGAGGACCCCCATGACTTTATTCGGGGGATGCGACGCTCACTGGACCTAGTCAGGGCTTCGGAGACCGAGTCGGTTGAGCTGGCGTCGCACAGGCTTCGAGATGTGGCTACCCACTGGTACGAGACTTGGGAGCTGTCTAGGGGAGAGGGTGCCCCTCCAGCCACTTGGGATCAGTTTGTGACAGCATTCACCCGCCACTTTTTGCCACCAGAGTTACGGCGGGCACGAGCTGATCGGTTTTTACGTCTGCAGCAGAGGGGTCGGAGTGTTCGCGAGTATAGCCTTGAGTTTGATTCTCTGGCACGATATGCACCGGCCGTGGTAGCAGATATGTCCGATCGGATGCACAGATATGTTATGGGATTGGACCGGTATTTGGTTGATAGTTGTATGGCAGTGTCATTGCAGGCAGACATGGACATTTCCCGGCTTCAGGCCTATGCGATGGGTATGGAGGACCGTCGCAGATCTGATCCTGCTGGCAGAGATCGAGACAGGAGGCCGCCCAAGAGGGCTAGATCCGCGGGTTATTCAGGAGATTCTCGAGGCGGACAGCCTCAGCAGCAGCAGCAGTCTGATAGATATTTCCCTCCTTCCGGCCGGGGTACTCAGTCGGGTAGCCGGAGATTCGACAGTACGGGACCGTCTGGGGCCGGTCAGGGCTCCAGAGCGGCAGGATCGCAGGTATCCAGGGGTCCCAGTCAGGCCAGACCACCTAGACCCCGTTGTCCACATTGCGGGAAGTCTCATCCCGGGGAGTGTTACCGAGCGACGGGAGCTTGTTTTTCTTGTGGCGGTCAGGGCCACTTTATGAGAGACTGCCCATTGGCCAGTGGTTCGGGTAATGCGGCTCAGCAGACAGGGTCAGCCGCCGGTTCTTCCTCTGTTCCATCTGTTGCACGCCCTGGAGGGCGGGGTATTCCAGCACCGGCAGGACGCGGTCGTGGCCGCGGTGGCGCTTCAGGTTCTAGCGGTCCCTCGAACCGCATATATGCTTTGGCCAGCCGCCAGGATCAGGAGGCTTCGCCAAACGTTGTCACAGGTACATTACTGGTTTTCTCCAGATCTGTATATGCTTTGATTGACCCTGGCTCTACTTTATCATATATTTCCCCGCTCGTTGCTAGTAAGATTGGGATAGTGTCGGAGCCTATAGAGCCATTTGAGGTAGCTACGCCAGTTGGGGATTTTATTATAGCAAGGCAGGTCTATAGGGATTGTTCTGTGACCATTTATGATCGTAGCACTAAGGCTGACTTGATAGAGTTAGACATGCTGGAGTTTGACGTCATTATGGGCATGGACTGGTTGTCTTCCTGTTATGCTAATGTCGACTGCCAGAAAAAGGTAGTCCGTTTTCAGTTTCCAGGGGAACCAGTCATAGAGTGGTTCGGATCTACAGCATCGCCGAGGGGTAAGTTTATTTCATACCTCAAGGCTAAGAAGATGATCCAGAAGGGGTATATCTATCATTTGGTTCGTGTGCACGATACTGCCGCGGAGGTACCTACCCTTCAGTCTGTTCCGGTCGTCAGCGAGTTTCCAGATGTTTTTCCTGACGAGCTTCCTGGCCTTCCGCCTGAGCGGGAGATTGATTTTTCTATTGAGTTGATGCCGGATACGCAGCCTATATCTATTCCTCCGTACAGAATGGCACCAGCTGAGTTGAAGGAGTTGAAGGAGCAGCTGAAAGATTTGCTGGATAAGGGCTTTATTAGACCCAGCACCTCACCCTGGGGAGCGCCGGTGCTGTTTGTCAGAAAGAAAGACGGGTCATTGCGGATGTGTATCGACTACCGGCAGCTGAATAAGGTGACTGTTAAGAATAAATATCCCCTCCCCCGGATTGATGACTTGTTTGACCAGCTGCAGGGTGCTAGACACTTTTCAAAGATAGATCTGCGTTCTGGTTATCATCAGGTGCGAGTACGGGAGTCAGATATCCCGAAGACTGCTTTCAGGACTCGGTACGGGCATTATGAGTTCAGAGTTATGTATTTCGGGCTGACTAATACTCCAGCAGTATTTATGGATCTGATGAACCGGGTATTTCGGCCATTCCTGGACATGTTTGTTATTGTATTTATTGATGATATCCTAATTTACTCGCGATCAGCCGAGGAGCATTCAGATCACTTGCGGACGGTACTTGGCATTCTCCGTCAGCAGAAGTTATATGCTAAATTCTCTAAATGCGAGTTCTGGTTGACTTCTGTGGCATTCTTGGGTCATATTGTCGGCGCAGATGGTATTCGGGTCGATACGCAGAAGATTGAGGCTGTGCAGAATTGGCCCAGGCCTACTACACCGACTGAGGTGCGCAGTTTTCTGGGATTGGCTGGGTATTATCGCAGGTTTGTGGAGGATTTCTCTTCTATTGCAGCACCACTGACGAGGCTTACCCAGAAAGCAGCAAAGTTCCAGTGGTCAGATGCCTGCGAGCGCAGCTTTCAGATGCTGAAGGAGAGATTGATTACAGCGCCAGTTCTGGCTCTTCCAGAGGGGTCTGATGGGTACGTCGTATATTGTGACGCCTCTGGTATTGGGATAGGATGTGTATTGATGCAGCACGGTCGAGTTATAGCCTATGCTTCCCGGCAGCTCAGACCGCACGAGAAGAACTATCCCACTCATGATCTTGAGTTGGCCGCGGTGATTCATGCTTTGAAGATTTGGCGGCATTATTTATATGGGGTCCATGTGGATATCTATACGGATCATAAGAGCCTTCAGTATATTTTTAAGCAGAAGGAGCTAAATTTGCGGCAGCGGAGGTGGCTTGAGCTACTAAAGGATTACGACGTTGATATTCTGTACCATCCAGGGAAAGCCAACGTGGTAGCTGATGCGCTTAGCCGCAAGTCAGTAGGCAGTCTGGCTGATGTTCCATCTGATAAGAGAGATCTGGTTCGTGATATTCATCAGCTGGCCAGCCTCGGAGTCCGTTTGGCAGATTCTGGGGATTCTGGGATTTCTGTTCGCCCGGTTGCTGAGTCATCTATTATTCAGGAGGTAAAGCAGCGCCAGTTTGAGGATCTTACTTTGATTCAGTACAGGGATGTGGCCCTTAATAAAGCAACGACTCAGTTCGAAATCTCGCCTGAAGGAGTATTATTGTACGACGGCAGGTTCTGTGTACCGGACGTTGCGGGATTACGGCGGCAGATTATGGGCGAGGCCCATAATGCACGGTATTCTGTTCATCCTGGTTCCACTAAAATGTACCGGGACCTCAGGTGTTTGTATTGGTGGGACGGCATGAAGAAAGATATTGCTGAGTTTGTTAGTCAGTGCCCGAACTGCCAGCAAGTTAAGATCGAGCATCAGAAGCCCGGTGGATTATTGCAGGAGATGGAAATTCCAGCCTGGAAATGGGAGATGATTAATATGGATTTCGTTGTTGGACTACCGCGCACTCCACGCAGGTACGACTCTATCTGGGTTGTTGTTGACAGGCTGACGAAATCAGCCCATTTCCTTCCGGTTCGGACTACTTATTCGGCTGAGGACTATGCCAGATTGTATATCAGAGAGATAGTCAGACTTCACGGAGTCCCGATATCTATTATTACTGACCGAGGTACCCAGTTTACAGCAAATTTCTGGAGGTCATTTCAGGAGGGATTAGGGACTCAGGTGAGTCTCAGTACAGCTTTTCACCCTCAGTCCGACGGGCAGGCCGAGCGCACTATTCAGACGCTCGAAGATATGTTGCGGGCTTGCGTTATTGATTTCAGGGGCAGCTGGGATGATCATTTGCCGCTTATAGAGTTTGCCTACAATAACAGTTATCATTCCAGCATCCAGATGGCCCCGTATGAGGCCCTTTATGGCAGGAGATGCAGATCTCCTATCGGCTGGTTTGACGTGGGCGAGACTAAGCTGATTGGGCCTGATGTGATCCAGGAGGCTGTAGATAAGGTGAAGCTCATTCGGGAGCGACTGTTAGCTGCTCAGAGTCGACAGAAAGCGTATGCTGATAGGCGACGTCGACCGTTAGAGTTCCAGACTGGTGACTGGGTATTCCTGAAGGTGTCGCCTATGAAGGGCGTTATGAGATTTGGCAGGAAGGGTAAGCTGAGTCCGCGGTACATCGGGTCATACCAGATTGTTCGGAGGATAGGCGCAGTCGCCTACGAGCTAGACTTGCCATCCGATTTGGAGTCCGTGCACCCAGTGTTTCATGTATCTATGCTGCGGAAATGTATTGGTGACCCTTCCAGGATATTCCCAGTAGATGATCTTCAGGTGACGGAGCAGCTATCTTATGACGAGCAGCCGATATCTATTCTGGATCGTCAGGTGAGAAGATTGCGCACTAAGGAAGTGCCTTCTGTCAAGGTTCTGTGGCGCAATAACAACCGGGAAGAGATGACTTGGGAGGCGGAGGATGAGATGAAGAAGAGATTCCCCCATTTATTCCCTACGCCTCCTGTAATCTAGATTTCTGTATTTGTTGTACCAATGAACGGATGGACCATGTGTGCTATTTATATAAAATGGTTTTCCCGTTATGCTTGTGAGCCTTCATAAGATTTGTTTAACATTCGGGGACGAATGTTCCTAAGGGGGGGAGAATGTTAGGCCCCGTGTTTTCGCACAATTGGAAATCGAGAAATAATTATGACTCGGGTGTTGGAAGGACCTAATTTAATTTTTTTGCGAATAGGACTATGTTGGTTATGAAATCTTTAATGCTAAGACCTCGGGGAAGGCCGAGGATAAATTTGGAATTTCGGAAATTAGTTTCGGGAATTACAAATCGGGACTTTTCAAGAAGTGGGCCAAAGAAAAAAAAAATTGCAATTGAAGCCCAAAGGAAAAATGGGGGCCGGCCATAGTGTGGCCCAAATCCATTTTAAAAGGGGCATGTGCTATGCACATGACCCCATAAGTGGATATATACTAAGATCACACTTAGAAATATCCAAGAATCAAATCACAAATCAAGAACACCAATAAAAGAAGGGCTTCGGCCGAGAGCAATAAGGAAGAGAAAAAAAATAAAATTCCAAGCTTGTGTGTGATCCAAAAATCTTGGCTTCTACATATTTGTGAAGTACTCAAGGCCCTCTTCAACGGGGTATAATTAGTTTGGCGTAAGATCGACGTTTGCGACAAGTCGGGGTTTCAAAAAAAGGTATGAGTTTTGTCCCTTTTATGTTATAGATTTGAGGTGAATGTGTTAAGCATTGGAAGTAGATGGAGATCCCGTAATTTTAACGTAAATAGAAAGTCGTGGGTGTGTGTGTGTAGTGTGTTTGGCCGTGAGTTATGGAAGAAAGAAGTGACTTGAATTGATCTTGTTTAAGTTGGCATAATGTGTTGTTGTGATCCTTATATCGTAAATGAGTGATTGTTGAATTAAATTGGCGGTGGAAAACGAATTCGGATGTTATCGGAAAGTGTATATCCTTGGTATCTTTATGTATATCAATGTATATTTTGGATACTAGAGACTTTAGATATGACTTTTTAATGATATGGATGAATTCGGAATGAAACGACGTTAGTTAGAATGTTCGTCGTGAAATTTTGATATTTTGAAGAACTATGGAAATTTATTGATTTTGGTGCAATTTCGTGTATGACTTAGATTGAATTTGAAATGTGTTTGGCTAGTGTTGGATGGGTAAATGAATACAATTATGTGAATATAGAATTGGGATTTTGAAAGTTTGAATGGAAGTTGCCAACTTTAGAAATCATGTAGAACTTTAAAGCTAGAATGGTTTGATTGTTGTTTGGTTTGGTTGTTGATGTGTGGGCTGTTGTGGTTGGTTAATTTGAGCCGAGCTACGCCTCGGGGATGTTAGATTTATAGGGGAAATGCTGCCGAAATTTCGGTAGGCAAAAATGAAATTAAAGGCAAATTTTTAGCCTAAGAATCTCAATTGGTAACTTTGACCATTTGCAGATTTTTGACGAAACGGGGCGGGACTTTTGGAGGAGCTTACGACATCTGAGAGGTATGTAAAGCTTCCCAATTATTTATTTGGCATATCTTAGTGTGTTAGTTGAATATGAGACCTCCCGGAGCATTTCTGCTCCTCGAAACCCGATCCACAGGAAAGTTACTATTCATTCAATTCGATTGAAGCCTAAAGGCTCCCTTTTGGCTAGAATGCCATTATTCGTCCGAAACCTATCGAAATGTGGTCGGGTAACCTAGAAATGATTATGTATGACCCTTGGCATATAACTGCTCGTAAAAATATGTTCACCACCTCACTTCGACTCGAGGTGGGTCCGCTACCCCAAAATGCCCGATTTGCCCTTCGGGCCATCTTTGAGAACAGAGTTGAACATACCACTTCTGATCTTTGGAACATCCTTCCACGGGGTATGTTTGGACTATTCGATGCACTAATCCAGGTTTTGAACTATATGGACCATTTTGGAATCGTTTTGCAGAATGAAACCTTATATCGACTAAGTATTCGACTATTTTGTAATAGGATATGATTTATGAGTTTACTTTGTTTTGAAACACTATTTCGAAATACGATTTGCATTTGTTTGCTCACGACTCTGCTCGTGCCTTATTATGACTTCGTTCACCGGTTCCCGGGCCGGTTTTGATTCGTGCGTTGTATGATAAATTCGGCCGTATGCTGTGTTACGGTTCCCGAGGCTTCGCCATAGGGCCCGGTTCCGTTTGGAGTTATGCTGTGATATGGCTCGGGACGCGATATGCTCACCGATGATTATGATTATGTTCGGAGATGTACGGAGATTTGAAACCTTCTGGTGTTATGCTGTGTGTGGCGCCAGCGTCGGAGTGGCGACCACGTTCTTAAGCGTTTGCATGATTTTATTTGCATAAAACATATGTATATGATTTTGATACAGATTTTGACATACCAGTTTGTACCCCACTTTGACATTTGATTTGCTTTCGGTTTTGTTCCATAATTCTGTACTCCGTGCTTTACATACTCAGTACATATTCCGTATTGACCCCCTCTCTCCGGGGGCTGCGTTTTATGCCCGCAGGTGCAGACATCGGTGATCCTCCGCAGTAGGCTTCACTTCCTGCTTTCCGGAGTACTCTCACTTGGTCCGGAGTCCACTCTTGGTACAGACTCCTCTACTCTGTATATACTTTGTACATTTGACAGTTTGGGTACGGCGGGGCCCTGTCTCGCCATATGTTATGTTTTGAATTCGTAGAGGCCTGTAGTCATCTTTGTGGGGCGAGGGTCCTATGTGTGTGTTGTCTGATTTTGTTTTCGGGTCTTAAAGCGGTCTGTTTGATATGATGGCCCCAAATGGCCCTTCTGTATATATTTGCATTTTGACCGGCGATGCCTATTTCCGCCGCTTTGTTTGAGTTTGATTTGATACGACCGCTTAAGACATATTTTCGATATAAATTATGTTTGATATAACTTTTGAAAAATTCTGAAATACGTTTGGACTCGGAAATGAATATGCGATTTGGTCTGGGTACCCAGGTAGGGTGCCAGTCGCGGCCCACGGGGCTGGGTCGTGACAGAATTGAATCAGGACCTAACAACTCTACTTCTGTTGGTTCAAACCAACCAATTGGGGACCGACAACGCCTCCCATAAAGAGCTTCATAAGGAGCCATCTGAATACTAGCTTGATAGTTATTATTGTAAGCGAATTCCACCAAAGGTAGGTGTTCATCCCAACTTCCTCCAAAATCGATTGCACAAGCACGCAACATATCCTCCAAAGTTTGAATAGTCCTCTCTGCTTGCCCGTCAGTTTGAGGATGAAAGGCAGTGCTCAGTTTCACTCTAGTCCCCAAACCTTCTTGAAACGTCTGCCAGAAATGAGCAGTAAATTGCGTACCTCTGTCGGATATGATAGATGTCGGAACACCATGCAACCTAACGATCTCCTTCAAATATAACTTGGCGTACTCTGCAGCGGCATATGACGTCTTCACAGGAAGAAAATGGGCAGACTTTGTGAGTCTATCCACGATCACCCAAATTGAGTCATACTTGGCTCTTGTGCGAGGTAAACCTGCAACAAAGTCCATATTTATCATCTCCCACTTCCATTGAGGAATCTCAATGTTCTGAGCCAAGCCACCAGGCCTTTGATGTTCAGCTTTCACCTGTTGACAGTTCAAACACTTAGCCACAAAGTTAGAAATATCAACCTTCATGCTCTTCCACCAATAGTGTTGTTTCAAATCTTTATACATATTGGTTGATCCCGGATGAACCGAATACTTGGAACTATGAGCTTCCATCATTAGTTCTTGTCGAAGACCATCAACATCGGGAACACACAATCGTCCTTGCAATCGCAGAACACTATCGCCAGTCCCAACATTAAATGAAGTGTACTCACCCCTTTCCGCTCCATCTCTCAACTTTGCCAAAAGTTCATCATCATATTGCTTGAATTTAATCCTTTCTACAATATCAGACCGTGATGGAGTGATTCCCAATAATTCTCCATCTTCAGTTTCATCAAGCCTAACCCCAAGGCTGGCGAGTCTTCGAATCTCTTTCCCCATGGGCATGTCATGAGCGCGCAAATAAGCCAACGTGCCCATGGATTTTCTACTCAAAGCATCAGCAACCACATTAGCCTTACCAGGATGATACAGAATATCCAAGTCGTAGTCTTTTAACAACTCCAACCACCTCCTCTGTCTGAGGTTCAACTCTCGCTGCTTGAAAATATATTGTAGACTCTTGTGATTAGTAAAAACATCACAATGCTCACCATACAGGTAATGACGCCAAATTTTCAAAGAAAATACCACCGCAGCCAACTCCATGTCATGAGTCGGATAGTTCTTCTCATGCTTCTTCAACTGACGCGAAGCATAAGCAATCACCTTACCATTCTGCATCAACACACAACCCAACCCAATTCTAGAAGCATCACAATAGACCACATATCCACCAGACCCCGAAGGTAATGTCAAAATAGGAGCCGAAGTCAACCTTGCCTTAAGCTCTTGGAAACTCCTTTCACAAGATTCAGACCACTGAAACTTAGCAGTCTTCTGTGTCAATTTAGTTAGTGGAGAGGCTATTGACGAAAAACCTTCCACAAACTTTCGGTAATAACCTGCCAAACCCAAGAAACTACGAATTTCAGTCGCACTAGTGGGTCTAGGCCAATCCTTCACTGCTGCAATTTTCTGAGGGTCTACTTTAATGCCGTCCCCGGTCACCACATGGCCCAAGAAAGCCACAGAATCAAGCCAGAATTCACACTTAGAGAATTTTGCATACAACTCGTTCTCCTCAAGTGTTGTTAAAGTTATCCTCAAATGATTAGCATGATCCTCACGATTCTTAGAGTACACCAAAATGTCATCAATAAACACAATAATGAAGCGGTCTAGATACGGCTTAAACACACGGTTCATTAAGTCCATGAATGCGGCAGGCGCATTAGTCAACCCAAAGGACATGACTAGAAACTCAAAGTGCCCATAACGGGTACGGAAAGCAGTTTTCGGGATATCCTCCTCCTTTATCTTCAATTGATGATATCCAGACCTCAGGTCAATCTTCGAAAAGAACTTAGCACCCTGAAGTTGGTCAAACAAATCATCTATCCTAGGCAAAGGATACTTATTCTTAATGGTCACTTTATTAAGCTGACGGTAGTCAACACACATTCTCAAGGAACCATCTTTCTTCCTAACAAACAAAACTGGAGCACCCCAAGGCGAGGAACTTGGTCGGATAAAACCCTTATCCAACAAGTCCTTTAATTGATCCTTTAATTCCCTTAGCGCCGCTGGAGCCATTCGATAAGGTGGAATAGAAATAGGTTGAGTGTCGGGAATAACATCAATTCCAAAATCAATAACTCTATCAGGAGGAATACCAGGAAGGTCTTCAGGAAATACTTTGGGATAATCACTCACTATGGGAACAGATGCGAATTCGGGTACTACGGCTTTTGTATCATTAACAGCAACCAAATGGTAAATACACCCCTTAGTAATCATCTTATGAGCCTTAAGATAGGAAATAAATTTACCCTTTGGCTTGGCAATTTCAACTTCCCACACAATAACGGGTTCATCGGGAAAAGCAAAACGAATTAACTTATGGCGACAATCCACATTAGCATAACACGCAGACAACCAGTCCATCCCCATAATTATATCAAAATCCACCATCTCAAGTTCATACAAATCAGCCACGGACTCACGGCCTTTAATCACAACAACACAATTTCTATACACTCTAGAAGTAATAACAGGAACACCCGTAGGCGTATCAACAACAAAGGGTTCCAACAAAGATTCGGGTTTCATACCCATATCAAGAGCAAAATAAGGAGTCACATAGGATAAATTTGAACCCGGATCAATCAATGAGTAAGCATCATGAGTACATATGGTAAGAATACCTGTAACCACCGCGTCAGAAGACTCAGCTGCCTCCCTACGAGTCAGCCCATAAAGTCGAGCTGTCCCTCCACCAGAAGTATTAGCAACTTCTTTTCCCATGCCATTATTACGAGCATTCTGATAATTATTGGTAGCATTACCAGCAGCCGGATTTTTAACAGATGCAGAAGCAGGCGAATCATTCTTTTGATTATTCATAGCAGCCATCTCACGGAGCCGCTTTCTGCAGTTCCTCTTTATATGCCCCCTCAAGCCACAGTGATGACAGGTATGATCCTCCCATACTGGCGGACGACTACTTCCCTGCGAAAACCTACCAGTATTGTAATTATTTTTCTGGCCTTGCCTACCAGAAGGCACACTAGCATGAGAATGAGTGCCAGAATGAGCAGGTGCAGAATACCCTTTACTCTGCCCTCCCTTATAATTATTACCACTAAAACCACCCGCTAATCGGGCCTTCTTGTGCTGATCTCGATCCACCCTCTCTTCATTTTTCCAACTTTCTTGTTGTTCAGCAAACCCAACCAGAGATGAGAAGGTACAAGTAGGAGACATAGCAACAGTAGCACATGCAGACTTGATACATGGTACCAAGCCTTTCACAAAACGAGTCAACTTATGCTTTTCAGTCGGAATCATGTATAAAGCATACTTTGATAGACGAGTGAACTCCAAACTATACTCACGAACTGACTTGTTACCCTGCTCTAGCTTTTCAAATTTCGTAGCCATAGCAATTCTTTCCTCATCAGACAAGAACCTTTCCATGAACGCCTCCTCAAATTCAGCCCACGTCGGAGCTAAAGCAGCGTCGCCTCTCTCAGATTCCCACATCTCAAACCATACGTGAGCAACATCCTTCAACTGATACGAAGCAAGCCTCACAGCTTCTGAATCCTGGGCATCCATTGCCCTCAATGCCTTAAAGGTCTCATCTAAGAAGTGTTGGGGGTCATCCACCTCTCGTGACCCAAAGAACTCTGGTGGCTTTAAGTCTAGGAACTGCTTAAATTTGCCTCCAACATGAGGTCCCACACCTCCACGCTGTTGCTGAGCAGCAACCAATACAGTCAACATTTGAATAGCTATTTGCATAGTACCAAGATCGGGTACACCCGCAACAGGGATAGCAGGAGCAGGCGGTGCTGGAGGTGGTGCTTGATTTCTAGCATCATTTCCATTACCAGCATTCGCGCCCCCCAGATTTCGCTTAACTTTCGCGGGACGTCCTCGTTTACCATTTTTGGATCGCGTCAAAGGCATTTCTGCAGGGCACAAATTAACGAGCGAATTAGAACTATCCTAAAAAAAGGACTTTAAGCTCTACAGCACAATCTAGAATCAAGAAGAATAGGAAACACCTATAAATGTCCTGGGAGTTTCTCAATCATGCAGGTGATCAGGCTGCACAAGGAAAACTCCACTAGACACAGCTCCACCGACACCAGCAATAATCCTAGGACGTATTTTGACCTAGGCTCTGATACCAAGCTTGTCACGCCCCAAAACCCACCCTAGACGTGACCGGCATCCGACGTCATGAACGATATCGGAAGAACCTAAACAACACCATAATAATACCTGAACCCGCCAGGTTCAACATTCGCCTCCAACAATTTATAAATTAAATGTAACATATCATAAATCATGAACTAGATCAGCGGAAGTCTTTAATATCATAAAAGTTAATCAAAACGTAACAAACGCCCAAGAGTTAACAAAACACAACAACTACCCACAAGAATGTATACTATGGAGCTTCTAGGATAAGAGGTAATAGTTTGACTCATCGGGACGCAGCCCAAAACTAACAATAGATGAACAAAATAAAAGGGTGTCCCACGAATGGACATGTGGGCTCACCAATGCAGCAGCAACAGCAAGTCCTTTCTAAGCGCCTGAGGTATCAAGAACCTGCTCTTCTCCGTTACCTAACATACCATCAAAAACAACAATGGTATGCCTGAGTACTTCGTACTCAGTGAGTGCCTCGGGGACAATAAGTAATATAAACATAAAATATAATAATACATAAAGAAATCAGTTCCAAAAAGATAGTATAAAAACTGTCATTCCCCTTTATGATTCTTAATATCACTTATTGCACAGTTTATAAAGCCATTTCAAAATCCCAGTTTCAATTATGCTTAGTTCCATAATAAAGATGGATATCACAACCTCCCATATAAGCCCAACTCAATATCAACAACACTACGTAATACATCGGAATATGAATTCACGGTGGCTACTCTTCCTCCCGAATAGCAAGGCCATTAATGCACCCCAAGTAGCGAACCCGGAAGTGGCCACTCTTCCTCCCGAATGGCAAGGCAATTAATACACTAGGATCCATAGTGGCTACTCTTCCTCCCGAATAGCAAGGCAAACACAACAACAAAGTCCATGGCATAGAAGCCGATTCACAATTCGTCTCAAAGTAGTCACACCATCAATAACCTTAAAGTTCATTATGCATGTCGAAATGATAGGTCATTCCAAGAAATATTTTGAAAATGTACAACTTCTTTACAAAGATTGTCATGTCCCAATTCACCAATGAGAAGGTCATTACCAACAATTAACTAGCATTACTAAATATCCCTCATAGAGGAAAAACATTATTAATAACTTATACATATATAGGGTTTGTTACAAACTAGGTTTAATGTGGGTTTGTCCCCTCACACACATTAACCACCATTTAGACATGAATTAGAGTTCAAGGAACATGGAAAGATTTCTTTTCCTTTCATTCATTAACGGATCTTAAATAAAATTTATACTTCCAAATTCAAGAACAACTTATCAACAACAACCACAACAATATCACAATTATTCCATATCAATATCCAACTAATACTATCCATTTAATCATACCAAAACAGTCCCCAAGTCATTTGGTATCCAAAAATTATAACCGAACTTTCAATGCCATTTTCTCTATTCTAACTCGTCAAATCTAATAATGGTAAGGATAAAAACATCATTAAAACTTAGACATACCTTATATGATCATCCCCCACGAAAAAAACCTCCCCCAAGTTCAATTTTTAGCTTAGAACGACGACAACAACTTGTTCTACACTTTATCCTTCACGAGCCTCGGGATTCGGGGCCTCGAACTTGATTGATTCACCACTTTCTCTCTCTAAATCTCCTCTCTCTCTCTCTCTCTAAAAATCTGAAGTTTTGGTAGGGGAAATGTGGCTGCTAGGGCTGAACATTTACCTTAAATACCAAGGGAAATGGGCCTGACCCGGTTTTGAATTGGGTTGGGCCAACAGCTTGACCTTCCTGTCTTAAAACGCCCATATATCCTCATCCCGATATCACATGGAGGCCCACAACCTATGGTTGGAAAGGTATTTCAATTATCTACAACTTTAGTTCTTTGAGCTTTCCCAAATTCCCAATAAATAATGGGTTTATGGCCTCCCGAAGGCAGAATCGCCTGAAAACGTACTGTTTTCACTGTGTTACGCCCCAAGGGACGGTCCGTAACACGTGTTACGGCCCGTAACTTGGAGCGTAACACTGACCAAATTTCCAGTAAGGTTCTGGAAATTTTGGGCACGTTACGGCCCCATGTTACGGCCCGTAACGCGTGTTACGGCCCGTAACGTGGGCGTAACGCAGACCAAATTTCCAGTGCGGACAGGCGTTAGTAAAACTGGCATAACTCTTTGCACAGATATTCGTTTGACCTCCATAATATACCGTTGGAAATCTATTTCATATACCTACAACTTTCATTGAGGAAGTGTTTCCAAATTCTTAACACATTTTCACGAAAATCGCCCAGAAGACAGACCTACCAAAACATAGGCGAATTTAAGAGCCCTCAAGAACTTCACTAGTTGGTTTGACTTCAAAACGACCATCCTCCACCCGAATTCATCAAGAATGGATTCATATAGATAAAATATAATATTAACACTTGATTTTTCTTTTTACATATTCATATCTAGTTCAAATTTACGGGGTGTTACACATAGCAAACATCTGAACCCAATCGGCACTGTCCCCAATGTAGCTTACTGCACTGAGCATATCGTGGTAAGGGTGGTCTCGTCTGTCCTGAGTTATCTCTATACTGAGAACCCAAAGCTCTGAAGCCCTGACCCGGTCCAGAGTGAATAGGTCTATCAAATCTCTGGCTTGCATATCGCGGAGGTACACTAGTCGTTGAATGGCCTGAGTGCCTAGAACACTACTGCCTTAGCCCTCCTATAAACTCACTAGCCGGACCCGAGGATCTAGCCCTCTTACTACAACCTCTATCATAATCACGCTCACCCCTTTGCGGCTGCTGTTATTCTTCCAGATTCTAGGCATGAGCCTGAATACAAAAAATATCCATCCCTTCCTGAAGTGAGGCCGCAAGCACTCCTTAATCAAATGTGGCCCTAAACCACTCACAAACTGGTGTACGTTGTCTCCCATATCGGCTACCATAGATGGAGCATACCTAGCCAAAGAATTAAAATGGAGGCTATACTCTAGGGCACTCATACTCCCCTGTCGAAGATTCAAGAACCTGTCAGCTCTAGCCCGTCGCACTTCTGGCGGCTGCAGCTCCGAATCAAATGGAGCTCCGCTAAACAATCTCTGATGAAGCAGCCTGAGGGTCGAGTTTATCTCTCTGTCCACCTATGGGCATAAACGCAGCGTCCACAAACAAAAGGACGTCAGTACAAACAATGTACTGAGTATGTAACGCATAAGTAGTAACATGATAAAACATAAAGGGTAACATAAGATAGAAGAGCCATTTATACCTCTTGAGACGTTACATCATACTTACTTATCCTTTTTCTAAAGAAGACCTTCCATACATATACATATAGTAATACCATACCCGACCATATAGGTTCGGTGTCATCCGTACCCGGCCATAACAAGGCTCACTGTTATCCGTACCCAACTGATCAGTGGTATACGTGCAATAGATATCATACCCGGCCATACAGGCTCGGTGTCGTAACATAGCTTTATATATATATATATATATAGAGGATTACATAAGTAAGAGCAATATCATCCTCATCATTATCATTATATCTTTCCTTAGAGGATCAACTATCATTGAATGGGATCAATGATATCATGAGAGAACCAAAAACTATGATCTTTAGCCCTTCTAGGAATGGAGTCATCATGGGAGACATTATGAATTTCACGTATAGGTGAATAACAATGGAATCATGCCTTAAGAAAGAAGGGTTAGCCTTACATACCTTTATGTTTTCTTAACTACTTAACGTTCTCCTCCAAAGTGTCACGACCCGTCTAGAGGGCCGCGACGAGCGCCCGATGCTAGCCCACCCGGGCACCCCTTGGCTTACACTTATATTTACATCTAGGTGAGCCACATAATTAAGCATATATTTCTGTTCATCATTCATGCTAGTCCCATTGGACGACAATGCTTTTATATCATGGTTGGCATCTATACCACGTCAATGTACATGAGCCGACAAGGCTATCAAAATGATATACAAAATATAGGCCGACAAGGCCAGACATATCTAACCATATACACATGTCTACGAGCCTCTAAGTAGAGTATATCATATCATATAGGCGTGACAGGACCCCGCTATGCCCATAATTATGTACACAAAAGAATAAGTACCCAAAAGCTATGGCTCCGAATGAAATGGAGCTCTGTTATGTAGTCTCTGAGAATACAGCTATGGATCGAGCCTGTCTCCCTGTGCACCTGCGGGCATGACGCAGTGTCCACAAACAAAAGGACGTCAGTACGATGAATGTACTGAGTATGTAAAGAAAAATCAATATCAATATAGAAGCATAACGAACAATATGAGAAATAGCACAAGATGGGAGATGGTAATATCATCGTCATGGGCACTTACTTGCCTTTCACAGGAACTTTCCATTTCTAGCACATAATTGTGTCCATACATCCGTATCCGGATCTGTACTCATATTCGTACTATATTCGTATTCATGCTCATATCCATATCATATACATAATCATATCAATACATATCATTCACATAACAAACCCGACTTCGAAGGTTCGGTGTTTCACGTACCCGACCATAGCTAGGATCGGTGATCACACGTACCCGGCTAACCAAGGCTCAGTGTTATACATACCTGGCCCTGCCAAGGCTCAGTGTCATACATACCCAACTGCAGTGGTGTACGCTTTACGTAAACATACATGCATACTCATTTACATATCCTACCCGGCCTCATAAGCTCGGGGCTCCGTAATAATCATACATCGATACATATACGTAATAGCTCATAAGCATTTTTACTATTATTATCACTATCATCATCGTCATCAATATCATTATTACTATTATCGTCATTCATCACATTTAATCTTTATAGGATTACTCGTCATACGAGGGATTTAGTACGATCGTGGCTTATCAAGAATCGTGAGCTTACTAGCTCGGAAGATCAAATCATTTGAAGGATATCATAGTCTCATAGAAGATTTAGATATTTGGCCAAAGAACCATGCCTTATGAAAGAAGGGTTAGCCTTACATACCTTTTTCCATTCAACTATTCTACACTGGCGCGTTCTCCCCCAATGCTAGCGGTTCTACCTTCATTAGAAGATTTAGATATTTGGCCAAAGAACCATGCCTTATGAAAGAAGGGTTAGCCTTACATACCTTTTTCCGTTCAACTATTCTACACTTGCGCGTTCTCCCCCAATGCTAGCATTTCTACCTTCATTAAAGTCATACTATCATTAGAATCGATAGCCAGCATATATGACTAAAACTAGAAAAAAATAGGATAGCATCTCCTTTATTTATACGACATTCCTCCATAACGTATATCAACTCCCAAACGTCAACAACACATTCACAATCCCACAACAATAGTCATTATTCATCTACATTATCCACATTGCTCAATTTGCTTTCAATTATCCATATCCATGGCTATAACACACGACTATGTCCATTCACGTAAATTATTCATCTCATGTTCTCAACATCACTTATAACACATTTACATCACAATACATCAAGATTCATAACTCAATTCAAACTATTTCTCAAAATGGCACTATTCCACATTCATGACCCATTTTGCCATACCTTTCTACAATCAAAGTATTTCAACTCTTAAATACCTTAAACAACATAGAAATATAATGAATCTTGCCTTAGATGTTGTAGGAACAAGCCTTGGTTGATAATACTCCACTTGAGCAAAAACCGTAGTTCACCTCCGTGAGATTTCTTGACTTTGAATGATCTTTGATGGTTTTCCTACACTTGATTCACTTGGTTTATGTTGTTGATCACCACATATCCTTGATTTCTTGTGGAATAAATGTAGAGAGATATTTTAAAGAGAAGGTGTTGTCACGACCCAACCCCGTGGGCCACGACTGGCACCCTACTTGGGCACCCAGACAGACTTACATATCCAATTATCAAATCCAAACTTAACTCAAATTTCATATTAGCCATTTAAACATAATTCAAATCAAAACTTGTCTTAAGCGGTCACACGTATCAAAATATCATATCAGAACAGAAAGGAGCGGCGGAATACACATCGCCGTACGAATGCACATATACAAATATACAGGCCATTTGGCCGTATCCAAATCTGATAGGTTGGCGGAATATACGTCGCCAATCGTATGTACAGATACAACATAAGGGCCATTTTGGCCACCATAACTGACGGACCGCACTAAGACCCAAATCGTGACTAAAGCAGACACACATAGGACCCTCGACCTACATATATGACTACAGGCCTCTACAAATGCAGAACGAAAACATATGACGGGACAGGGCCCCGCCGTACCCCAAATAGTCAAATATACATATGCATATACATCACAAGGGATATGTACCGACACATGGGCTCCGGATCAAAGGAGCACTCTGTAATAGCAGAACGTGTGGCCTACACTGGCAGCTCACTGATCTCTGTACTTGCGGGCATGAAACGCAGCCCCCGAAGAAAGGGGGTCAGTACGAAAGATGTACTGAGTATGTAAAGCATAGAGTACAGAAATGTAAATCACAACTGAAAAACAAACCGGATACAAAAAGGGAAATACTGACCAGTATATCAAAATCTGTACCAAAACATATATATATAATGCAGATAAAATCATGCAAAGCTCAGGAACGTGGTCACCACTCCGACGCTGGTGCCACACACAGCATAACACTAGAAGGTTCAAATCTCCGTACATCCCCGAACACACATATCATCATAGCATATCGCCAGCCATATCACAGCATAACTCCAAACGGAACCCGGCCCTATGGCGAGGTCTCGGGAACCGTAACACAGTATACAGCCGAATTAATCATAGGGTGCACGAATCATAACCGGCCCGGGAACCGGTGAACAAAATCATAAATAAGGGCACGAGCGGAGTCGTGAGCAAACAATGCAATTTTTATGTCAAAACATTCTTTGAAACTTGATAAAATCATAAGTCAACTCCTTAGTCAAAGTAGTCGAACAATTAGTTAGTACGGAGTTCATTTCACAAAAGTGTTCCCGAAATGGTATTTATGGCCCAAAATATAGTTTAGCATATTGTGGTAATCAAAACATTATTTTTTAATAAATAATTTCATAAACAAAGATCCCTTATCAAAATTTTACAAAAAGAGAGCCTAATAGAGCAAACAAAGGCATCTCGGGGTTAGCGGGCCCACCTCGGGTCAAGTCGAGGTGGCGGACACGAATCACGAACATTTGGGGTCTATGGGATCATACATGAAGGTTTCGAAGTGATCCGACTACGTTTGCATAAGTTTCGGACATTTGGTTACTTTCCAACCAAAATAAGATCTTTAAGGTTCAATTCGATTGAATGAATAGTGTGCATTTTCTAATTCAGATTTCGAGGAACGGAATTGCCCCCAGGGCTCCGATGTCGACCTAGCATACCTAAGACATGCCAAAAGAAGGAGTGGGTAGCCTTACATACCTTTCTCGTTCAAACTCGATTCCCGTTTCGTCCAAAATCTGCAATTGGTCATTGTTACCAATTAGGAATTGCAAAACTTAAGAATTCACTGAACTTCATGTTTGTCTGCCGAAATTTCGGCAGCACCTCCCCTATACATATAACATCCCCGAGGCTTAGCTCGGCTCAATATATATCAACAACACAACCCACAATACCAAAGTTATCACGAATCACATCAAAATGGTTCTAACGTCAATATTCTTCTTTTCTACATAAAACAATACTTCCATTTCAAATTTCAAATTTCCAAACAAGTCTCAAGGATTTCACATTCATCATTAACCAAAATCATCACAATATAATTTGGAAACACTTCATATCATTTGTACGAAATATTCATTCGATATACAAAATATACAACTTTCCACCAAAGTCATAATTCATTCAAAACTTCTAATCTTTAACATACTTATTCATAACATGCATCCATATCCCAAATTCATCAACAATCATCATAATTTGCACCTTAACAACTCCATTTTCATAATGTCATAAAATCATACTAGAACGACATAAACTTCTACATTCCATTTCAATGCAAACTTATATCATTTCATCTTCATTTGCATTGCAAGCATCACAAGGACACAACTAACATGTTAATCAAAATTTAATTCATTCCCATTCCATTTCCTATATCACACGGCCAACCTATACATTTCCAACTTCAACCAAATTCATTCCACTTTCATTCTCAATATGAATTCCATCCTACACACAACTAGAATACAACATAAATTCAATCCACCATAAGCATATAATATATATATATATATATATATACACACGGCCATGCACCATATTCCATACCCACTTTGCAAACTTCCATTTTTCCATACTTTCAACTCATTTCTATATACTACAACACAAACAAACCTTTATAACATAATAACATGGAATGGATTCTTATCTTTTTCTCCAATCTTCTTCACTTGAATAAATTGTCATATTGAAGAAACAAATGCTCTATTCTCCCAAACAATTGCACCATGTTGTAGAGGACCCTTAATTTGGTGGAAATACCACAAGACAATAATTTTTGGAGGGAGATTTTTTATGGTGATTTTTCACCATCTAGGGCCGAATGGCCTCCAAAGCTTGCTCTTGTTCTTGTCTTCTCTACTTTTTTTATTTTCTTGAAAGTTCTATATGATAATGATCCTTAAATAAATTTGCACATGGGAAATTAATTAAAATGGTGGGTTGGGCCTTAGTTGGCCGGCCACCCACTTCATGTTGGGCCTCATTTTCTCTTCAATTATTTTGCCCAATGGATTAAGATCCTTGTTTTATAATTTCCGAAACTAATTTCCAAAATCCAATTTTGCCCTTCGCCTTCCTCCGCACTTCCACATCAATATTTTTCATGAACAACACACACATATACTAATTCAAAT
Organism: Lycium barbarum; assembly: GCF_019175385.1. NCBI lineage: Eukaryota > Viridiplantae > Streptophyta > Magnoliopsida > Solanales > Solanaceae > Lycium > Lycium barbarum. Next base: position 72,413,557 of record NC_083342.1, read on the forward strand.
CACCAAATGACCTTGTTCCTTACAAATCAAAATTATTTCGAATTTTTCCGAATATACGAAAGTACGGGATATAACATCCTCCCCCCCTTTAGAACATTCGTCCTCAAATGTTAGATTAGACTTATAGGGTCTGTAAGTACTTCGGGGGAGTTTCTTTTACAGCCCGCACAATTGATACACATTCGCCTTGAATTTAATCAAATAAGGAATTTAGATCACCTATGGGCATAAGAAATAAGTGAGGACACTTCTTTTCATTCCGTCCTCTACTTCCAAGGTCATTGCTTACCATATAACCTTAACAGGGGGTATATCTTTAGTACGCAATCTCTGCGCCTGGCGACTCAGAATAATTATAGATCGTTCTTCATCAGACAATTCCTCCGTCACTTGAATATCATTCACTGGAAATATTCTGGAGGGATCACCAACACATTTACGGATCATGGATACATGAAGTACCAGATGTACCGCTTCCAGACCAGATGGTAGATCTAGCCCGTGAGCGACATTCTCAATTCTTCGAACAATCCGATAAGGCCTAATATATCACGGACTGGACTTACTCTCTTTACCGAATCGCATTATGCCTTTCATAGGAGATACTTTCACAAATACTAAATTACCGACCTGGAACTCCAAGGGTCGATGTCGTTTATCAGAATATGACTTCTGTCGACTCGAAGCTGCTAATTGTCTCTCTGGGGTAAGTTTTGCTTTATCAACGGCTTATTGGATCATATCTGGACCGATTAATTCTGTTTCGCCAGTATCGAACTAGCCGTTCAGCGACCTGAATTTCCTGCCATACAAAGCCTCATAGGGCCATCTGGATGCTAGAATAGTAACTGTTATTATAAGCAAACTCGATCAATGGTAGACGATCATCCCAGCTGCCTACGAAGTCAATAATGCAGGCCCGCAGAATATCTTCTAGCGTTTGTACAGTGTACTCGGCCTGTCTGTTGCTCTGAGGTTGGAATACTGTGCTCAGACTTATCTGAGCCCCTAATCCTTCCTGGAAACAAATCTCCATAAATTGGTCATAAACTGAGTACCTCTGCCGAAGACAATAGATATAGGAACTCCGTGGAGTCTCACCATTCCTTTAATACATATAGTCTAGCATAATCCTCAGCTGAATAAGCGGTTCTGGCGGGGAGAAAGGGACTGATTTTTGTCAGCCTATCAACCATACCACATATGGGAATCATACTTCCGTGGAATGCGGGGCGAACCCGTAATGAGATCCATATTAATTATTTCCCACTTCCAAATCAGAATTTCCATTCCCTGAAACAATCTGCCCGGTTTCTGATGCTCAATTTTGACTTGTTGACAATTCGGGCACTGGGCAACGAGCCTTGTGATGTCCTGTCTCATACTATTCCATCAGTATAGGCATCCGAGATCATAGTACACTTTAGTAGATTCAGGATAAACAGAATACCGAATATTATGCGCTCCGCTCAGAATTGGCCGTTGCGGCCCTACAATGTCGGGCACACATAGTCTGCCTTCGTATAACCATACCCATCAGGTGAAACCTCGAACTGGGTCTTTTTCATTGTTGAAGGTCGTCTCTCTACCATACCAAATAGACTCCTCAAACTAACACTGTTTTTACCTCTCCATAATTGATGATTCTGCAACTTCTCAGACGAAAATTCCGTTATCTTCAGAACCGACCAAACGGACTCCTAGGCTAGCCGACTAATGAGTTTTACAAACCAATTCTTTGTTTCTGAATGTACGCCGGTCAATGCAGTCCATAGGTTCACAACTAAGTGTGTTTGTCACAACGTCAACCCTTCTAGGGTGGCACAAAATATTAACGTCATAATCTTTCAATAATTCGAACCATCTTTTCTGCCGCGAATTCGGCTCCTTTAGGCTTAGAATATACTGGAGGCTCTTAGGCCTGTATGAATGTCAACGCGGACCCCATATAAGTAATGCTGCTATATCTTTAAAGCATGAATCGCCGTAGCTAATTCCAGATCATGAGCGAAATAATTTCTTCTCGTAAAGTCTGAGCTGCCGGGGAACATAGGCTATATTCGGACCATTCTCAAAGAACTACATATTTCTGTCGATGTCGAAGGCCTAAGCCAGTCCTTTATCACTTCAGTCTTCTGTATGTCAGTTGTTTGCATGTACACTTACTTTGCTCACTCTCCTTCGTTACCCCTATTTGGGGTTATACTTACACCATATTCGTATCTTTTCTTTCTAATCTACAACTTGGTTATCTTCGTACGAAACCTCAACAGAATCATAATTACATAGCACGCAATCTTATCCAATAGCTGACACTCAGATATCGTAATTAACATAGCAATTTATCTTTTACTAATTATATACTTCCTCATTGGATGATTTAGCCAAGTTATTCCTTCTTTCATACCGGTTCCTTATCCGTCGTTCTGTTCATTTCAATATTCGAATTACCTGATATGCACATGATTCGTCATTCCATACCATAGGTTTCCTTTGTTCTGAACCACTACCTTTTAGTTCGTTTTCGCAAATAATTCTCGTGCGTTACCCCGTTGACTTTTTTAGAGGTTCTACTTAATTACGTTTCTTACGGTTCACTCTTTCTGACATTTTGGATTACCTTCCACTCAATCATTCTCTTCTCTTTCCCAACATCGTCGTATTAGAATCTTCCAATCTCAACTGGTAGCAAAATGAATATTAGTTTATTCCGTAACATCTGTGCCATACCTTTCGCTTTGTCTCATAAATTCTGTTCGGTTAATGTTTTCCATATATTACAACAATGGCTATCAGGGTTCGACAATCAATCAACACAGTCATAAATAGGGCCCTACACATACATATATATATCACTACCATTTCTTTTACAATACGTCTTCAATCACTTATTCATACTTACCTTAGTTTTCGGAGCTGCGCTGCTTTTTCTTCCCTTTTTAGCAATCTAATCCATCTCAGCTCGTTTGGCCCCTATAAAGTTTCTTACCGTTCCATATATCCTAATTACCTTTAGGTTACCCCGAATTTTCCATTTGCCTCTCATATCTAGGTTTGCGAAAATTTCTGTACATTTCCCAGGGGGTCACCCATCCCGGAATTGCTCTGGCCCTGACACACTTAACCTTACAACTTTAATGAATTTAGACACGCTAAGGCCGGTATAATTGCTCCGATTGCCCCACACAGCCTTTGACACGTAATTTAAGACAAATCTGTTATATCCCGTGTTTTCGCACATTTGGAAAATTAGAAATAATCTTGACTTGTATGAAATAAAGTCATAATTGATTATATTTAGCACATGAGTTGTTTATGAAAGAATATTTTTGTGGAAGTGTGGAATAGGGCTAAGGGCAAAATTTGGAATTTCGGAAAATTAGTTTCGGGAATTACAAAATATGATATACAAGCCAATTGGGCTCAAAATGAGAATTGAAATGAGGCCCAAAGAGAGATGGGGTGGCCGGCCAACTATGGCCCAAACCCATGGCCCAAAGTAATTTCCATGTGATAAATTAACTAAGGGGGACCATATTATACTTATTATATATCATCTTCATCCTTTAGAAGATTGAAGAAAGAACAAAAAACAAAAGAACAAGAGCAAAACAAAAGGGGGGTTTCGGCTTTGGCAAGGAAAAATTGGCTATCAAAAATACTGCTCCAAAAAATTTTCTTTTGTAGTTTTCCTACTAAATTGAGTACCCTTCTCAACTTGGTGTAGTTGGTTTGGAAGAAAGAGGCCTTGGTTCATCAATTTGATCAATTGTCCAAGTGAAGAATAATAGAGAAAAAGGTGAGGATTCATTCCTTTTTATTGTATTATGTAGTATTGTTTGTGTTGTAGTATGTAGAAATGTGTTGATTGTATGAAGAAATGGAAGTTTGCAAAGTGGGTGTGTGGTATATATGTAGCCGTGTGCATTTGTATATTGTATAGCCATAATGTGTTGAATTCATGTTATATGCTAGTTGTGGTGGTAGTGAAATGCATGTCGGGAATGAAAGTTGAATGAATTGAGTTGAAGTTGATAAAAAGAGTATATGGTCGTGTGGTGTGGAGTGTGTGGAATGGAAATGGATTAAGTTTATTTAGTGTGTTAGTTGTGTTATTCTGATTCTTGCAATGTAAATGAAAGTAACATGATATGAGTTTGCTTTGAAATGAAATGTAGAAACTTATGTTGCTTTAGTACGATTTTACGACATTATGAAAATGAAGTTATTAGGTTGCAAATTATGATGATCATTGATAGATTTGGAAGTTGGAATCATGTTGTGAATATGCATGCCAAAGATTAGAAGTTTTGAACGAGTTAGGACTTTGGCAGAAAGTTTGTATATTATGTATATCGTGTGTATAATTTGAGGAAACGATATGAAATGCTTCTAAACTATGTTGTGGTGATCTATATTGATAATGAATGTGAAATCATTGAGATTAGTTTAAAAGTTAAGGTTAAAGTGAAGGTTATGATATTGTATTGAAAAGAGGGCTAAATAAGTTATATTGCGTTTATAGTGATTGTTGTTGTTGTTGATGTTGTTGTTTGGGTTGTTGTTGATGATTTTGAGCCGAGTTGAATTCTCGGGGGTGCTATATGTATAGGGGAAGTGCTGCCGAAATTTCGGTAGACAAATACGAGTTGAATTGAATTCGTAGGATCTATACCTTACAATTGGTAAATGTGACCATTTGGAGATTTTCGACGAAACGGGGAGTGAGCTTGGATAGGCTTAAAAAGTTCAAAAGGTATGTAAAGCTACCTGATCCTTCTTTTGGCATGCCTAAGCGTATTAGAATCGGATTCGGGCCTCGAAAGACTTTCTGCCCCTCAAAATCCGCAAGTGAAAATATCACTTTTTCTTTCAGTAAGATTGAACTCTTTTGGTGTGCTTTCTTGGAAATTATGCAAACTTTCTCTAAACCACTTGGGAAGCTATAGAACATTCGTAGAACCTTTGTAGGTGACCCCATAAGCTTAAAATATGTAATTTGAGCCCACCGCCGTGCTTGTCCCGAGGTGGACCCACTATTCCCGGTTTTACCCTTATTGTACTTAAGGCCTGTTTTCGAACGGTTTTTGAAAGGAATGTTCTGACTGCTCTTTTAACTACTAAACATAAACTATTTTAAATATTTCCTTAAATCATATAAATTGTTTTGGCACTTGGAACGACTTCAGAAAGGTTATGCTTCTGTAGTTCGTTATGACATCTGAAACCCACTTATTACGATCCCGTCTGACTTCGTTGAATTGGTTTGTCATTGATATGCCTCATCGAGTCTCTGAAAATATTTATGATATTTTAACTGCATTTAGTTTCTCACTACTCTATTCGTGGATGCCCCAATGTTTCCCACACTGAGCCCGGGCCAGGATATGTTGTCAAGCGTGATCCTTTGCATTGTTCGTCGTGCCTCGATGTGAGGGGGCAGGTATACGCGTACATGGGTTTGTGGAGTATGCTGTGCCATGTACGCTTGTTCTGATATGATTTGCTATGGCCATCTGATATGATATATTATGTGACGGGGTTATGCCCCCATTCTGATTCTTCTGTGTTGTGGCACCAGCGTCGGGAGGGTGGCCACGCTCTGTCTGCCGAGTCCCTTGGCAGGGGCCGAATTTGATATGACATATGTTTCGGTACACACTCTGCATGTTTTGAAAATATGTATTTGATACTTTGGATTTTCTGCTCACTTTCTGTACATTCTGTACCAGTTATGATTTTGTTTCTGTAATTCAGGCTTTACATATTCAGTACATATTTCATACTGACCCCCTTTCTTCGGGGGCTGTGTTTTCATGCCGCGCAGGTACCGACGACAGGTTTGCTGATCCTTCCGTCTAGGATATCTTTTCTGCCATTTGGAGCGCTCTTTTTTTCAGAGCCATCTTTTGGTACAGTCTGCCACTTCTATATATGTATATTCTCGTTCATGGGTACGGCGGGGCCCTGTCCCGTCATATGATTCTGTCGGTCTGTTTAGAGGTCTGTAGATATGTTTGTGGGTTGGGGTCTTTCTGTACAGATGTGTGTATATGTTGTGTTTGGGCGATCCCATTCGCCGCCGCGGCCGGTCCGCATATATTTAAATGTTGCTCTGTTGGCCCTGTGTGGCCTTTGTTGGTATTTTCTGCGTGCAGGGTATTTGGGATAGTCCGTAAAACAAAGGAGACTCTGCCGAAATTTTTCTGGAAATTAGCTAAATTTGAAATAAAGCCGTGTCGGCTTCTGCTATATACTGGAATGCGTTTGAGTGCCCAGATCGGGAACTAGTCACGGCATACGGGGTTGGGTCGTGACTAAAGTGGTATCAGAGTGGTTCGTCCTCGGAATGTCTACAGACCGTGTCTAGTAGAGTCTTGTTTATCGGTGGGTTGTGCACCACACCTATAAACAGGAGGCTACAGGGCATTTAGGATACTACCCTTCTTTCTGTCTTAGATCGTGCGATAGAGATGTGTTATCAGGATGATTCCTCCCTAACGAATTGTTACATTTGCAGTTATGCCTCCAAAAAAGGCGACAGCGGCCCAAAAGGCCAAGGCAGCAGCTGTGGGAGAGACTAGTCGGGCCCAGAGGGTTACCAGGGCCCATGCACATATTGCTCCTGATATTTTGCCCCCGGCAGAGGGCTCTTCCACACCGCCACATGTAGAGGAGATTGGAGCAGCAGCAGCTGCAGGTCGAGGGGCTGCTCCACCGCCAGCTCCCGAGATTCCAGTACCTGAGCCTCGAGCTCCATGGCCAGGGACTGAGGATCAGACTATGAGAGAGGCAGTCCAGCTATTGACCAGACTTGTGGTAGGACAGGTTCAGGGGCACGGATTGGGAGGTGACCGAGCATATAGGCGTGATAGTTCGAGAGCTCGTGAGTTCTTGACTTGTGGCCCTCCAGAGTTCTTCGGGACAAAGCCCGAGGAGGATCCTGAGGAGTTTATCAGAAAGATGCGGCACACCTTACATTTGATTAATGCTTCCGCGACAGAGTCAGTCACATTGGCTTCGTACCGGTTGTATGATGTAGCGGCAAATTGGTACGAGTCATGGGAGTTATCCAGAGGCGACGACGCTCCCCCAGCAGTTTGGGATGATTTTTCTCAGGCTTTTCTTAGCCATTTTCTTCCTCCGGAGTTACGGCGAGCCAAGGCTGACAGATTCTTATTGCTGAGACAGAGGGGCCGCAGTGTTCGAGAGTACAGTATGGAGTTCGACTCATTGGCCCGATATGCACCTGCTGTGGTAGCTACTATGGCTGACAGGATGCACAGGTATATTATGGGGTTGGACCGGTATTTTGTTGACAATTGTTTGGTATTGGCCGCTCAGCCCGATATGGATATTGCCCGTATTCAGGCGCACGCCCAGGGCATGGAGGACCGGCACAGGGGTCATCAGCCCGATAGGAGTCAGGATCGGAGACAGCCCAAGAGGGCTAGATCGTTCGGGTATTCTGGAGAGTTTCGGGGCAGACAACCTCAGCAGCCGCAGCAGCCTAGCAGATATCCATCCCAGCCGGCACAGAGCGCACCTCCACAGCCTACAGGTCGCAGATTTGATAGCCCGGGTTATTCAGGAGCAGGTCAGAGCTCCAGGGCTTCAGGTTCGCGGACGGATAGGGGTTCTGGTCAGACGAGGCCACCTAGGCCTCAGTGTTCTTATTGTGGCAGATACCATCCTGGGGAGTGCTACAGAGCCACCGGTGCATGTTTTTCTTGTGGCCGTCAGGGCCATTCTATGAGAGATTGCCCGTATAAGGGTAGTTCGGGTGGTGCAGCGCAGCATACCAGATCAGCCGCCGGGTCATCATCTTCATCAGTGGCTATGCGCCCTACAAGGCCGGGTACATCAGCACCGGCGGGTCACGGCAGAGGTCGTGGTGGAGCTTCTGGTACTAGCGGTCCTTCGAACCGCATTTATGCTTTGGCCAGCCGCCAGGACCAGGAGGCATCGTCTAATGTCGTTACAGGTACATTATTGGTCTTCTCCCGGTCTGTGTATGCAATGATTGATCCAGGTTCGACTTTGTCGTATATTTCGCCTCTTGTTGCTAGTAAAATTGGTATAACGTCCGAGCCTATAGAGCCATTTGAGGTAGCTACACCGATCGGGGACTTTATTGTAGCGAAACAGGTATATAAAGATTGTTCTGTAATTATATGCGACCGAGATACTAAGGCAGATCTGGTGGAGTTAGATATGATTGAGTTCGATGTTATTATGGGTATGGACTGGCTGGCTTCCTGTTATGCCAATGTTGACTGCCAAAATAAGGTAGTTCGTTTCCAGTTTCCTGGGGAGCCAGTTATAGAATGGGCCGGTAATACTGCATCGCCGAAAGGTAAGTTTATTTCATACCTTAAGGCGAGGAAGATGATCAGAAAGGGGTATATTTATCATCTCGTTCGTGTGCAAGACTTGAAAGCAGAAACGCCGACTCTTCAGTCAGTTCCAGTGGTTAGTGAGTTCCTGGATGTATTCCCAGATGAGCTTCCAGGTCTTCCTCCAGAGCGGGAGATAGATTTTACTATTGATTTATTGCCGAATACTCAGCCTATATCTATTCCCCCGTATAGAATGGCACCTGCACAACTAAAGGAATTGAAGGAGCAGCTGAAGGATCTATTAGAAAAGGGCTTTATCAGACCCAGTACTTCGCCTTGGGGAGCCCCGGTATTATTCGTGCGTAAGAAGGACGGGTCGTTGCGTATGTGTATTGATTACCGACAGTTGAATAAGGTAACCATAAAGAATAAATACCCCCTCCCCAGAATTGATGATTTGTTTGATCAGTTGCAGGGCGCCAAATATTTTTCGAAGATAGATCTTCGGTCAGGCTATCACCAGGTGTGGGTACGAGAGGCCGATATTCCGAAGACAGCATTCCGGACCCGATATGGGCATTATGAATTCAGAGTTATGTCTTTTGGGTTAACTAATGCTCCTGCGGTATTCATGGATCTGATGAATCGGGTATTCAGGCCATTCTTGGATATGTTCGTAATTGTATTTATCGATGATATTCTGGTTTATTCTCGGTCTGAGGCAGAGCACACAGATCATCTGAGCGCGGTATTAGGGGTACTTCGGCATCAGAAATTATATGCAAAATTTTCTAAATGTGAATTTTGGCTGGCTTCAGTGGCATTCCTGGGGCATATTATTGCAGCTGATGGTGTCCGGGTGGATACACAGAAGATTGAGGCTGTGAAGAATTGGCCTAGACCCACGACGCCTACGGAGGTACGGAGTTTTCTGGGGTTAGCAGGCTATTACAGGAGATTTGTGGAAAAGTTTGCTTCGATTTCAGTGCCTTTGACAAGGCTAACTCAGAAGGGAGCTAAGTTCCAGTGGATCGATGCATGTGAACGAAGCTTCCAGTTGCTGAAAGAGAAGTTGACTTCAGCTCCAGTTCTGACTCTTCCAGAGGGACCCGATGGATATGTTATTTATTGTGACGCTTCTGGCATGGGATTTGGCTGTGTATTGATGCAGCACGGCAGAGTTATAGCTTATGCTTCTCGGCAATTGAAAAAGCATGAAAAGAATTATCCTACTCACGATCTGGAGCTTGCAGCGGTGATCCATGCCCTGAAGATATGGAGACATTATTTATATGGCGTTCATGTTGATATCTATACAGATCATAAGAGTCTCCAGTATATTTTCAAGCAGAAAGAGCTTAATTTGCGACAGCGGAGGTGGCTGGAGCTCCTGAAAGACTATGATGTGGACATTCTGTATCATCCGGGCAAGGCTAATATTGTTGCAGATGCGCTTAGCTGGAAATCTATGGGCAGCTTGGCAGATTTACAGCCAGATAGGAGAGACATAGTACGTGATATTCATCAGTTGGCTAATCTTGGGGTTCGTCTCGCCGATTCTGGTGGTACGCGGATTTCTGTCCGAGGGGTTTCTGAATCATCTATTAATGCAGATATTAAGCAGCACCAGTATGAAGATCCTGTTTTAGCTCGGTACAGAGACACTGCCCAGGAAAAGGAGAAGACTCCATTTGAGTTTACTTCGGACGGGACCTTACTATACAGAGGCAGGTTGTGTGTACCTGATATTGCAGGGCTTCGTCAGCAGGTTATGGGCGAGGCACACTATGCTGGCTATTCTGTTCATCCTGGGTCTACGAAGATGTACCATGATCTCAGGTGCCTGTATTGGTGGGACGGTAGGAAACGGGATATCACAGAGTTCGTCGCCCTGTGCCCAAATTGTCAGCAGGTCAAAATCGAACACCAGAAACCGGGTGGACTGTTGCAAGAGATGGAAATTCCGATGTGGAAGTGGGAGATCATTAATATGGACTTCATTATAGGTTTGCCTCGCACTCCACGGAAGTATGATTCCATCTGGGTTATTGTTGATAGGTTGACAAAATCAGCCCATTTTCTCCCCGTCAGAACTACTTATTCCGCTGAGGATTATGCCAGGATTTATATTAAAGAAATTGTACGACTTCATGGAGTTCCTATATCTATTATCACTGACAGAGGTGCCCAGTTCACGGCAAACTTCTGGAGATCTTTCCAGGAAGGATTAGGGACTCAGGTGAGTCTGAGCACGGCTTTTCATCCTCAGAGTGACGGACAGGCCGAGCGCACTATCCAGACACTTGAAGATATGTTGCGGGCCTGTGTTATTGATTTCCGAGGTAGTTGGGAGGATCACTTGCCCTTGATTGAATTTGCGTATAATAACAGCTACCATTCCAGCATCCAGATGGCTCCGTACGAGGCTTTATATGGTAGGAAATGCAGGTCACCTATCGGCTGGTTTGATATTGGCGAGACAGAGTTAATTGGCCCAGATATGATCCAACAGGCCGTTGATAAGGTGAAACTTATCCGAGAGCGACTGTTAGCAGCCCAGAGTCGACAGAAGTCATACGCGGATAAACGGCGTCGACCGTTGGAATTCCAGGTAGGCGATTGGGTATTCCTGAAGGTATCGCCTATGAAAGACGTGATGCGGTTTGGCAGAAAGGGTTAGCTCAGTCCGCATTATATTGGGCCTTATCAGATTGTTAGAAAAATCGGAAATGTCGCCTATGAGTTAGATCTACCATCAGATTTGGAAGCGGTACATCCGGTATTCCATGTATCTATGCTCCGCAAATGCATTGGTGATCCCTCCAGAATATTCCCGGCGGATGATATTCAGGTGACAGAGCAGTTATCTTATGAGGAGCAGCCCGTAGCTATCTTGGACCGCCAGGTAAGGAAGCTCCGGAACAAAGATGTAGCCTCTGTTAAGGTGCTGTGGCGGAACAACAATAGGGAAGAAATGACCTGGGAGGCCGAAGAGGAGATGAAGAAGAAATATCCCCATTTGTTCCCTATGCCCACAGGTAATCTCGAATCTTTGTTTAATTCCATTTCAATAACGAATGTGCTGTCTATAAACAGAAACTCCCCCGAAGTATTTTCAGACCCTATAAGATTAATTTAACATTCGAGGACGAATGTTCTAAAGGGGGGGAGGATGTTATATCCCGTGTTTTCGCACATTTGGAAAATTAGAAATAATCTTGACTTGTATGAAATAAAGTCATAATTGATTATATTTAGCACATGAGTTGTTTATGAAAGAATATTTTTGTGGAAGTGCGGAATAGGGCTAAGGGCAAAATTTGGAATTTCAGAAAATTAGTTTCGGGAATTACAAAATATGATATACAAGCCAATTGGGCTCAAAATGAGAATTGAAATGAGGCCCAAAGAGAGATGGGGTGGCCGACCAACTATGGCCCAAACCCATGGCCCAAAGTAATTTCCATGTGATAAATTAACTAAGGGGGACCATATTATACTTATTATATATCATCTTCATCCTTTAGAAGATTGAAGAAAGAACAAAAAACAAAAGAACAAGAGCAAAACAAAAGGGGAGTTTCGGCTTTGGCAAGGAAAAATTGGCTATCAAAAATATTGCTCCAAAGTTTTTTCTTTTGTGGTTTTCCTACTAAATTGAGTACCCTTCTCAACTTGGTGTAGTTGGTTTGGAAGAAAGAGGCCTTGGTTCATCTATTTGATCAATTGTCCAAGTGAAGAATACTAGAGAAAAAGGTGAGGATTCATTCCTTTTTATTGTATTATGAAGTCTTGTTTGTGTTGTAGTATGTAGAAATGTGTTGATTGTATGAAGAAATGGAATTTTGCAAAGTGGGTGTGTGGTATATATGTGTAGCCGTGTGCATGTGTATATTGTATAGCCATAATGTGTTGAATTCATGTTATATTCTAGTTGTGGTGGTAGTGAAATGCATGTCGGGAATGAAAGTTGAATGAATTGAGTTGAAGTTGATAAAAAGAGTATATGGCCGTGTGGTGTGGAGTGTGTGGAATGGAAATGGATTAAGTTTATTTAGTGTGTTAGTTGTGTTATTGTGATTCTTGCAATGTAAATGAAAGTAACATGATATGAGTTTGCTTTGAAATGAAATGTAGAAACTTATGTTGCTTTAGTACGATTTTACGACATTATGAAAATGAAGTTATTAGGTTGCAAATTATGATGATCATTGATAGATTTGGAAGTTGGAATCATGTTGTGAATATGTATGCCAAAGATTAGAAGTTTTGAACGAGTTAGGACTTTGGCGGAAAGTTTGTATATTATGTATATCGTGTGTATAATTTGAGGAAACGATATGAAATGCTTCTAAACTATGTTGTGGTGATCTAGATTGATAATGAATGTGAAATCATTGAGATTAGTTTGAAAGTTAAGGTTAAAGTGAAGGTTATGATATTGTATTGAAAAGAGGGCTAAATAAGTTATATTGCGTTTATAGTGATTGTTGTTGTTGATGTTGTTGTTTGGGTTGTTGTTGATGATTTTGAGCCGAGTTGAATTCTCGGGGGTGCTATATGTATAGGGGAAGTGCTGCCGAAATTTCGGTTGACAAATACGAGTTGAATTGAATTCGTAGCATCTATACCTTACAATTGGTAAATGTGACCATTTGCAGATTTTCGACGAAACGGGGAGTGAGCTTGGATAGGCTTAAAAAGCTCAAAAGGTATGTAAAGCTACCCGATCCTTCTTTTGGCATTCCTAAGCGTATTAGAATTGGATTCGGGCCTCGAAAGACTTTCTGCCCCTCGGAATTCGCAAGTGAAAATATCACTTTTTCTTTCAGTAAGATTGAACTCTTTTGGTGTGCTTTCTTGGAAATTATGCAAACTTTCTCTAAACCACTTGGGAAGCTATAGAACGTTCGTAGAACCTTTGTAGGTGACTCCATAAGCTTAAAATATGTAATTTGAGCCCACCGCCTTGCTTGTCCCGAGGTGAGCCCACTATTCCCCGTTTTACCCTTATTGTACTTAAGTCCTGTTTTCGAACGGTTTTTGAAAGGAATGTTCTGACTGCTCTTTTAACTACTAAACATAAACTATTTTAAATATTTCCTTAAGTATTATAAATTGTTTTGGCACTTGGAACGACTTCAGAAAGGTTATGCTTCTGTAGTTCGTTATGACATCTGAAACCCACTTATTATGATCCCGTCTGACTTCGTTGAATTGGTTTGTCATTGATATGCCTCATCGAGTCTCTGAAAATATTTATGATATTTTAACTGCATTTAGTTTCTCACTACTCTATTCGTGGATGCCCCAATGTTTCCCACACTGAGCCCGGGCCAGGATATGTTGTCAAGCGTGATCCTTTGCATTGTTCACCGTGCCTCGATGTGAGGGGGCAGGTATATGCGTACATGGGTTTGTGGAGTATGTTGTGCCATGTACGCTTGTTCTGATATGATTTGCTATGGCCATCTGATATGATATATTATGTGACGGGGTTATGCCCCCATTCTGATTCTTCTGTGTTGTGGCACCAGCGTCGGGAGGGTGGCCACGCTCTGTCTGCCGAGTCCCTTGGCAGGGGCCGGATTTGATATGACATATGTTTCGGTACACACTCTGCATGTTTTGAAAATATGTATTTGATACTTTGGATTTTCTGCTCACTTTCTGTACGTTCTGTACCAGTTATGATTTTGTTTCTGTAATTCAGGCTTTACATATTCAGTACATATTTCGTACTGACCCCCTTTCTTCGGGGGTTGCGTTTTCATGCCGCGCAGGTACCGACGACAGGTTTGCTGATCCGTCCGTCTAGGATATCTTTTCAGCCATTTGGAGCGCTCTTTTTTTCAGAGCCATCTTTTGGTACAGTCTGCCATTTCTATATATGTATATTCTCGTTCATGGGTACGGCGGGGCCCTGTCCCGTCATATGATTCTGTCGGTCTATTTAGAGGTCTGTAGATATGTTTGTGGGTTGGGGTCTTTCTGTACAGATGTGTGTATATGTTGTGTTTGGGCGATCCCATTCGCCGCCGCGGCCGGTCCGCATATATTTAAATGTTGCTCTGTTGGCCCTGTGTGGCCTTTGTTGGTATTTTCTGCGTGTAGGGTATTTGGGATAGTCCGTAAAACAAAGGAGACTGCCGAAATTTTTCTGGAAATTAGCTAAATTTGAAATAAAGCCTTGTCGGCTTCTGCTATATACTGGAATGCGTTTGAGTGCCCAGATCGGGCACTAGTCACGGCCTACGGGGTTGGGTCGTGACAAAATCGGGGCCTTAACAACTTTTCAAAATGTCCTCGTAGCGGGTCCCACCCCGGCCTAACGAGAATTCTATTACTTTTCTGACTTTATGATTACCGTGTCGCCCCTTGTAAATCCCTAATATTTACCTTCATGCGTATATACATAATTTCAGACAGCCCACGAGTTTAAATTTTTATTCCATAAATTTCATCTCCACTCAGTCGAGGAGAACTGATAAAATGTTACGGTGGGGTATCTTCCGACCACCAGCAACAGAAAGCTAGAGTCCGACGAACTTCGCGGAATCTTTTAATACTTAATTCACATAATTACCTCCACGTTTATATATATATTCGAGTCGTAGGCGAGCCACTCAATTCCCAACTGCCTGTCATACACTTTGTATCCTTCCAATTAGAGGAAGGTTAATCGTTGGACATTTGTTTCCCTTCCATATATTTTTGCCCTTCAACACAGGCTGTTCTAAAGCAAAATGGGGTTGGAACATATTCTGGTCCGTTTAAATAAATTGTGAATTTGCTACTCGTATATGCTTCCTCGAGATAGAATTTTTTCCCGATAAGGGTAATACTTCTTACAAGTAACATGGAGGGTACCTCTTAAACTTTTAATCCACCATAATAGATTTATCATATCGGTATCGACCTTCAAGACAGGTTAAGAATTTATATCTCATTTCCCTTTTCGTATTTCTAGAAAAATTTGGGCAGAGGTTCCTCTGTATTTCTTACTATCCCAAAACCTGTACACAGGAAATACCAACCATGCCTCACAGGGCCAACACATATACGTATATACATATCATATCATATCACATCATAGCCACACGGGTCTAACAATTACAGATAAAAGTATACAGATGTCGAGGCTTACCTCACATGCCCAATTCAAACTGCACCTGCTACAATTTCCCGTTTATTTCTCTTTTCAATGTTCGACTTTATGTTTTAATCGTACTTCAGAGTACCTTACCCAGCATACGTCTTTCATACCATTGCTTACCTGAGTACTATGTAGCTTCCAATATCAACAGTCGTTGTCTTACGTCGATACCGCTATCCAGCTGCAATCAAGGGTTAGAAAGAAAGGAATTCATTTCCTACAGCTGGCTCTATCGCACGATCTAAGAATCAAAGAAAGGCAACACCCTAAATGTCCTGTAGCCTCCTGTTTATAGATGTGGTGCACAACACACCGATAAACAAGACTCTACTAGACACGGCCTGTAGACATTCCGAGGACAAACCGCTCTTAGAAGGTGTTGTCACGACCCAACCCCGTGGGCCACGACTGACACCCTACTTGGGCACCCAGACAGACTTACATATCCAATTATCAAATCCAAACTTAACTCAAATTTCATATTAGCCATTTAAACATAATTCAAATCAAAACTTGTCTTAAGCGGTCACACGTATCAAAATATCATATCAGAACAGAAAGGAGCGACGGAGTACACATCGCCGTACAAATGCACATATACAATTATACAGGACATTTGGCCATATCCAAATCTGATAGGTTGGCGGAATATACGTCGCCAATCGTATGTACAGATACAACATAAGGGCCATTTTGGCCACCATAACTGACGGACCGCACTAAGACACAAATCGTGACTAAAGCAGACACACATAGGACCCTCGACCTACATATATGACTACAGGCCTCTACAAATGCAGAACGAAAACATATGACGGGACAGGGCCCCGCCGTACCCCAAATAGTCAAATATACATATGCATATACATCACAAGGGATATGTACCGACATATGGGCTCCGGATCAATGAAGCACTCTGTAATAGCAGAACGTGTGGCCTACACTGGCAGCTCACTGATCTCTGTACTTGCGGGCATGAAACGCAGCCCCCGAAGAAAGGGGGTCAGTACGAAAGATGTACTGAGTATGTAAAGCATAGAGTACAGAAATGTAAATCACAACTGAAAAACAAACCGGATACAAAAAGGGAAATACTGACCAGTATATCAAAATCTGTACCAAAACATATATATATATATAATGCAGATAAAATCATGCAAAGCTCAGGAATGTGGTCACCACTCCGATGTTGGTGCCACACACAGCATAACACCAGAAGGTTCAAATCTCCGTACATCCCCGAACACACATATCATCATAGCATATCGCCAGCCATATCACAGCATAACTCCAAACGGAACTCGTCCCTATGGCGAGGTCTCGGGAACCGTAACACAGCATACAACCGAATTAATCATAGGGCGCACGAATCATAACCGGCCCGGGAACCGGTGAACGAAATCATAAATAAGGGCACGAGCGGAGTCGTGAGCAAACAATGCAATTTGTATGTCAAAACATTCTTTGAAACTTGATAAAATCATAAGTCAACTCCTTAGGCAAAGTAGTCGAACAATTAGTTAGTACGGAGTTCATTTCACAAAAGTGTTCCCGAAATGGTATTTATGGCCCAAAATATAGTTTAGCATATTGTGGTAATCAAAACATTATTTTGTAATAAATAATTTCATAAACAAAGATCCCTTATCAAAATTTTACAAAAAGAGAGCCTAATAGAGCAAACAAAGGCATCTCGGGGTTAGCGGGCCCACCTCGGGTCAAGTCGAGGTGGCGGACACGAATCACGAACATTTGGGGTCTATGGGATCATACATGAAGGTTTCGAAGTGATCCGACTACGTTTGCATAAGTTTCGGACATTTGGTTACTTTCCAACCAAAATAAGATCTTTAAGGTTCAATTCGATTGAATGAATAGTGTGCATTTTCTAATTCGGATTTCGAGGAACGGAATTGCCCCCAGGGCTCCGATGTCGACCTAGCATACCTAAGACATGCCAAAAGAAGGAGTGGGTAGCCTTACATACCTTTCTCACTTCTTACGCTCGTTCAAACTCGATTCCCGTTTCGTCCAAAATCTGCAATTGGTCATTGTTACCAATTAGGAATTGCAAAACTTAAGAATTCACTTAACTTCATGTTTGTCTGCCGAAATTTCGGCAGCACCTCCCCTATACATATAACATCCCCGAGGCTTAGCTCGGCTCAATATATATCAACAACACAACCCACAATACCAAAGTTATCACGAATCACATCAAAATGGTTCTAACGTCAATATTCTTCTTTTCTACATAAAGCAATACTTCCATTTCAAATTTCAAATTTCAAATTTCCAAACAAGTCTCAAGGATTTCACATTCATCATTAACCAAAATCATCACAATATAATTTGGAAACACTTCATATCATTTGTACGAAATATTCATTCGATATACAAAATATACAACTTTCCACCAAAGTCATAATTCATTCAAAACTTCTAATCTTTAACATACTTATTCATAACATGCATCCATATACCAAATTCATCAACAATCATCATAATTTGCACCTTAACAACTCCATTTTCATAATGTCATAAAATCATACTAGAACGACATAAACTTCTACATTCCATTTCAATGCAAACTTATATCATTTCATCTTCATTTGCATTGCAAGCATCACAAGGACACAACTAACATGTTAATCAAAATTTAATTCATTCCCATTCCATTTCCTATATCACACGGCCAACCTATACATTTCCAACTTCAACCAAATTCATTCCACTTTCATTCTCAATATGAATTCCATCCTACACACAACTAGAATACAACATAAATTCAATCCACCATAAGCATACAATATATATATACGCACGGCCATGCACCATATTCCATACCCACTTTGCAAACTTCCATTTTTCCATACTTTCAACTCATTTCTATATACTACAACACAAACAAACCTTTATAACATAATAACATGGAATGGATTCTTACCTTTTTCTCCAATCTTCTTCACTTGAATAAATTGTCATATTGAAGAAACAAATGCTCTATTCTCCCAAACAATTGCACCATGTTGTAGAGGACCCTTAATTTGGTGGAAATACCACAAGACAATAATTTTTGGAGGGAGATTTTTTATGGTGATTTTTCACCATCTAGGGCCGAATGGCCTCCAAAGCTTGCTCTTGTTCTTGTCTTCTCTACTTTTTTTATTTTCTTGAAAGTTCTATATGATAATGATCCTTAAATAAATTTGCACATGGGAAATTAATTAAAATGGTGGGTTGGGCCTTAGTTGGCCGGCCACCCACTTCATGTTGGGCCTCATTTTCTCTTCAATTATTTGGCCCAATGGATTAAGATCCTTGTTTTATAATTCCCAAAACTAATTTCTAAAATTCCAATTTTGCCCTTGGCCTTCCTCCGCACTTCCACATCAATATTTTTCATGAACAACACACACATATACTAATTCAAATCACCAAATGACCTTGTTCCTTACAAATCAAAATTATTTCGAATTTTTCCGAATATACGAAAGTACGGGATATAACAGGTGTCACGACCCAACTAGGGGCCGCGACGGGTACCTGGGGCTAACCGCCGAGCACCGCTCGTTCTATCGCTCGTTTTACTCATTTAATGCTCTTTTTATCATCTTTATACTCTTAGCGTAGGAAATCATATTTCATATGAAAACACAAAATACTTTCATATACATGTGCCTTTAGGCTATCAAAATAATACATATATATATATATACAGTGGCGACCTCGTGAGACCATCTAACTCGCACTGCGTATCTACGAGCCTCTACTGGAGTACTGAACATAGGGACGGGACAAGACCCCGTCGTGCCCAAAAATACACATACATATCTATACATATACACACAAGAGAATAATCATAAGCACCTCAAGGACAATGAAGGGCTTCCAATCAGCTGACAGCTACTACGGATCTGGATCGAGCTCTCCTCCCTGTCTACCTGTGGGCATGAACACAGTGTTCAAAGAAAACTGTCACACCCTGACTTTACTAAGGTGTGATGGGCACCCGACCCCATATCTGGAGCCGAGCGAACCCACTGACTCTTATTACATAGACAAACTCTTGTATCAGTTAAGGAATAAATACATAGTAAGCTCTCAAATTTCTTTTTTTTTCTTCATATGTAAAGTCTATCATCTGTGGGACCCGTGACATGAAACACAATAATAGCATTTGACGGATGAAGCCGTCTACCAATGCTGACACTCTATACCCACGACTCTGTCTGCAAAGTCTCTAACATTGAACAAACGCCATAGCTCATATACTCTGACTCGGTAGCACTCCAGAACAAGTGGAGCCCGCCAACTCCGCTGGAACATCTTCTATGATAACTGTGGCTCATCTGGTGTACCTGTGCGGCATGAACGCAGCCCCCGAAGAAGAGGGGTCAGTACGAGTAATGTACTGAGTATGTAAGGCATGAATAGTGACATAATAAAAGAATATACAGTATGAATAATAACGGAATAGACATATGGAGCTTATCGTGGGACAGAAGTAACCTGTACATATGGATGCCTTTCAGGCAGATGCCATGCATGCTTAGTCCCTTTCTCAGAAAAACAGTACTTCTTATTTACATGTACAGAAAACAGAACGTTTCAGAAAACGGTATCCTTTATTCACATTTACAGACGTCGGGTACATCGGCTCTCCCACCCCCTCCCCAACAGTGTCCCAACATATCATATATAACATATATATAACATATACAGACGCCGTATCCGGCTCTCCCATATCCCGCGTCCGGGCATCCCGCGTCCGGGACGAAATCTAGCTGAATCAGGTGGTGATATAACAGTGGCCCTCCCCTTTCCCCATATACGTATACATATTCATATTCACATTCATATACATGTGTCATAAAATTGGCATGCATGAGAGCCCAAAGAAAGACGTGTGTCCGTCGGAGTGACGTAAGGTCGAAATCCTCCGATTACATTATGGAATAATCGAGTCACTTGTCTCACCTTGAAGGAACGAGTATTATGAGGCGAGACTACCAATGAAAGGTATCATTATGAGGAAAACATCAAACAGGGTCATAGGGTACGGTTTCATATACCTAGGACCTTTAGAGCAGTCATTACCTGTAATAGAGCTGAGATATCAAGAATTAGTTTAACGTTTCCATATTTTCCTATTTCATAGCAGAACATTTTGCCAACACATCTACCGTAGGCATTTTTCTCATCTTGGACTACATCATTATCATTATAAGATCATATTCATCATCTTAGTCATGGAATCATCTTTGTCACACTTATCATAGGCATATTCTCTTTCTTAACATCATCATTATCATTGTCATCATAGAAGTATCCTCGTTAGCATAGTTACAGTACTTGTCACTCGGTGAACGGGGTAAGGATCAAAAATTTTCTTTGGATTCTGCTTCAAAATAGATCAAACGGAACAATAAGGAAAATTCGCGGACCATGGGCCCACCTCGGGTCAAATGAGGCGGCGTACCAAATTTACATATGTTACATGTCATGGCGTTACTTCTGACGGTTTTAGGGTAGTCGGGTCCTATTTATGCGAGTTCTAGAGGTTTAGGAAATTCTTCCAACATTTTGCACACTTTTTAGTTCAATTCTACTGATTGAAAAAGAGAAAACTTTAGGCGCGGATTCCGGAGGGTAGATTTATCCCCGAGGCTCACCTCCAACATATTATGTCTAAGACATGCCATAGAAAGAAGGGTGAAGCCTTACATACCTTTTCTGCTTCTTATGCGACTCCAAATTCACGTTCCAAATCTGCCAAAATCTACAAATTGGTCATGTTTACCAAAACTTGATTAGAGCCTTTTTGAAGTTGATTCTTGAAAGTAACACTTTGTCTACCGAAATTTCGGCAGCATTTCCCTTGTAAATATGCCATCCCACCAAGTTCAACTTGGTCAATTCTAATCAACAACAATCCCGGGAATTCAACCCGGCCAAACTATCACCAATACCAACAATTCTTATCAACAACATTACCATTCCATTCAACATACATTCCAACATTCTATTCAATTCAACTTGATTCAATTCAATTCAATTCAATTCAATTCACACAAGATTCCAACAACTTAATCAACATACTATTTCTTCCGAGACCGTCGACTTCAACCTCAACCATACATTTACTTTGACAACAATTTAAATCATCAAGTCCTCATTTCCGTCGTAACATACATGTCAACAACAATCAAAATACTACATAGAAATTCATTTATTTTTCCTACCCAACATATATACCATACGGCCAAGCTCCAATATTTACAACTTCAACTAAAATCGTCGCACTTCCATTATCCACATAGAATTCACAACAACAACAACTAAAACACTACATAAAATCATTGAACAATTAATTCCACCCTTACCATGCACACGGCCACAACAACTACACACATATCCTCATAAGTTTTCATCCATTTCTATACATTATAACAACAACCAACATACTACATAAAATTAATTCATCATTCCTATACCATGCAACACATTTTCGGCCAAACACCATACATATTCATATTTCATGAATTTCATCCATTTTCACACACTATACTACTCATAAACCATCCATAACATACACAAGGAAGATGAAACCTTACCTTTCTCCTTTGATTCTTCACTTGGCTAAAGTTATGAATTTGTGCAAATGATTGATGTTCTTGTTCCAACAACCCTTCCATGTTGTAGAGGACCTTCAAATTAGTATGAAACCATGAAGAAAGAATTTTTCCTATGATCAATTGATGGGGCTGGTTCGGCCAGCCCCCCCCCCCCCCCCCTTAGCCGTTTGCTTCTTCTTCTTTTTCTTCATGTTTCTTGAAGTTTCTAAAGTGGAAGAATGATGAATTTGTCTTGCCCTTTAATCACTTATACATATATATGTATATAAGTAATGGCACATGACCATGCACATGCCATCTTGGACGTTTTTCTCCCTTCTTTTCCCTTCCAATCTTTTCTCAAATTTTCTAGAAAGTCTCTAAGTCATAAAAGATGACTTAAGTGTCTTCTTTTGCAAGTTTGCCCACACATGTGTATATTTAGCCCTCCATTAAATAAAATGTGGACATTTAGGACATGTTACATGGTCAACATAAAATTTCAAGAATTGTTTCTTGAACTCCTCATGAAATTACCATTTTGCCCCTAAGCTTCCACATTATTTCCATTGGTCAATTTGCGCATTTCTCTTTTTACCCTTAACCTTTCTCAATATTTCCATACTACCAATGTTCATAAATAATATTCACAACAACTTATACATTATAATAAAAAAAAATTGAAAATGGTCATTCCCTTTACTTCGTCACGACCACTTTGGAATATCCGAACGTATAAAATACGGGATATAACAAAAACGGACGTCAGTATGAACATTGTACTTAGTATGAGAGGCATAAACAACGAAATAAGACAATGATGTAAAGAATATATAGTATAGCACATCTGAATCTGACTGTCAAGTATAAAGAAAACAAGTCATGCTGTCTTACTTATGCTCATCATCATATCATATATGCATCATTTATAGACTGCCCGTCCATATCGGATCGGTGTGATAATCATAACATAAGCCTGCGTCCAGGCCTCCCGCGTCCGGGGTAACATCTCATGCCACCCACTAGTGGTGTCTGCCCATGCCATCTGGCTATGGTGCATCGCATAGCTGCCCACCTTGGCGGTGACTGCCCGGCCAAATAGGCGCGGTGTAATAGAAATATCATCACAATATGCTTAACTTATCATAATACATGCATAAGGCTCAAGATCAACCATATTTTATCAGGGTGACGTATGGTCGTGATCCCCCGATTGCATTATGGAGCAATCATTGACATTCTGCCTCACCTTGAAGGGATTAGCATATTGTCACGACCCAACTAGGGGCCGCGACGGATACCCGATACTTGTACCGAGCACCCCCTAACTCGTATCTCATTCTTATTACTAAGTGGGCTAGATTGGTAATACCGTTATTTCTTTACTTATTCCTATCATTAATAGCATAACCATAATCAGGTGTTAATAAAATCTGCTAGCATGTTATACAACCCCAAAAGAACAAAAGTACAAACCATCTGACTGTACATATCTGTCTACGAGCCTCTAAACATAGCACACATATACATAGGAAGGGCCGGGTTCTGCCGTGCCCGAATATATACACAAAAATAGTACCAAGGAACTGAGGCTCCGGAACAACTGGAGCGCTGCTACGATACTGCTGACGAAGCTCCTAGGAGTCAAATCTGTGTACCTGCTGACCTGCGCGGCATGAAACGCAGCGTCCACAAGAAGGGACGTCAGTACGAATAGTGTACCGAGTATGTAAGGCGTGGAAGATAATACAAACGGAAACAGAAGGTATGATTAACAATATCATGGGATCATAGGACATATAGTGAAATAAGAAAGTAACCTGTACATAGGAATACCCTTTCAGGCCAGATACCATGCATGCTTGTCTTTCCCTTTTAAAAAAACATTTCTTTTTCATAGGCATAGAAAATAGAACTTATATCATATCATATCATATCATATCATATCATATCATATCATATCATATCATATCATATCGTGTCATATCATATCATGTCATATCATATCGTGTCATATCATATCATGTCATATCATATCATGTCATATCATATCAGGTCATAGCATATCATGTCATAGCATATCATGTCATATCATATCAGGTCATAGCATGTCATGTCATATCATATCAGGTCATAGCATATCATGTCATATCATATCAGGTCATAGCATGTCATGTCATATCATATCAGGTCATAGCATATCATGTCATATCATGTCATATCATATCAGTTCATAGCATAGCACCGAACAATGTCGGCTCGCCCACATAGCACCGAAATACATCGGCTCGCCCATATATCCCGCGTCCGGGCATCCCGCGTCCGAGATGATAAGCCAGCTGACCAGGTGGCAATGAAACATGTTTCCCTTCCCATCCCCCATATATCCCTTCCCCCACCCCATGTATATATACATATCTCATATACATATATCATATAAGCATGCAGGAGAGCCCAAGGAAAATCATGTATCCATCGGAGGGACGTAAGGTCGGTAACCTCCGATTACATTATGGAACAACTGTGATCGCTTTGTCTCGCCTTGAAGGAATGAGTATTTTAAGGCGAGACTATCAACAAATACTAGCATCAGAAGTAAACATAGTATGAAACCAGGGGCATCATAGACATCAATTCATGTTTTGAAATCTTTAGAAATTAGTGTCACGACCAAGGAATAGAATTAAAGATCAAGAACTAGTTGGACACTTTCATACTCATATTGAATCCTTAGCTTAAGACTCTTAGTCATGGAATCATTCTTGTCATACTTATCATAGACGTATTCTCTTCCTTAGCATCATCGTTATCATAGTCATCATAGACATATTTCCATTAGAATGGTACAGTACTTATCGTTTGATAATCGGGATAAGGGTCAAAAGTTTCCTTTGTATTCTGCTTCAAAATAAGTCAAGCGGGACTATAAGGAAAATCCAGGAACAATGGGCCCACCTCGGGCCGAATGAGGTTGCGTACACATTTTGCATATGTTACATGTCATGGCGTTACTTGTGAGGGTTTTAAGGTAGTCGGGTCCTATTTATGCAAGTTCTAGAGGTTTAGAAAGTTTTTCCAACATTTCACACAATCTTTAATTCAATTCTTCTGAATGAAAAAGGGGTAACTTTAGGTGCGGATTCCGGAGAATAGAGTTGTCCCCAAGGCTCGTATTCGACCTATTACGTCTAAGACATGCCATAGAAGGAAGAGTAAAGCCTTACATACCTCTTTCCGCTCCTTATGCTATTCCAAGTTCAAGTTGCAAATCCGCCGAAATCTACAAATTGGTCACATTTACCAAACTTTGATTAGAGCATTTAGAATTGGAATCTTAAGATAATACTTGGCTACCGAAATGCCGGCAGCATTTCCCCTGTAAATACACCATCCCCAACATTCAACTTAGCAAATTTTTAATCAACAACAATCCGGGAATTCAACCCGGCCAAACTATCAACATAATGTCAACAACCATACTAACAATTTCCATATTCAATCCAAGATACATTATAACAACTCAATCAATATACTACTTCCTTCAAAACCTTCCAACTCCAATAAAAACAATAACAACTTAATAATTTACGCACTGACACTTCACACTAACAACATTATATTCCCATACATGCATGAACATCATATTTAATTTACATAATCTTCCAAGACAAGCCTCCAACTACTAAACTTCACTAAGCTCATTAAGCTCTTACTTGCAACAAAAAAAACCCACAACACAACAACCAAAATACTTAATAAAACTTGCTCACCAATCCTTCATAATTTAACACATATACACGGCTATACATATAATATACACCACACGGCCACCACCTCTATATTCATGTTCTTCATGAACTCCATTCATTTTCATACACTACAACATGCACAAAAATTCATAACATATAGAAGAAGAGAAATCCTTACCTTTTTCCTTCAACTCTTCTCTTGGCTAGTGTTGTGACTTTGTGACAACTAGTGGTTTTCTTGCTCCAACAATTATACCACATTGAAGAGGACCCTTGAATTAGTAGAAATACTAAGATAAATAAATTTTTGAACCAAGATTGAAGATCTTCAATTTCCTATGGACTTGGCCGAATGGCCTTTGTCATGTTCTCCAAAATCTTATCTTCTTGAAGCTTCTTGAGTTATGAAGAAAAATAAGGGGTGGTCTTCTATTTAACTCACATGGATTTAATTAATTATGGGCTTGGGCCAAAGGAGCTATGGCCGGCCACCTTATACCCTTCGGCCTTTTTGTTCTTTTTTTTTTTGAGCCCAACTAGTTATGGACCGCATTTTGTAATTCCCGAAACTAATTTCTAAAATTCTGATTTGGCCCTTGGCCTTCCTCCGTATTTCCACGTCAATATTTTTCATGGCCAACATACATATTAAATAGGATCAAAATGTTGCCTCATCTCTTACAAGTCACAAAATATATATTTTTTTTTTCTTAAATTTTTCCAAATATACAAAACACGGGATGTAACATCCTCCCCCCCTTTAGAACATTTGTCCTCGAATGTTAAACTGGCCTCATAGTGTATTACAATACTTCGGGGAGGTCTCCTTCATAGATATCTCACATGTCGCTTGACGTATCCATTTTAGGAGCTTAAGTTGCCTTTAAGTCGTAGGTCAACTGAGTCAGCTCCGAACGTTGGCCCTGCGTTAATAAGTCCCCTTCTGCTAGTCTAGTCCGTCTCAGCCTACACGACTTCTATAGGGTTTCTAACCACTTCACACACTCTAATTTACTTTAGGCTACCTCATTTCACATTCGTCTCTTGTTCCCACATTTATTAAATTTTCAGCATATTTCCCAGGCGGTCACCCATCCTCCTACCTTAGCACGCCTAACCTCGAAACTTCAGTGCATTTTAGTGTCTTAATGCTAGTCTATTTGCCTCCACTCCCCCGCACTACCTATATCACGTAATATGGGGCGAGTTGGGATCTTGACAATTTTCGAAACACGCTCGTAACATATCTTTTCCTTTTAAGTACCATTTTAGCCTTCGTAACCTCCAGTATCCGCCCCTTACCTCTGAGTACAGCTACTCTTGTCCCAAATTTCCAAATTCTGAGTACGATCAGCAATACAAAGAACAGTATACGGTAGAGTGGAATCTAGATCAATTAACACATACATATCATAGAAAAGTGCCGATAACGTACCCGTGGCCGCGTCTGCGGAAGGTTCAGGATCCTGCCGTCCTGCCAATGCATATATGTGGTGCGGAGGGCCGGCTGAACTGGGTCCCCCTCCTCCTCTGCCTGGGCCACGGCTTGCTGGAGCTTGGGAAGTCTGTCCAGGAGGGCGCACGGTCGACGATGAACCAACCGCTGATTCGGCGGGCTGGGTTCTGCTTCCCTCATTCCCTAGCGGGCAATCACGCATCAAATGATCAGTCCGACCGTAGGAAAAACATGCACCAGTATCCCGGTAACACTGTCCAGAGTGTGGCCTGCCACACCGAGCACACCGTAGTGGGGGTCGTCCCGTCCTGTTAGATTCAGCTCTATACTGGGACCCCGAAGCTCTGGCACTCTGATCTGGTCCTGAATAAGTAGAACGATCAAATCCCCTATCCGCAAATCGAGGAGGTGCACTGGCCGCTGATTGGCCTAAATACCTAGATTGCTCCTGTGCCTGTCCCCCTCTATACTTGCTTCTAGTCCCGGAGGATCTGCCCCTTTTTCTAGAACCCCTATCCGAATAGCGCTCCTCTCTCCGTAACTGATACTGTTCCTCCGGGTTTTGGGCATGGGCTTGAATGCGAGTAATAGTCATTCCGTCCTGGAGCGAAGCTGTCAGACACTCCTTAACTAAATGTGGCCCCAATCCACTCACAAACCGGTGTACGTGATCTCCCATATTAGCTATCATGGCTGGGGCATACCTGGACAACGAGTTAAAACGAAGACTGTATTCTCGAACGCTCATATTTCCCTGTCTAAGGTTCAAGAACATATCGGCTCGAGCCCGTCGAACCTCCGGTGGTAGAAAATGTCGCAGAAATGCCTCAGTAAATTCCTGCCAAATCGGGGGAGGGGCATTTGCTCCCCTCGAAGAAATCCAACTACTATACCACAGAACTGCTACATCCCGCAATCTGTATGAAGCCAATTCCACTGACTCTGTATCCGAAGCATGTATGATTCTCAGTGTCCTCAGCATCTCGTCTATAAAGCTCTGCGGGTCCTCCTCCGGTTTCGATCCATAAAACTCCGGAGGTTTCAGGGTAATAAAGTCACGAGCTCTTGCACTCACCACCCTGTCTCCCGGGTCTACATCTTGCCGTTGAACCTCTGCGGCAACTGATAACGTCCAAATCCACCCTATTAATTAGAATGAGCAAGGTCGTATGCAAATATATTTTACCCAACTATGAGTCGGGGTCGAATCCCACAGAGAACAATATGTAGGAGATTAGGAAAAGTAGGAATTTTTACCAACTACGCTAAAGCCAAACGATGGATAATATTTTGGTTTTGTTTGAGAGAAAATTATAACTAATGCAAAAATGTAAACTAACCTAGAAAGCAAGTAAAATGATCAATGGCCACAAGCATGGATACAAGGGAGACTACGCTCAAGTAATGATCCAATGTATTTCATGATTTACAAATAATGGTGAATTTATATTACTTAGCCTCGGATAATGACTCTAAATTAGCTTCTTCTGAAGACTAACTAGACTACCTAATTGAATATCCCTAAAGCAATTAGGAGCATTAAGAACACCCGAATATGGCTACAAGTGGTGTCGCCTATTCCTAGGTCGATTTCCATTAGATGAGGGTTAACGCCCCAAATTCTTGTTAATTAATCTTTCCCAATCCCGAGTTTGCCTCTTCCAAGTTTAAACCGAAATAAATGGGCAAGTCTTAGGGTTAGCTACTCCCTTAAGAATCATTCAAAATGAGATTAATTAAAGAAACAATAACTCACTTCATTAGGAATAAAATCATTCAACACATAAGCAAAACAAGAGATTCAATCCAAACTTAAACAATATATACTTCCATAAACAAGGTTCAAGTATTGAAATGAAATACTACACACATAAATATTCAATACCAAACAAGAAATTGAAGAAAGGATTAAGAATATCTCATTAAAGTGCTTCCAATCTTCTCCTCCAATGTGTTGGTGTGAAACCCTAGCCTCCAAGGACTTGTGTTGAGCCAAAGATGATTGTGTTTTGTTGCCCTAAGCCTTTCTTTATGCCCAGATTTTTCCAAGTCAAAACAATGACAAAATATGCCCCAACTTTCTGTTTTTGCAGTTCTGCCCGTTTTTTGCAGTTCTGTCCCGTTTTTGCAAAACTGTCCAGTTTGGACAGTTTTGCAAAACTGTCCCATTTGGCCTCTTTTTGACTAAATTTTCACTTGGTTTCTTCTGATCACTTCTAAATCACATAAGACCTATAAAATAGATGTAAATGATATTAAATACACTATTTTCTCAAGCAAATATAGCAAAAATATAAGATTAAAGAAGAGATAAGTTGGTAAAATACCAACTTATCAAACCCCCAAACTTAAACTATTGCTTGTCCTCAAGCAATTCAAAACATAAAATCTCTTTCTAAGGAATTGACTCAATAGTGCACCAACATCATACCAAGTTAAGAAGTCTACTTTAAGCACAAAAACATGACTTTGATTGGTACCAACAATTAATTCAAAACATATAAATCACCAACTTCTTCTTAAAAACTTCATTTTCTTTTCAAGTGCTCAAACACCAAGTTGATCAAAGTAGCAATCAAGTCATGACACTAAAGCTTCAAAATTTGACTCCTTATCACAAAACAACTTTCTTTTGTTCATTCCTCTCAATTGGAAAATGGAACAATTTCACAACTTAAATTCTCATGTGCCCTCACACTCAAGAGAGAATCCCACATTTAGAAAATGTAAGTCAAAACACAATGGGATATTAAATAGAAAGAATTAACTCTCTTCTCTCACAAAGATGTTCAATTGCACAAGTAGTACCATAAGCTTGCCCTTCATGTATTTCTCCACTAATATAGACACACTTGGTTCAAAATCAATTAGGACTTAAAGGGTTGTAATGTAGGCTTTTGGTTAAGGTAGGAACATAATTTGGAAATAGTGACTCAAAAACCTCCCTAAGCACTACAATTTTCAACAATCAAAGCACACTTCCTTTGAAATTTTTCCACCCCTTTCTTCATTTTTCCTTTCACCACTTAGTCTTCCCATTATTCACACACTAGTTTTTTTTTTTTTTTTCATTGCACCGTAACACCGTCGACGGACCGTAGATCGTGTTACGGGTCGTATCTCCAACCGTAACTCAAGTTATTCATTTATAGCACAGGAACCGTAACTCATTTGACGGACCGTCACACGTGTTACGGTCCGTAACACCTCACCGTAACACCACCCAAATTTCCAGAAAGTTTACATGGAAATCAATGGTGTTACGATGGGTGTTACGGTCCGTAACACACGTTACGGTCCGTAACACCTCACCGTAACGTCATCCAAATTTCCAGAAAGTTTACTTGGAAATTTAATGATGTTACGATGGGTGTTACGGTCTGTAACACACGTTACGGTCCGTAACACTGAACGACGGAACCATTTAACAGTTCAATTTTTTTTTTCCGCCTTTAAAGTAACTCCCACATAGTAACTTTTTCCAACCATCACCCCCAAACTTAGGCTTTTCGCCTATGTTTGCACTTTCAACGCACTTAAGGAGGTAGGGTACCAAAAGATGGATCAATGAAGAACAAAAGGTTAAAGCTTGTAACATGGTTGCCAAAGAAAAGGTTAAAGGCTCAAAAGGGGTTGACTAGGGAAAATATGCAAAGGTAGGATATTTAAGGCACAAAAGCGGTTCAAGGAAAGCCTAACATCATTTTTCAAACCAAGTGTAGTCTAGGATTTCGCCTTGAAACTCATTCCGGGCAAGTTCTAGACCACAAATAATGCAAAAGAACTCACAAATAAACCTCATCACACATGGCACATGAAAACTCAAGTAGAATATGTATCCAAGAACCAATTGAAACAAATGAACTCAAAAAGTCACTCATAGCCTAAAGAGACTAATTAGTGAAAGTAAGAGCCAAAAATTAAATCTCAAAGTCACAACAAGAAACCTTACTTCAATCATTTTTCTTTTTCAACAATCAAGAGTTCATAAGTTAAGGTTTAAATAAGTTGGTACCAAGCAAGCCAAAAATTAGCCAAGGGGTAAAAAATCACATTCCAACACCATTTTTACTCCTAAACTACCTAACTAAGAACAGAAATAAAATAACAAAAGTGACTAATTCACAACATGCAAAACGAACGAAATTTTCAAGAATTTGAGCAAGTTCCATTTGTAACATTTATCCACAGCCACACCAACAGTCACAAAATAAGCCCGACAAGGGCACACAATCAAGCATAACCAAAATATAGCGTGCTACCACATGCCACCCCCAACTAAAAACTTTGCAGTGTCCTCACTGCACAAGCAAAAACTGGACAGTTTTTCAGAACTGGACAGTTTTGCAGAAACTGGACAGTTTTGCAAAAACTGGACAGTTTTGCAAAAACTGAACAGTTTCTGCAATTTTCAGCAGCTACTGGTTTGGGGCTGTCCGAAAATTCGACCTGCTCAAAACAACTCCAAAAATTCTGAAACTTTGCAGATTAGTCAAAAACCATAAACAAAACTATTCTAAAAAATCAAATTTCAAAAATAATTTAAATTTTTTTTAAAACGATGGGTTGCCTCCCACCAAGCGCTTAAGTTAACGTCGCGGCACAATGGTTACCTTTTACCACTTTTCCCTCCATTTGGAAGATATGAATTTGCGCCCCAACTTTGAATCAAGATTCCGGTGATGCTCATGAGGCGGTGGTAGGAAAGCAAAGAGGCCAACTCTCGGGTGTCGCATTTTGCACTTCTTGGCCCTTAAGTGAGGCATGCCATTTTGTCTTCTTGGCATAGCAAACTTCAAAATAAAAACGTTTTCTTCTTCATATCCAAAATTCTCCATTGGCTTGTTTGGTTCAACTTCCATATCATCAACCAAGCACAATGTTGAAAAATGTTTCGAATGTGGTCCAACGCGCTCAAATTTCAAATTTGCATGAATTTTGACATTCTTACCCATAAATGAACTAGAGTCTTCATAAACGATTTCATGAACTTTTTTATGCAACTCTAGTATCATTTCTTCAATCTCGGCATCATTCACTATTTTTGGATTTGTTGGTTGGTAATTTGTCATTAGCTCTTGAAAATCAATAGTGACCACTTCTTCATTGGAAATCAACTTAAACTACTATCCATGGCCTTTTGATGTTGAGCGTCACATGCCTCAATCTTTGCATTCAATTCGGCCTCCAATTTTTTTATAGCAATTTCAAGTAACTCCACTTCTTGACTTTTCTCCACATGCATTTTTAGCAATTCTTCTATCATCCGTGAAAAGCCATCACGGTGATCCCCATAGAGTTCAAGTTGTTGAGCTTGATTCATTAGCCAATCTTGGCTCATAATACCCACTTTGTCAAGTTTGTCTTCGTGGTGAGAATCGTCCAAAGCTTGTAAAAATCCTAATGTGGTGAAATCCATGTTTTGGATAGTTTCATCATCTCCATATTGAACTACTTCCCACCATTTGGCCACAATTTTTCCATATTTTTCATTTCTCCCCATGATGCCACTTAACATTTCCTCAATTTCCTCTTTTCGAGTATTGGAGATTTCTTCTTTATGACTTGGCTCATTTTCTTCAAGTTGAACCACTTTTTCAATTTCACAACTCTTGTTGGGGTCACAAGAATTTTCGGGCTCATCTTGTAAATTTGAAATCTCTTCTTCAACTACTTCATTTTGAGGAATAGGCACATCCATGGAAATTGAAAAATTTTCATCCTCAAGTGATTTGTTCATTTCCAAAATGGATTGCCCGACGAGTTCTCGCTCCTCCTCCCTTTCCCGGTCAAAGTATGCTTGGAGCAATTCCATGATACCTTCATATCCGGTACTTTGCCCTTCGTTTGCCATATCATTGTTCCTATCAAACTCAAAAGCACAACTAGTATTTTCATTAGAACAACTTTGGGGAGGGGAAGGAAAATAATTAGGACAATCACTCCAACGTCCATTTTGACCACCACATATATTACAAATATTCCCATCATAGGATTGAGACGGTGCACACATCTCTCTCCCGGGAGCATTTTCATTATCTTGCCAAAAGTGAGGTCCTCCACAATATGGGCATGGGTCATCAAAGTATGAACAACTACCATCCAACCAATTTTCATTATATGATGCCATTTTTTTTTTAGCAAAAGCAAAAACTGGATAGTTTTGCAGAAACAAAAACTGGACAGTTTTGCAGAAGCAAAAACTGGACAGTTTCTGCAAATGCAAAAACTGGACAGTTTTTCAGAACTGGACAGTTTCTGCAAAATTTCAGAACTGGACAGTTTTTTTTTTTTTTCTATTTTTATTTTTATAAAGCAAAGAAAGTTTGAACCAAAGAGAGTTAGCTTAAATCCCAAACTAACCCAAATACGCCAAATTGTTCCCCGGCAACGGCGCCATTTTTTATAACGTCCGAATCCACCCTATTAATTAGAATGAGCACGGTCGTATGCAAATATATTTTACCCAACTATGAGTCGGGGTCGAATCCCACAGAGAACAATATGTAGGCGATTAGGAAAAGTAGGAATTTTTACCAACTACGCTAAAGCCAAACGATGGATAATATTTTGGTTTTGTTTGAGAGAAAATTATAACTAATGCAAAAATGTAAACTAACCTAGAAAGCAAGTAAAATGATCAATGGCCACAAGCATGGATACAAGGGAGACTACGCTCAAGTAACGATCCAATGTATTTCATGATTTACAAATAATGGTGAATTTATATTACTTAGCTTCGGATAATGACTCTAAATTAGTTTCTTCCGAAGACTAACTAGACTACCTAATTGAATATCCCTAAAGCAATTAGGAGCATTAAGAACACCCGAATATGGCTACAAGTGGTGTCGCCTATTCCTAGGTCGATTTCCATTAGATGAGGGTTAACACCCCAAATTCTTGTTAATTAATCTTTCCCAATCCCGAGTTTGCCTCTTCCAAGTTTAAACCGAAATAAATGGGCAAGTCTTAGGGTTAGCTACTCCCTTAAGAATCATTCAAAATGAGATTAATTAAAGAAACAATAACTCACTTCATTAGGAATAAAATCATTCAACACATAAGCAAAACAAGAGATTCAATCCAAACTTAAACAATATATACTTCCATAAACAAGGTTCAAGTATTGAAATGAAATACTACACACATAAATATTCAATACCAAACAAGAAATTGAAGAAAGGATTAAGAATATCTCATTAAAGTGCTTCCAATCTTCTCCTCCAATGTGTTAGTGTGAAACCCTAGCCTCCAAGGACTTGTGTTGAGCCAAAGATGATTGTGTTTTGTTGCCCTAAGCCTCTCTTTATGCCCAGATTTTTCCAAGTCAAAACAATGACAAAATATGCCCCAACTTTCAGTTTTTGCAGTTCTGCCCGTTGTTTGCAGTTCTGTCCCGTTTTTGCAAAACTGTCCAGTTTGGACAGTTTTGCAAAACTGTCCCATTTGGCCTCTTTTTGACTAAATTTTCACTTGGTTTCTTCTGATCACTTCTAAATCACATAAGACCTGTAAAATAGATGTAAATGATATTAAATACACTATTTTCTCAAGCAAATATAGCAAAAATATAAGATTAAAGAAGAGATAAGTTGGTAAAATACCAACTTATCAGCAACTAGCTGAGTCAATAACTGGATGGCCTCTGTCATCTGCTGGCCCGGAGCTGCTGGCGGTGGAACTGGTTGTGCTGGGGCTGGAGCTGGAACTCTTTCCTGCTCGGCTGATACAGGGGAAACAGGAGGAGTCTGAGGGGGAGCTTCATTATAGGACTCGTCTTCTTCTGGCTCCCGTTCAACTCTGCTTCCAGCCGCCAACTTGCCCTTCTAGGCCGCCGTAGTCTTCCTCTTCTTTGGCATTACTGAAACCGTAACATAGAATTAAGAAAAGAGCAACGAAGCCTGGTAACATAGCTCTATTGCACGATCTAGAGTACAAAGAAGGTCATATTTCCTAAATGCCCTACAGCCTCCTGTCTATAAGTGTGGTACACACCCATAAACAGGACTCTACTGGACACGGCTCGTAGACAAACCCCTAGGACCGCCTGCTCTGATACCACTTCTGTCACGACCCAACTAGGGGCCGCGACGGATACCCGATACTTGTACCGAGCTGTTATATCCTGCATTTTCGAACGTCGAATTATTTGTAAGCTGAGGTGGGGCCCACACATCAAGATTTTTTTGGGACATGTGAAA
The DNA here is from genome assembly GCF_019175385.1 of Lycium barbarum. Lineage (NCBI taxonomy): Eukaryota > Viridiplantae > Streptophyta > Magnoliopsida > Solanales > Solanaceae > Lycium > Lycium barbarum. The sequence goes on from NC_083342.1 coordinate 72,449,078, forward strand.
AGTTATATGAATCGTATATGTAAAGTTAAACACAACCCGTGAAGGGCCCTGGGGCCAAATCAAAGTGGAAGCCCTCCAAACGAATATTTTTAAGAAAACGTTTTCGGATGACCTGACTTGGAGGGGCAAAAACGGCATTATAAATTTGGAATTTGGGAAAACGCCCAGAAATAAAGGTTGTAGATAATTGAAATAGCTTTCCAATGGTAGGTCGTGGGCTCCCAGGCGACGTCGGTACAAGGAGATATGGACATTTTAAGGTCGAAAGGTCAAGCTGGGTAGTGAAATGGGCCCAACCCGATTCCAATTCGGGTCAGGCCCATTACCCACGCTTTTAATAGAAAAAAATCAGTTTCTCTCCCTCATTTTCATATCAAGAAACCTGGAAAACTCTAGAGAAAAAGAGAGAGGAGAGCCTAGAGAAAAAAAATCAGTTTTTGACCAAAATCGGAGCCCCGAATCCCGAAGCCCATGAAGAGAAAAGTGTTCTACGTCGCGTTGCCTTCGATTTGAGGTAAAAATCAACTAAAAGTAAGAGGGTGGACGTGGTGGCTGTGCACTTAAGGTATGAATAAGGCTTTTTTTTTATTGTTAACAAGTTTATTTAGAGTTTTAACGGATTAGAACGAAGAAATAACGTGATAAATTCGTTTGTTGGTATGGCTGAATTGTAGAATGGGGTTTGAAGAAAATTTTGGATGAAAACAAATGTATTTAACTAGTAGAATGTGGAGGATGTTGTTACTGATGTTGTTAGTGTTAATTTTGACCTCTTTGCGGAAATAAAATTATTAAATAGTTATATCGCGAATTGGTTGGTTGGGAAAATTTGGAAAATAATGTGCGGGCTGTTTTACGGCATATGTTGGTATTGATTTGGAAATGTGAAGTCGAAATGAGGGTTATTGCATTATGTCGTAAAGTAGACTAATTGCGTATATTGTGAATTATGAAAATTGTTGATGTTGTTGATGTTGTTGTTGGGTTGTTGTTGGTTGTGTTGAGCCGAGTTGAATCTCGGGGAGGCTATATGTATAGGGGAAATGCTGCCTAAATTTCGGTAGGCAAGTAATAAAATTTGGATTCTTAAAGGCTTGAATTTGACAATTGGTAAACATGACCATTTGTAGATTTTGGACGAAATTGGAAGTGAAGCTAAGCGAGCATAAGGCGCAATCGAGGTATGTAAAGCCTTCCCCTTTATTCTTAGGCATGTTCTGGATGTGATAGGCTCGGCCGCGAGCCTTAAGTACGACTCCGTTCCTCGGAATTCGAGACGGAAAACCGCTCCAATTCCTTCAGTACAATTGAAACCATTTTCTTACAAATTGCCTTTAAAGTGAATTTTTGTACGAAACTTCCCTAAACGGAGTCGGAACACTTCCAAACGATTATGGATGACCTCATAAGGTCTATTATCAGTAATTTACATATGTTGCCTCGAGTTGGTCCGAGGCGGGCCCACAAGGCCCGATATCTTCTGTATAACTTTAAATACTTCCGTTTTGTCCGATTTTCTCTGAAAACATCTGGACTATTATTTTGGTTATGATATGACTATTTTTATGCAATTCATACAAAATGACTTCTGAACATCTGAGAATCTGATTCTGATAATAATCTGTCGTGCCTTCCCAAGTAGGATATAGGCGCGTAGTATGCATACTATCTGGATACTCTGATTTGGCTCGCCGTTTGGCACCCTTGAGTCTGATTGAGTCTGTATGTGAGTCTGTATGTATGTGGTTTCTCATTAATCTGTTCGTGGCTGTCTCAATGCATTCCTTCACTGCGTCCCGGGCCAGGTTTTGTTATCGTGCATGTTTCTCTGCATTGTTCACCGCGTCCCTCGGCGTGCGGGCCGGGATCTGTTATATCTGTATGATTATGATATTATGATCTGTGTATGGGGATGGCGGCCAGGATGGCATATGATCTGATCTGATTCTGTCTGTCCACCGCGTCCCGTACTAAGAGGGCCGGGTTCTGTTTACCGCGCCCCACACAGGGCCGGGATCTGTATGTATGTATGCATGTGCCATCAACATTTATACAAGCACATGCCTCTGTATGATTCTGTATGACTCTGTATGACTCTGCATGCATAATTCTATCCGGCATACTTCTGTCCGTCCGTCTGGATTACGATTTAGTCTGTATGTCCGTATGGATTCTGATTCTGTATGTCCGTGTGGATTCTGATTCTGTATGTCCGTATGGATTCTGATTCTGTATGTCCGTATGGATTCTGATTCTGTATGTCCGTGTGGATTCTGATTCTGTATGCCCGTATGTTTTACGATTCTATCTATCTGTCTGAACCATGATTCTGTCCGTCTGTCGGGATTATGATTCCGTCCGTCCGTTCGATTTATGGTTCTGTCTGCTATATACATATGCTTCCGGTTCAGATTATGATTATGTTGTTATGTTTCTGCTTTGCATACTAGGTACATCCTTCGTACTGACCCCCGGTTCTTCGGGGGCTGCGCTACATGCCCGCAGGTACAGACGCACCAGGTGATACGCCGCTAGCGTAGGGTTCTGATTCTGCTGTTCTGAAGAGCTCCTTTGATCCGGAGCGTACACTTTTGGTATATATCTTCTGTTTTTCGTATATTTTGTATGTATGGAAATTCTGGGTACGGCGGGGCCCTGTCCCGTCATATGATTCTGTATGTCTGTAGAGGCCGGTAGATATGTATGTGGGTTACGGGTTACATCTGTTCAGGTAAGTGGGTACGATTTCACGACTCTGTCTGCTATGTTAGCCTTATCGGCTTATATGTAAATTTCTGTATGTTCAGGTATGTATATGTTCGCGCGCGCCGCATCTGTATTGGCCTGATTCTGTACACAGCTGTTTAAAAAAAAAAAATCTGTATGGTACGAAATTCTGTTAAGTAGATACGTATGGGTATCCAGTTAGGAAACCAGTTGCGGCCCACGGGGTTGGGTCGTGACAGAAGTGGTATCAGAGCGGTTAGTCCTCGGAATGTCTACAGGCCGTGTCTAGTAGAGTCTTGTTTATCGATGTGTTGTGCACCACATCTATAAACAGGAGGCTACAGGGCATCTAGGATGTTACCCTTCTTTGAATCTTAGATCGTGCGATAAAGCTGTATGGTTAGGATGTTTCCTACGAATTGTTGTATCTACAGCGAGGCTCCAAAAGAGCAGAAGTGTCAGTATTTGGGGAAAATGTTTCTGGCCCTCTTCCTGCAGGTGATTGCAGATTGACAAAGAATGAAGAGGAGTGCTTCTGATGATGGGGATGAGGGTGCTAAGAAGGCCCCCCAGGACGTCACCAGGACCGAATAGGCAGATCCCCAGCTACTCGATTGAGACAGACCCTTCGGAGGATCCAGAGACAATTCCTCCAGAGTTTCTGATTCCCAGAGCAGAGGATCCCAGAGAAGATAGTTATGATACTGACCCCTCGGAGGACCCAGCGACGATACCTCCAGAGTTTCTTACCCCCAGGGAGGAGGATAGCCCCGATGCTGAGCCATTAGAGCATTCCTCTGGGTCGCCGGAGGAGGAGGTCCCCGAGGACATGCCAGCAACTCCTGTAGTGGAGCATTATGTTAGATAGGATTCTCCAGAGAGTGTTACGCCCTACTCTAGTCCTTTGTCCTGGCCATCAGTGAACTAGGAATTGCCGGGCTACCTATACTCCTCCGATTCAGATGCAGGTAATAGCGGGGGCCAGGCGAATGGGGGCCAGACAGATGACGATGATGAGGGACACAGTTCCCACGGCAGCTCCCCAGGTTAGACCTGAGATTGATCAGTTATGAGTACATAAGTTTCCTAGAATTTTCGTTGTGTGTATGATATCCGTAAAATGTTGTTCAATGACGACGACGGAAATTTAAAAAGGATTAGAGACCTAGTGATTAAAGGCAAGGGCGACTGAGATGTCCCCACCGTCAGTGTGAATCTAGAAATCTCAGCTGAAAGTAAACAGGAAAGTGCCTCCGATGCCGTTTGAGTTGGGCACGTGTGGTAAGTGTCGACGTCGTTGTAATTCTTATTTGAAGTTAGCAGCCCCGTGTGGCTATGATATGACATGATATGATGTATATATATGCGTGCATGTGTTGGCCCTATGAGGCATGGTTGGTATTTCTGGTGTACAGGTTTCGGATAGTAAGAAATACAGAGGAAACTCTGCCCAAATTTTTCCAGGAATATGGAGGTAAATATGTAGATTGAGTACAAAAAGGTTCCGCGATACTCGTCGGAATTTAGTTTTCTTCTGTTGGTGGTTGGAGAGCATCTTACGGTAATATTTTATCAGATTTCGCCGACTATTTGGAGACGGAATTTGTGGGATGAAGACTTAAATCTGTGGGCTGTCTGTAATCATATGTATATGTGTATGAAAGTGAATATTGAAGATTCAGAAAGGCAACAGGGTAATGGTACGACTTAGTTGGGGGTGGGACCCGCTACGAGAATTTTTCGAAAATTTGCTAAGACCCCGATCTGCCCTAAGTTACGTGACAAAGGTCGTGCGGGGCAATCGACGAAATTATGTTAGCCGTAACGCGCTAAAATGCATGAAAGTTCCGAGGTTAAGCGTGCTAAGGCCAGGGCAATTCTGGGATTGGTGACCCCCCCTGGGAAGTAATGCAAAATTTTTCACTAGTATAAGTATGATAGATATAAATGGAAATTTGGGGTAACCTAAAGGGAAAGAGAATGTGTGGAGTAACTAGTGCCCTTGCAGGGGTCGCGTAGAACGAGGCGGACTAAGTGGGCGAAAAGAAAAGGTGCAATGCCGCTCGGGAAATTGAGCGAATTCGAATAACAGTCAGAGACGTTCGCCAGTAAGATATTAGTAAATATATCTGTATGTGTGTATGTGTATGTGTACGATTTTCGTTTGATGCATGTATGGGTCGAGAGCTGAGTCCCGGCGGCTGATGTTGTGATAGACGGAAGGTTTTACTAAATCGAATACATGAAACGAAGCGGGGGTAAGGACACGAATGTTGTCAAAGAATAGAAAAACCACGATTAGATTATAACTTAGTCTGGTGTGACGATATCTGGAAAGGAAAATGAGTATGGATAGTAGGAAAGATGAAGGATAAGAAATGTGAATAAGCAGAATGCTTCAGAAGAATCGATAAGCGACACGTAAGACGATTTGTATGACAACTTGGCGAACAAGTTTACAAATAAGAGAAATTTCCATAAATCACTGAAGCCTTAATAGGAGTGATCTGATTCTAATTCAGATTATATCTGTTAGACTTCTGCACTTCCGATTCTGATAAGGCTCTGCCTATTACGCCTCTGTACTCCTGAATTCGATTATGTTCCCGTCTGATAAATCTTTGTACGTCTGATTCTGAATACGTTTCTGTTTGACACACCCCTGTACGATTGACTCTGATTACGAATCTGTCTGACACGCCTCTGTGTGTCTGATTCTGGATATGAATCTGTCTGATACATCTCTGTACGTCTGATTTTGATCACGCGTCTGTTTGATACATTTCCGTATGTCTGATTCTGATTACGACTCCGTCTGATACATTTCTGTACGTCTGATTCTGATTTCGAAACTGGCTGATACCTCTTTGTACGTCTGACTCTGATCTCAGATTTGTCTGACATACTTCTGTACATCTGGCTTCGACTATGAATCTGTCCGATATGCTTTTGTGCGTCTGGCTCTAGTTATGAACCTGTTTGATGTAACGTGAAATTATGATAACGTTGTAAGGAACCGAGAAGTGTGGCAAGAGGTGAAAGATGTTGATGGCAATCGTAACGTTGAAAGGAATTTTGAAGGAAAGAAAGGAACCTCCCCGAAGTGTCACGAGACCCCCTAAGGTCAATCGAACATTCGAGGACGAATGTTCTAAAGGGGGGGGGGGGGGGGGGAGAATGTTATATCCTGCATTTTCGAACGTCGAATTATTTGTAAGCTGAGGTGGGGCCCACACATCAAGATTTTTTTGGGACATGTGAAAAGTTATATGAATCGTATATGTAAAGTTAAACACAACCCGTGAAGGGCCCTGGGGCCAAATCAAAGTGGAAGCCCTCCAAACGAATATTTTTAAGAAAACGTTTTCGGATGACCTGACTTGGAGGGGCAAAAACGGCATTATAAGTTTGGAATTTGGGAAAACGCCCAGAAATAAAGGTTGTAGATAATTGAAATAGCTTTCCAATGGTAGGTCGTGGGCTCCCAGGCGACGTCGGTACAAGGAGATATGGACGTTTTAAGGTCGAAAGGTCAAGCTGGGCAGTGAAATGGGCCCAACCCGATTCCAATTCGGGTCAGGCCCATTACCCACGCTTTTAATAGAAAAAAATCAGTTTCTCTCCCTCATTTTCAGATCAAGAAACCTGGAAAACTCTAGAGAAAAAGAGAGAGGAGAGCCTAGAGAAAAAAAATTAGTTTTTGACCAAAATCGGAGCCCCGAATCCCGAAGCCCATGAAGAGAAAAGTGTTCTACGTCGCGTTGCCTTCGATTTGAGGTAAAAATCAACTAAAAATAAGAGGGTGGACGTGGTGGCTGTGCACTTAAGGTATGAATAAGGCTTTTTTTTATTGTTAACAAGTTTATTTAGAGTTTTAACGGATTAGAACGAAGAAATAACGTGATAAATTCGTTTGTTGGTATGGCTGAATTGTAGAATAGGGTTTGAAGAAAATTTTGGATGAAAACAAATGTATTTAACTTGTAGAATGTGGAGGATGTTGTTACTGATGTTGTTAGTGTTAATTTTGACCTCTTTGCGGAAATAAAATTATTAAATAGTTATATCGCGAATTGGTTGGTTGGGAAAATTTGGAAAATAATGTGCGGGCTGTTTTACGGCATATGTTGGTATTGATTTGGAAGTGTGAAGTCGAAATGAGGATTATTGCATTATGTCGTAAAGTAGACTAATTGCGTATATTGTGAATTATGAAAATTGTTGATGTTGTTGTTGGGTTGTTGTTGGTTGTGTTGAGCCGAGTTGAATCTCGGGGAGGCTATATGTATAGGGGAAATGCTGCCGAAATTTCGGTAGGCAAGTAATAAAATTTAGATTCTTAAAGGCTTGAATTTGACAATTGGTAAACATGGCCATTTGTAGATTTTGGACGAAATTGGAAGTGAAGCTAAGCGAACATAAGGCGCAATCGAGGTATGTAAAGCCTTCCCCTTTATTCTTAGGCATGTTCTGGATGTGATAGGCTCGGCCGCGAGCCTTAAGTACGACTCCGTTCCTCGGAATTCGAGATGGAAAACCGCTCCAATTCCTTCAGTACAATTGAAACCATTTTCTTACAAATTGCCTTTAAAGTGAATTTTTGTACGAAACTTCCCTAAACGGAGTCGGAACACTTTCAAACGATTATGGATGACCTCATAAGGTCTATTATCAGTAATTTACATATGTTGCCTCGAGTTGGTCCGAGGCGGGCCCACAAGGCCCGATATCTTCTATATAACTTTAAATACTTCCGTTTTGTCCGATTTTCTCAGAAAACATCTGGACTATTATGTTGGTTATGATATGACTATTTTTATGCAATTCATACAAAATGACTTCTGAACATCTGAGAATCTGATTCTGATAATAATCTGTCGTGCCTTCCCAAGTAGGATATAGGCGCGTAGTATGCATACTATCTGGATACTCTGATTTGGCTCGCCGTTTGGCACCCTTGAGTCTGATTGAGTCTGTATGTGAGTCTGTATGAATGTGGTTTCTCATTAATCTGTTCGTGGCTGTCTCAATGCATTCCTTCACTGCGTCCCGGGCCAGGTTTTGTTATCGTGCATGTTTCTCTGCATTGTTCACCGCGTCCCTCGGCGTGCGGGCCGTGATCTGTTATATCTGTATGATTATGATATTATGATCTGTGTATGGGGATGGCGGCCAGGATGGCATATGATCTGATCTGATTCTGTCTGTCCACCGCGTCCCGTACTAAGAGGGCCGGGTTCTGTTTACCGCGCCCCCAGACAGGGTCGGGATCTGTATGTATGTATGCATGTGCCATCAGCATTTATACAAGCACATGCCTTTGTATGATTCTGTATGACTCTGTATGACTCTGCATGCATAATTCTATCCGGCATACTTCTGTCCGTCCGTCTGGATTACGATTTAGTCTGTATGTCCGTATGGATTCTGATTCTGTATGTCCGTATGGATTCTGATTCTGTATGTCCGTATGGATTCTGATTCTGTATATCCGTGTGGATTCTGATTCTGTATGCCCGTATGTTTTACGATTCTATCTATCTGTCTGAACCATGATTCTGTCCGTCTGTCGGGATTATGATTCCGTCCGTCCGTTCGATTTATGGTTTTGTCCGCTATATACATATGCTTCCGGTTCATATTATGATTATGTTGTTATGTTTCTGCTTTGCATACTCGGTACATCCTTCGTACTGACCCCCGGTTCTTCGGGGGCTGCGCTACATGCCCGCAGGTACAGACGCACCAGGTGATACGCCGCCAGCGTAGGGTTCTGATTCTGCTGTTCTGAAGAGCTCCTTTGACCCGGAGCGTACACTTTTGGTATATATCTTCTGTTTTCCGTATATTTTGTATGTATGGAAATTCTGGGTACGGCGGGGTCCTGTCCCGTCATATGATTCTGTATGTCTGTAGAGGCCGGTAGATATGTATGTGGGTTACGGGTTACATCTGTTCAGGTAGGTGCGTACGATTTCACGACTCTGTCTGCTATGTTAGCCTTATCGGCTTATATGTAAATTTCTGTATGTTCAGGTATGTATATGTTCGCGCGCGCCGCATCTGTATTGGCCTGATTCTATACACAGCTGTTTAAAAAAAAACAATCTGTACGGTACGAAATCCTGTTAAGTAGATACATATGGGTATCCAGTTAGGATACCAGTCGCGGCCCACGGGGTTGGGTCGTGACAAGAGAACCCCCTAACTCGTATCTCATTCTTATTACTAAGTGGGCCAGATTGGTAATACCGTTGTTTCTTTACTTATTCCTATCATTAATAGCATAACCATAATCAGGTGTTAATAAAATCTGCTAGCATGTTATACAACCCCAAACGAACAAAAGTACAAACCATCTGACTGTACATATCTGTCTATGAGCCTCTAAACATAGCACACATATACATAGGAAGGGCCGGGTTCTGCCGTGCTCGAATATATACACAAAAATAGTACCAAGGAACTGAGGCTCTGGAACAACTGGAGCGCTGCTACGATACTGCTGACAAAGCTCCTAGGAGTCGAATCTGTCTACCTGCTGACCTGCGCGGCATGAAACGCATCGTCCACAAGAAGGGACGTCAGTACGAATAGTGTACCGAGTATGTAAGGCGTGGAAGATAATACAAACGGAAACAGAAGGTATGATTAACAATATCATGGGATCATAGGACATATAGTGAAATAAGAAAGTAACCTGTACATAGGAATACCCTTTCAGGCCGGATACCATGCATGCTTGTCTTTCCCTTTTAATAAAACATTTCTTTTTCATAGGCATAGAAAATAGAACTTATATCATGTCATGTCTTATCATATCATATCATATCATATGAGATCTTGTCATATCATATCGTGTCATATCATATCATGTCATATCATATCATGTCATATCATATCAGGTCATAGCATATCATGTCATATCATATCAGGTCATAGCATATCATGTCATATCATATCAGGTCATAGCATGTCATGTCATATCATATCAGGTCATAGCATATCATGTCATATCATATCAGGTCATAGCATGTCATGTCATATCATATCAGGTCATAGCATATCATGTCATATCATATCAGGTCATAGCATAGCACCGAACAATGTCGGCTCGTCCACATAGCACCGAAATACCTCGGCTCGTCCATATATCCCGCGTCCGGGCATCCCGCGTCCGAGATGATAAGCCAGCTGACCAGGTGGCAATGAAACATGTTTCCCTTCCCATCCCCCATATATCCCTTCCCCCACCCCATGTACATATACATATCTCATATACATATATCATATAAGCATGCAGGAGAGCCCAAGGAAAATCATGTATCCATCGGAGGGACGTAAGGTCAGTAACCTCCGATTACATTATGGAACAACCGTGATCGCTTTGTCTCGCCTTGAAGGAACGAGTATTTTAAGGCGAGACTATCAACAAATACTAGCATCAGAAGTAAACATAGTATGAAACCAGGGGCATCATAGACATCAATTCATGTTTTGAAATCTTTAGAAATTAGTGTCACGACCAAGGAATATAATTAAAGATCAAGAACTAGTTGGACACTTTCATACTCATATTGAATCCTTAGCTTAAGACTCTTAGTCATGGAATCATTCTTGTCATACTTATCATAGACGTATTCTCTTCCTTAGCATCATCGTTATCATAGTCATCATAGACATATTTCCATTAGAATGGTACAGTACTTATCGTTTGATAATCGGGATAAGGGTCAAAAGTTTCCTTTGTATTCTGCTTCAAAATAAGTCAAGCGGGACTATAAGGAAAATCCAGGAACAATGGGCCCACCTCGGGCCGAATGAGGTAGCGTACACATTTTTCATATGTTACATGTCATGGCGTTACTTGTGAGGGTTTTAAGGTAGTCGGGTCCTATTTATGCAAGTTCTAGAGGTTTAGAAAGTTTTTCCAACATTTCACTCAATCTTTAATTCAATTCTTCTGAATGAAAAAGGGGTAACTTTAGGTGCGGATTCCGGAGAATAGAGTTGTCCCCAAGGCTCGTATTCGACCTATTACGTCTAAGACATGCCATAGAAGGAAGAGTAAAGCCTTACATACCTCTTTCCGCTCCTTATGCTATTCCAAGTTCAAGTTGCAAATCCGCCGAAATCTACAAATTGGTCACATTTACCAAACTTTGATTAGAGCATTTAGAATTGGAATCTTAAGATAATACTTGGCTACCGAAATGCCGACAGCATTTCCCCTGTAAATACACCATCCCCAACATTCAACTTAGCAAATTTTTAATCAACAACAATCCGGGAATTCAACCCGGCCAAACTATCAACATAATGTCAACAACCATACTAACAATTTCCATATTCAATCCAAGATACATTATAACAACTCAATCAATATACTACTTCCTTCAAAACCTTCCAACTCCAATAAAAACAATAAGAACTTAATAATTTACGCACTAACACTTCACACTAACAACATTATATTCCCAGACATGCATGAACATCATATTTAATTTACATAATCTTCCAAGACAAGTCTCCAACTACTAAACTTCACCAAGCTCATTAAGCTCTTACTTGCAACAAAAAAACCCATAACACAACAACCAAAATACTTAATAAAACTTGCTCACCAATCCTTCATAATTTAACACATATACACGGCTATACATATAATATACACCACACGGCCACCACCTCTATATTCATGTTCTTCATGAATTCCATTCATTTTCATACACTACAACATGCACAAACATTCATAACATATAGAAGAAGAGAAATCCTTACCTTTTTCCTTCAACTCTTCTCTTGGCTAGGGTTGTGACTTTGTGACAACTAGTGGTTTTCTTGCTCCAACAATTATACCACGTTGAAGAGGACCCTTGAATTAGTAGAAATACTAAGAGAAATAAATTTTTGAACCAAGATTGAAGATCTTCAATTTCCTATGGACTTGGCCGAATGGCCTTAGTCTTGTTCTCGAAAATCTTATCTTCTTGAAGCTTCTTGAGTTATGAAGAAAAATAAGGGGTGGTCTTCTATTTAACTCACATGGATTTAATTAATTATGGGTTTGGGCCAAAGGAGCTATGGCCGGCCACCTTACACCCTTGGGCCTTTTTTTTTTTGAGCCCAACTAGTTATGGACCGCATTTTGTAATTCCCGAAACTAATTTCCGAAATTCCGATTTGGTCCTTGGCCTTCCTCCGTATTTCCACGTCAATATTTTTCATGGCCAACATACATATTAAATAGGATCAAAATGTTGCCTCATCTCTTACAAGTCACAAAATATATATATATATATATATTTTTTCTTAAATTTTTCCGAATGTACAAAACACGGGATGTAACACATATAAGGTGAGTGTAAGCAATAAATAACATCATTCGAATCATTAAACTTTAACTCAATACCTTGTGTAGCTAATTATGGACATAGGCACATATCTTTCGGGACTTAAGAAGTTCATGGATAAGAAAGAAAGTACACCACAGGATTCATGCCATTAGAAAGAAAGGACTAGCCTCACATACCTTTGTCGTTTAGCTAAGCTATCGTAAGCTTGTTCTCCTTCAATGTCACATCGCTACCTTCACGAGAGAATTAGTATTAACATTAGTTAATCGATTATAAGAACGCGCGCTACTATTTCTAGGAAAATTGGGCGGCACTTCCTTTGTTCATACTACTTTTCCCATATTCTATGTTAACTCCCAAACTTTCGCAATATTGAAATCAACAATCATCATTTACATGCACTAACCACAATCCACCATTTCTCTCTAATTTTTCCACATTTATACTTATAACTCATTATCGCGTTTCCTCCTATATAATACTTATTTCATGGTCTAAGCATCCTTTTCAACATATTCATAATCATAGCACATCAACATTTGTGATTCCATTCAACTACCATTCAATTGTGACACTATTCATCCATTTTAAGACCCATCTTCTATGTATTCCTACCATTCAAGCATCTTAGCTTTCCAATACCTTAAACAACATGATGAAGTCATGAAACTTACCTTAGATGATGGTGGAACAAGCCTAGAGTGGAATCCTTCCTTTTGCACCAAAGCCCTACTTCACCTTTCTTGGAACTTCTTGGTTTGGATGAACTTCACTTGAGTTTCACTCACCTTGTTTCATGGATTTAATGTTGTTGATCATTGATTTCCTTGTTATTATTATGGTTGAAGTGTTTGGAGAATTTTCTAGAGAGTTCTTGAGTGGTGTAGATGAGAAATGAAATGAAAATGAATGAAAAGGGTCCCTTATATTAATCACAAAATCTGATTTTTATGAACAGTAGTCGGGATGCACAGTGGTCGTAAACCCACTTTCTAGAATCATAGTAGTTTACGGTCACAGTTTACGGGCCGTATTTCGATTTACGGTGCGTATTCTTGCTCCTATTTAGCCATTTAGACTTTTGGCAGAAATTTGAAATCTTGAAAAGTTGGAGGACGATAGCAGTTTATGGTCCGTAAACTACTTTACAGGCCGTATTCCACTTTACGACCAACTGGGCCAAAGTGCAAACTTGCAACTTTTCACTGTACGTTCACGGGGAAATTTCCGAGGTGTAACAGAAGGGGTGTGATATAGAAGTGAAATGAAATAACACTTGCCCCCTTCATTTATTGATTCAAATTTGTCCCGACCATATATACGGACCAACATACGGTCCGTATAATTTATACGGGCCGTATGTCTGGCTGTATATTTAGTCCAGAAACTTTTTCCTTTCTGGACTGATTATACTGTCCTAAACATACGGACCGTATAATTTATACGGCCAGTATGTTTGGCCGTATAACTCCCAGTGGTCCCGAAGTTCGTTTCGTCGATTCGTTTGATCTCCAATCCTTATGGAACCTTCTCAACACTTGTTCAACACTTCAATACCAATCTAAGGGACGTTATCACTCTTCTCCAAGACATCATTAGATCCTCGTTAACTCGTTACTCATATATCCCTTCCGATGCTCATCGCATGCCTTGCCTTCTCTTGGCCAACTTTCTCGTCTAACATCGTATGCCTTTAAAATCTCACTTAAGGCCATCAATTGTCATTTCTTACTTATGGAAGTATCGTATACTCGTACTCCTCAATAGTTCATGCACTTATGCAACAACGGAGGATTTCCCGAGGTGTAACACAAAGCCCGAGAAATCTACATTCAAGAGGGTTCATACCAAGGTTAGGTCTCAAAGACACTCTTACATTCAAACTAGTATAATTTGTGAGCTAGCAAATATTGGGCAGCATTTCTCCCTATTTCATCTACTTGTACCAAATTCCAAAACAACTCCCCATCATTGATGACATTATCAACAATACCATAATTAAGACGTCTTCTCTTGGATCTCTTCTAAGGGCTGAAATAAATGCGGGTATCTGGATCGCATACTTTCTTCCGCTTCCCATGTCATCTCTTCTCGTTTACTGCTTCTCCATAAAACCTTAACTGAGGCCACTTCTTTATTTCTAAGCCTCCGTACTTACCTATCTAGTATAGCAATGGGTACCTCTTCATAAGTCAACTCTTCTATCACTTGCACATCACTTATTGGCACGATCTTAGTAGGATCTCCAACACATTTTCGAAGCATCGAGACATGGAAAACTGGATGGACTAACTCCAAATCCGGAGGTAAATCTAACTCATAGGCCACTTTGCCTATATTTCGCACAATCTCATAAGGCCCAATGTACCGGAGACTGAGCTTCCCCTTTTTGCCAAATCTCATAACGCCCTTCATTGTAGATACTTTCAAAAATACCCAATCTTTAACTTGAAACTCTAAGTCTCTTCGGCGATTATCCGCATAGGACTTTTGATGACTTTGAGCTGCTAACAACCGATCTTGTATAAGCTTGACTTTCTCGATGGCTTGCTGGACCAAGTCCGGCCCTATCAATTTAGTCTCTTTTGTTTCAAGCCACCCAATTGGAGATCTACACTTTCGCCCATATAAAGCTTCATACGGTGCCATTTGAATGCTAGAATGATAACTGTTATTGTAAGAAAATTCAACGAGTGGCAAATGATCATCCCAATTTCCTCTAAAATCTATCATATTCCCGTAACATATCCTCAAGAGTCTGAATGGTACGCTCAGCTTGCTCGTCAGTCTGCGGGTGAAATGCCGTGCTAAGGCTCACTTGGGTCCCTAGACCCTCTTGGAAAGACTTCCAAAAATTTGTTGTAAACTGAGTCCCTCTATCGGAGATGATAGATACTGGAACACTATGGAGTCTCACTATCTCTTTAAGATAAAGCTTTGCATAATCTTCTGTTGCATACGTCGTTCTGACCGGTAAGAAATGAGCTGACTTGGTGAGTCTATCCACAATCACCTATATGGAATCATACTTACGTCGAGAACGGGGTAAATCTGAAATGAAGTCCATGTTAATCACTTCCCACTTCCAAGTTGGGATTATCTATAGCTTGCAACAATCCACCCGGCTTTTGATGCTCGATTTTCACTTGTTGACAATTAGGACATTGAGCTATGTATTCTGCTATATCTTTCTTCATCCCATTCCACCAATATACAAACTTAAGATCATGATACATTTTTTTCGCACCGGGGTGAACAGAGTAACGGGAACAATGAGGTTCTCTCAATATCTGGTGGCGTAGGCCTGCCACATCGGGAACGCATAATCTGCCTCGACATCAGAGAAGTCCGTCTCTTGAAAGCTCAAATGATGACTCCTCTTTCTGAGGGAGTGTATCTCTGTACTGCCTTAGTATGGAATCTTCGTGTTGTCGTTCTCTCACTTCTGCTACTAGCGACGAGGCTGCTGAATTTTGAATAGTAGTTCCCTTGCTGCCCGAGTCCACTACTCGAACTCCTAGACTAGCTAGCTGCTAGAGCTCATGAGTCATTTCTCTCTTTTCGGGTCGTACCTCATATAAACTCCCTATTGATCTACGGCTAAGAGCATTAGCCACCACATTTGCCTTTCCGGGGTGATATAAGATATTAACATCATAATCTTTTAGCAATTCCAACCATCGTCGTTGCCGTAAATTCAACTCTTTCTGCTTGAAGATGTACTGAAGACTCTTATGATCTGTATAAATATCCACATGGACACCGTATAAATAATGTCTCCATATCTTTAATGCATGAACCACTGCGGCCAATTCTAAATCATGGGTTGGATAATTTTGCTCATGTTTCCGCAATTGCCTTGAGGCAGACGCAATCACTTTACCATGCTCCATCAATACACAACCTAGACCAACACCTGAAGCATCGCAATAAACAACATATCCTTCCAATCCTTCTGGAAGTGTCAAGACTGGGGCAGAAGTCAATCTGCCTTTCAACTCTTGAAAACTACGTTCACAAGCATCTGTCCATTGAAACTTTGCCGATTTCTGGGTCAACTTTGTGAGTGGTGCAGAAATAGAAGAAAAACCTTCAATGAATCTCCTGTAATAACCTGCTAAGCCCAGAAAGCTACGAACCTCCGTAGGAGTTGTGGGCCTTGGCCAAGTCTTCACAGCCTCGATATTTTTGCTGTCTACTCGAATACCATCGGCTTCAACAATATGCCCCAGGAATGCCACTGAGTTCAACCAAAACTCACATTTGGAAAACTTTGCAAACAACTCTCGAGTTCGAAGAACTCCGAGGACAGTACGCAAATGATCCGCATGCTCTACCTCGGATCTAGAATACACCAAGATATCGTCGATAAATACGATCACGAATAAATCCAGGAAGGGTCTGAACACATTGTTCATCAAATCCATAAATGCTGCCGACACATTAGTGTCACGACCCAACCCCGTAGGCCGTGACTAGTGCCCGAGTTGGACACTCATATCACATGTTAACTATAATCTTTTATAACCATCATATTATGAACTTATTTGTATAAAAAGGCAGGACGTTATTTTAAAGCTGTCACAATTCTGTATGTCGTAGGCACCTGTCTCCTGAGGAGTTACGATCTTCAACAACAACATATATATATATCTACGCAAGCCGACAAGGCTGCCACTACACGCAACATCCCAAACATATATATATATGCAAGCCGACAAGGCTGCCATTACGAATGGGTACACCCCAAACATAAGTCGTATTCATACAACGCAACATCAACTATATACAGACCCACACATGTGTCCACAGACCTCTAAGAGTAATGACAATATCATATGACGGGACAGGGCCCCGCCGTACCCCAAATAAACACATACATATACAACAAAAGGGAGTTATACCACAAGCTAGGCTCCGGAACAAAGGAGCACTTCAAAGTAGCTGAATAGATATCCTAGGCTGGCGGATCTCCGAAACGAGCGTCTGTACCTGTGGGCATGAACGCAGCCCCCTGAAAAAAAGGGGGTCAGTACGGAATATGTACTGAGCATGTAAAGCATGAAATATAGTGATAGACTCATACTGAGACAAGGTGTGTAGGACCCAATGCAACAAACAAAATTTCATAAAACTTGCCTTTGAACATATTTCATCTGTATCATTTTCATATCAATATCAATATAGAGTTTTGTAACCAAGGCTGAATAATCATTCTGTATATAACATATATAACGTGTCCCGACCCTTTAGTGAGGGACTCGGTAATTATAATCATAGCATCATAACATAAACATATACGTGTCCCGGCCCTCTAGTGAGGGACTCGGTAATAAGGAATATATGCCCTCCTGGCCGCCATCTCCATATCATCATGTCATCATATCATCATATCATCATATATATATATATATATATATAACGTGTCCCGGCCCTCTAGTGAGGGGCTCGGTGAGTAATATAGTAAATATGCGCATGAAAACGTGTTCTGGCCCGGGACTCAGTGAAGGATATAGCGGTAAGCACGAGCAGAATAATAAGCAACCACATATATGCAATTCATCTTTTGAGACTCAATAGACAAGTAACTAACCAGCTCTAAAGTGTCAGGATAATAATCATATTCAGTTCTTTTTAAATCTCATTACAACTTTTAGCAAGGAACGTTTCAGATTTCATGCACATGTATCAATTTGACATGGTGTAACTTTTGATAGTCAAGTATGCCTCTAATTATGCAATTCTTTAAGAGTAGGAACTTCTATACATCATTCATTAGTCAATCATATAGTAGGCTCGTGACCATAACATTACGGAATGAATAGAATCATAAGTCATGATTGGAACTAGAGAGTAGAATTTACCCCAAGGTTCATATCATTTCTTACTTACGTCTAGGACATGCCAAAAGAAAGAAGGAATAGGCTTTACATACCTTTAGCGTTTAGTCGTATTATAACTTGTACTTGCTGCCCAATAGTACTTATCCTATATCAAGATATCAAGAGCTACAATTAGTCTACGAGGGAATTCAATATGTATTTTAACGTTAACAATCCCTTTCCAACATTTAGACGACGTTTCGTTCGCATTCAAACCAACTAGTAATACAAGATAATATTTTTAGTCATTCTTTCATGTATCAATCCGAACTTGTTTAAACATGACTTAAGGGAACTTTGGACAGTCCGTACATCATTTAAAATAGGCCCTTATCCACGGCCAAACAGCACACACAACATTACCATCTTCGCTTCGCAATTTTCCAACTTCAACTACAACGACAACAACACGTTTACAACATTGCTTATACGATTATTGGAACTGTTTTAGCATCATATTAACTCTTACAACAGCCCACAAACCATTTCAATTTCAACTTGAATCATTAAACTTCACTTTCACTAAACGTTCATAACAATAACCAACATTCAACATACACTAATTCACTCCTAACATTAAAACAGTCCACGGTTTGGACTGTTTCCCCCCTTCAACGTGATTCATTTCTTTAACACCTCAATTCACATATTCATAATGCATACAATACACCACAATGTCCATAACAACAACAATAAAAACATGACACAAACCAGTCCATAAATTCCTCTAAAACAGCCCCCTACACGGCTTCAACACAACTACAACAACTTCATGATTTTCATCCATTTATCCACACTACAACACATTCAATTCATTCCCAATACATGTACAAGAAGATTAAGCATGATTCCATTTAAGTCTACAACACACGGCCCACTTCAACTTCAAGAAAAACAGTCCAATACCAACATGCAACATCATAAACATACTTCTACAATCTTTGTTCATTTACATATGTTGACACACGTTCAACCCATCAACAATACATGCAAAATGAGACCAACATGGCTTCACCCAAGCTCACGGCTCACCTCAACTTCAACCACAACAACAAAACAACAACAACATGCACGAATTATACATTCAGATCATCATACAACACAAGAAAAATGATCATTCTTACCTTGTAACTAAACACTTCAATCGGCTAGCCCTTCACTTTCACTTCTTAAATTTTAACACTTGTTCTTGCTATTCCAATGAATGCTACACGTTAATACACCTTTAGGGGAGTTAAATTGTCCAAGAAACTGATTTTTTTTTTTGGAGCAATTTGGAGGAGGGTGTTCTCGGCCAGCTTGTAGCCGAGAGCCTCTCTCTCTATCACTATATTTTCTCAACTTTGTAAATGTTAAAAATGATGTAGTTAGTTGATAGTGAATCAGCATTTGTGCTATATATATGCATTACAAGATTTGGACATGTGTCCCACTTATGTTTTGGGTCAATTATCTTTGACCATCCCACTAAACTACACGGCCAAGTATGGCTATTTTTAATGGACTGATTTAGTTTTCCAATCCCACTTAATAATCTAATCATGGTTAATTTAATCCCAATTATCCATTAATGCTTCTATACCAACAAAATTTGTAGGTAACTTGTGACTTGAAACGAAACCGGAAGTTAAAGTCTCTACTTCGTATCTTAAAATAGTCTTGTCTTTAACTTGTCGCGTTTAGTTTAAAACGTCCCAATGTATGAAAATATGGGATATAACATCCTCCCCCCCTTTAGAACATTCGTCCTCGAATGTCAATTTTTATCCCGTCGGGTTCTATAAGAGTCTTGGGAAGGGTTTTCCTTATCGCTAACATATAGATTGAGCAGACGACTAACACAATCAAGCAAGGGGGTTTAGATTACATGTAGGCGTGGAAACAAAGTGAGGATATTTCTTTTTCATCTCCTCTTCAGCCTCCCAAGTCATCTCCTCCCTATTATTGTTCCGCCACAACACTTTAACCGACGCCACATCCTTTGTTCGCAACCTTCTGATTTGTCGATCAAGTATGGCTATAGGCTGCTCTTCGTATGATAGTTCCTCTGTTACCTGGATATCATCTGCAGGAACCACCCTGGAAGGATCGCCTATGTACTTCCGAAGCATTGACACATGGAAGACCGGATGTACTGCTTCTAAATCCGCTGGTAGATCTAACTCGTAGGCAACTTGGCCTACCTTACGGATAATCTGATAAGGTCCAATATATCTCGGGCTCAACTTCCCTTTCTTGCTGAATCTCATAACACCCTTCATGGGTGACACCTTCAAGAACACCCAATCGCCAACCTGAAATTCCAAGTGTCGATGTCGATTATCTGCATATGACTTCTGCCGACTCTGGGCTGCCAATAACCTTTCCTGAATAAGCTTCACCTTATCGACAGCCTGCTGAACCATATCTGGGCCTATTAACTTAGTCTCACCAACGTCAAACCAGCCTATAGGGGATCTACACTTCCTGCCATATAGAGCTTCGTACGGTGCCATCTGAATGCTAGAATGGTAGCTGTTATTATAGGCAAACTCGATCAGTGGCAAGTGATCATCCCAGCTGCCCCTAAAGTCAATGACGCAGGCCCGTAACATATCTTGTAGCGTCTGAATGGTACGCTCGGCCTGTCCGTCAGTCTGAAGGTGAAATGCTGTGCTGAGACTCACCTGTGTCCCCAATCCCTCCTGGAAGGATCTCCAGAAATTAGCTGTAAACTGGGCCCCTCTATCAGAGATAATAGCTGTGGGAACCCAATGAAGTCTCACTATCTCCTTAAGATACAATCTGGCATAATCTTCAGCTGAATACGTAGTCCTGACTGGAAGAAAATGGGTTGATTTCGTCAGTCTATCAACAATAACCCAGACAGAGTCATATTTCCGTGGAGTGCGAGGTAGACCTGTGATGAAATACATATTAATTACCTCCCATTTCCAGGTCAGAATGTCCATCTCCTGCAGTAGTCCTCCAGGCTTCTGGTGCTCGATCTTCACCTGTTGGCAATTTGGGCACTGGGCCACAAATTTTGCTATGTCCTTTTTCATACCATCCCACCAATACAAACACCTAAGGTCATGATACATTTTTGTTGACCCTGGATGAACAGAATAACGAGCATAGTGTGCCTCCCCCATAACCTGTTGCCTTAATCCTGCAACCTCAGGTACACATAATCTGCCTCTGTATCGTAGTACTCCGTCAGATGAAATCTTGAATGGGGTCTCATCCTTCTGAAATGCTGTATCTCTGTAATGTACAAGAATAGGATCCTCATATTGACGTCTCTTCACCTCTTCTATAATAGAGGACTCAGCAACACCTCGCACAAAAATTCTACCATTATCAGAATTAGCCAAACGAATTCCAAGACTAGCTAGCTGATGAATCTCACGGACTATTTCTTTCCTTCCTGGCTGTACGCCTGCCACACTGCCCATAGATTTACAGCTGAGTGCATCTGCCACAACGTTAGCCTTTCCTGGGTGATATAGAATATCGACATCATAATCTTTCAGCAACTCTAGCCACCTCCTTTGCCGCAAATTCTGCTCCTTCTGCTTAAAGATATACTGGAGACTTTTATGATTTGTATAAATATCAACATGCACGCCATATAGATAATGTCTCCATATCTTCAAAGCATGTATCACCGCCGCCAACTCCAGGTCATGGGTAGGATAATTTCTTTCGTGCTTCCTGAGTTGCCGGGAGGTATAGGCTATAACTCTGCCATGCTGCATTAATACACAACCTAGCCCAACACCTGAAGCATCACAATAAATAACATAGCCATCTGGCCCCTCAGGAAGAGTTGGAACTGGAGCTGTGGTTAACTTTTCCTTCAGCAACTGGAAGCTCCGTTCACAAGCATCGATCCATTGGAATTTAGCTGCTTTCTATGTTAACCTTGTTAAAGGCGCTGAAATCGAAGAAAACTTTTCTACAAATCTCCTGTAATATCCTGCTAGCCCTAGAAAGCTACGTACCTCAGTAGGCGTCGTAGGTCTAGGCCAAGTCTTGACGGCCTCAATTTTCTGCGAGTCTACCCGAATACCGTCTGCTCCAACAATATGCCCCAGAAATGCTACTGAAGTCAACCAAAATTCGCATTTAGAGAACTTAGCATATAATTTCTGATTCTGGAGGACTTTAAGTACAGTCCTCAAGTGATCTGCATGCTCTTCTTCCGATCATGAATAGACCAGAATATCATCAATAAATACAATCACGAACAAGTCAAGGAATGGCTTAAACACTCTGTTCATCAAGTCCATAAACACTGCTGGAGCATTGGTCAGCCCAAAAGACATCACTTTAAACTCGTAATGCCCGTATCGGGTCCTGAACGCAGTCTTCGGAATGTCTGCTTCCTTTACCCGCACCTGGTGATAACCTGACCGCAAGTCTATCTTTAAAAAACATTTAGCACCCTGCAACTGGTCAAATAAATCATCAATCCTGGGGAGAGGATATCTGTTCTTTATTGTTACTTTGTTCAGCTGCCTATAATCAATACACATCCGCAGCGACCCATCCTTCTTTCTTACAAATAATACCGGTGCGCCCCAAGGTGATGTACTGGGCCTAATGAAGCCCTTCTCTAATAGATCTCTCAGTTGCTCCTTCAACTCTTTCAATTCTGCCGGTGCCATCCTGTAAGGAGGAATAGATATGGGCTGAGTGTCTGGTAATACATCTATAGTGAACTCTATCTCACGCTCAGGAGGAAGACCTGGAAGTTCCTCTGGAAACACATCTGGAAATTCATTAACCACTGGGACTGACTGGAGAGTCGGTACTTCTGCTTTCAAGTCATGCACACAAACCAGATGGTAAATATAGCCCTTCCTAACCATTTTCCTTGCCTTGAGGTATGAAATAAACTTACCTCTCGACGATGCTGTATTCCCCCTCCATTCTATAATTGGTTCCCCTGAGAACTGAAATCACACTACTTTGCCTCTGCAGTCAACATTAGCATAACAAGAAGCCAACCAGTCCATCCCTATAATAACATCGAACTCAATCATATCTAGCTCTACCAAATCTGCCTTGGTACAACGATTATATATAACCACCGAACAATCTCTATACACTAGTTTTGCTAGGACAAAATCCCCTACCGGTGTAGCTACCTCGAATGGCTCTATAGATTCAGATTTTATCCCAATTTTACTAGCAACAAAAGGGGAAATATATGATAATGTGGAGCCTGGGTCTATCAATGCATATACATCACGGGAGAAAATCGATAGTATACCTGTAACCACATTTGGCGACGCCTCCTGATCCTGTCTGCTGGCTAAAGCATATATGCGGTTTGAAGGACCGCTAGAACTGGAAGCCCCTCCACGGCCTCTGCCACGGCCTACTGGTGTCGGAATACCTTGCCCCATAGGGCGCATAGCCACCGAAGAGGAAGAACCAGCAACTGATCCCGTTGGCTGAGCTGCGCCCCTGCACCACCCCCAAATCGACACTCCCTCATAGTATGGCCCTGACGGCCGCAAGAGAAACAAGCACCAGTAATGAAACGGCATTCCCCTGGATGGCGTCTGCCACATCGAGGACACGGAGGTATAGGTGGTCTCATCTGGCCTGTATTCCTGTGCATCTCGGAACCTGAAGTCATAGAGCTTTGACCAGCTCCCGAATACCCCGTGCTATCAAACCTCCTACCAGTAAATTGTGGAGGTGCACTCCGTGCCGGCTGGGAAGGATATCTACTATACTGCTGTTGGGGCTGCCTGCCCCGAAAGTCACCAGAAAAGTACCCAGCTGATCTAACTCTCTTACGCTGACCCCTGTCCTGCTCCCTATCAAATCGACGCCCTCTCTGTCGTTCCTCAACCCCCTGTGCATATGCCTGCACTCGAGAGGCATCCATACCGGGTTGAGAAGCCATTGCCATACAACTATCAATCAAGTAATTATCCAGCCCCATTACGTAACGATGCACCCTATCTGCCATGTCAGCTACAATAGTGGGCGCGTACCTAGCCAGTGAATCAAACTCGAGGCTATAATCTCGAACACTTCTACCATTCTGCCTCAGGTGTAGAAATCTGTCAAATCTGGCTCGCCTCATCTCCGGAGGCAGAAAGTGACCCAGAAAAGCCTCCACGAACTCATCCCATACTGCTGGTGGAGCATCCTCACCCCTGGACAACTCCCAGGACTCATACCAAATAATCGCTACGTCACGCAACCGATATGAAGCCAATTCAACCGACTCAGTCTCGAAAGCTTTAGTCACCCGCAACGTACGCAGCATCTGTCGAATAAACTCGTGTGGATCCTCCGCGGGCTTCGACCCATAAAATTCTGGGGGGTTACAAGTCAAGAAATCACGGACCCTCAAACTATCGTGTCTGTCCGCATAATCACCTCCTCACCCGCGTCTGCGAGCCTATCCCGATACCAACCTAGTCAATAACTGTACTGCGTCACGCATAGCCCTATCCTCCGCCCCTGGCTGGGGAGCTGGAGGCTCAGGTGCTGGAACCTCAGGAGCTGGTGGTAAATCTGTCTCCTGACCTGGAGCTGCTGCTACCCTAGGCTCCTCTGATAATGGTGGTGTAGCGGAGCTCGCTGACTGAAGCCTAATCTCAGGCACATATTGGGAATAAGCCCTAGTAATCCTCCTGGTCTCACTGGTCTCTCCAACTACCGCCTTGCCCTTCTGGGCGGCTGTCGCCTTCTTTGGAGGCATCGCTGTAAACATAACAATCTGTTAGGGAAAGATTATCCTGATAATACAGCTCTATCGCACGATCTAGAATGAGAAGGAAAGATGACATCCTAAATGTCCTGTAGCTTCCTGTTTATAAATGTAGTGCACAACACATCGATAAACAAGACTCTACTCGACACGGTCTGTAGACACTCCGAGGATTGAACCTGGCTCTGATACCACTTTTGTCACGACCCAACCCCGTAGGCCGTGACTAGTGCCCGAGTTGGACACTCATATTACCTGTTAACTATAATCTTTTATAACCAGCATATTATGAACTTATTTGTATAAAAAGGCAGGACGTTATTTTAAAGCTGTCACAATTCTGTATGTTGTAGGCACCTGTCTCCTGAGGAGTTACGATCTTCAACAACAACATATATATATATCTACGCAAGCCAACAAGGCTGCCACTACATGCAACATCCCAAACATATATATATATATACAAGCCGACAAGGCTGCCATTACGAATGGGTACGCCCCAAACATAAGTCGTATTCATACAACGCAACATCAACTATATACAGACCCACACATGTTTGGGGTTGTATATAGTTGATGTTGCGTTGTATGAATACGACTTATGTTTGGGGCGTACCCATTCGTAATGGCAGCCTTGTCGGCTTGCATATAAATATATGTTTGGGATGTTGCGTGTAGTGGCAGCCTTGTCGGCTTGCGTAGATATATACATATATATATATATATATATATATATATATATATATATATATATATATATATATATATATATATATATATATATATATATATATATGTTGTTGTTGAAGATCGTAACTCCTCAGGAGACAGGTGCCTACGACATACAGAATTGTGACAGCTTTAAAATAACGTCCTGCCTTTTTATACAAATAAGTTCATAATATGCTGGTTATAAAAGATTATAGTTAACAGGTGATATGAGTGTCCAACTCGGGCACTAGTCACGGCCTACGGGGTTGGGTCGTGACAATTAGTTAGCCCAAATGACATTACCCGGAACTCAAAATGACCATACCTTGTTCTGAAAGCTGTCTTAGGGATATCTTTCTCCCTAACTCTCACTTGATGATACCCGGACCTCAAATCAATCTTTGAAAACCATTTGGCGCCTTGTAATTGATCAAATAAATCATCAATCCTCGGAAGAGGATACTTGTTCTTAATCGTCACCTTATTCAATTGCCGGTAATCAATGCACATTCTCAAGGAGCCATCTTTCTTTCGGACAAACAATACGGGTGCTCCCCACGGGGATGAACTAGGCCTAATAAAGCCTTTATCAAATAGGTCTTTCAATTGCTCCTTTAACTCTTTCAATTCTGCGGGAGCCATTCTATAAGGATGAATAGATATAGGCTTAGTGCCTGGCAACACATCAATGGAAAAATCAATCTCCCGTTCGGGAGGGAGGCCTGGAAGCTCTTCCGGGAACACATCCGGAAATTCATTCACTACCGGAACTGACGGAAGAGTTGGCGATTCAGCTTCTACATCTTGAACCCGGACTAGATGGTAAATGCAACCTTTTGTGATCATTTTCCTTGCTTTTAGATAGGAAATAAACCTACCCTTTGGTGACGCCGTATTCCCTTTCCATTCTAAGACTGGTTCTCCCGAAAACTGGAAACGAACCATTTTCATTCTACAATCAACATTGGCGTAGCAAGAAGCCAACCAATTCATGCCCATAATAACATCAAAATCCACCATTTCTAGCTCATGCAAATCAATCATGGTACGACGATCACAAATCATAATTACACAATTTCTATATACTCGACTAGCTATTACCGATTCACCAACGGATGTAGACCTCAAAAGGTTTAATCGACTCCGGCTTGACTCTAAATCGACCCGCAATATATGGAGTAATATATGACAAAGTGGAGCCCGGATAAATCAAAGCATATACATCATGAGAGAATATCGACAATATACCTGTGACCACATCGGGAGAAGACTCAAGATCTTGGCGTCCAGCCAAAGCATAAACACGGTGCTGAGGACCGCTAGGACTGGGAACTCTCCCTCTGCCTCTACCATGGCCGACTGGCGCATGTGAACCTGGCCTCATAGGGCGCATAGAAGATGAAGATCCGGCTGCTGACCCTGAAGGCTGGGACCTGCCTATACCATGAATTGAAGGGCAATCACGCATAATATGTCCCGGTCGACCACAAGAATAGCAACCCTCTGAACCCAATCAGCATTGACCCCAATGCAACTTTCCACACTGGGAACATCGTGGTTCGGGTGGTCTTGCCTGACCCGAATCGCCTTTGAACTGAGACCCTGAAAAACTCTGACTCGGCCCGGAGCGAGTAGATCTATCGAATCTCTGGCCTGAAAACCTTGGAGATGCACTAGTCATAGAATAGCCCGAGTGCCTAGAAATCTGTTGTCTGTGCCCACCTCTGAACTCGCTCACCGGACCTGAAGATCTGGCCCTCTTGCTATGACCCCTATCTTTCTCGCGTTCACTTTTCTGCTATTGTAAACTTTCTTCTATGTTATGAGCATGAGCCTGAATGCGTGCAATATCCATATTGTCCTGAAGGGACGCAGTCAAGCACCTATCCATCAAGTGTGGCCCTAGGCCCTTCACAAATCGGTGTACCCGGTCGCCCATAGCCGCTACCATGGCCGAAGCATACCTAGCCAAAGAATTGAAGCAGAGACTATACTCTAGAGCACTCATGCTCCCTTGCCTCAAATATAAGAACTTATCGGCTCTAGCTCGCCGAACTTCTAGAGGCATGTAATGTCGGAGAAAAGCATCAACAAACTCTTTCCATACCGGGGGAGGTGCATTGGCTCCCCTTGAAGCCATCCAAACCGTGTACTAATGGACCGAGACGTCCCTCAATCTATATGACGCTAGCTCCACCAATTCGGTGTCTGAAGCATATATTAATCGAAGCGTCCTTAACATACCATCAATAAAATCCTGAGGGTCCTTTTCCGACTTTAATCCAAACAATTCCGGAGGGTTCAAAGTAATGAAGTCACGGGCCCTTGCACTAACAGCCCTATCACCTTGCCGCGCACTTTGCCGCTGAGTCTGAGCAGCAACTAACTGAGTAAGCAAATGTATGGCCTCTTTCACATCTTGGCCTGAAGCATCCGGTGGAGGAGCTGGAGGTGCGGAAGCTGGGGCTGAGGCTCCCTCGCGCTCCTCTAATATAGGTACTGAACGGGAGGACTGAGATTGAGCCACACTCTGGGACTCACTTTCCTCTACTACTGGTGGCGGTGCTCTTTCAGCCAGCTTTTCTGCCACCGTCTTGCCCTTTTGGGTTGTCGTAGCCTTTCTTTTTACAGGCATTTCTGAAATACACAACACACGATTAGGGGACAAGAATTTCTTATATCATAGCTCTATCGCACGATTCTTATGAACAAAGAAGGTCATTCATTCCTAAAATGTCCGCAACTTCTTGTTTATAAGTGTGGCGCGCAACACACCCATAAGCACGACTCTACTAGACACGGCTCGTAGACACACCCTAGGATTGAACTGCTTTTATACCACTTTTGTCACGACCCGTCTAGATGGCCGCGACGAGCGCCCGGTGCTAGCCCACCCCGGCACACCTTGGCTTACACTTATATTTACATCTAGTTGAGCCACATAATTAAGCATACATTTCTATTCATCATTCATGCTAGTCCCATTGGACGACAATGCTTTTATATCATGGTTGGCATCTATACCACTTCAATGTACATAAGCCGACAAGGCCAGACATATCTAACCATATACACATGTCTACGAGCCTCTAAGGAGAGTATATCATATCATATAGGCGGGACAGGACCCCGCTATGCCCATAATTATGTACACAAAAGAATAAGTACCCAAAAGCTATGGCTCCGAATGAAATGGAGCTCTGTTATGTAGTCTCTGAGAATACAGCTATGGATCGAGCCTGTCTACCTGTGCACCTGCAGGCATGACGCAGTGTCCACAAATAAAAGGACGTCTGTACGATGAATGTACTGAGTATGTAAAGAAAAATCAATATCAATATAGAAGCATAACGAACAATATGAGAAATAGCACAAGATGGGAGATGGTAATATCATCGTCATGGGCACTTACTTGCCTTTCACAGGAACTTTCCATTTCTAGCACATAATTGTGTCCATACATCCGTATCCGGATCTGTACTCATATTCGTACTATATTCGTATTCATGCTCATATCCATATCATATATATAATCATATCAATACACATCGTTCACATAACAAACCCGACCTCGAAGGTTCGGTGTTTCACGTACCCGACCATAGCTAGGATCGGTGATCACACGTACCCGGCTAACCAAGGCTCAGTGTTATACATACCTGGCCCTGCCAAGGCTCAGTGTCATACATACCCAACTGCAGTGGTGTGCGCTTTACGTAAACATACATGCATACTCATTTACATATCATACCCGGCCTCATAAGCTCGGGGCTCCGTAATAATCATACATCGATACATATACGTAATAGCTCATAAGCATCTTTACTATTATTAGCACTATCATCATCGTCATCAACATCATTATTACTATTATCGTCATTCATCACATTTAATCTTTATAGGCTTACTCGTCATACGAGAGATTTAGTACGATCGTGGCTTATCAAGAATCGTGAGCTTACTAGCTCGGAAGATCAAATCATTTGAAGGATATCATAGTCTCATAGAAGATATAGATATTTGGCCAAAGAACCATGCCTTATGAAAGAAGGGTTAGCCTTACATACCTTTTTCCGTTCAACTATTCTACACTTGTGCGTTCTCCCCCAATGCTAGCGTTTCTACCTTCATTAAAGTCATACTATCATTAGAATCGATAGCCAGCATATATGACTAAAACTAGAGAAAAATCGGACAACATCTCGTTTATTTATACGACATTCCTCCATAACTTATATCAACTCCCAAACGTCAACAACATATTCACAATCCCACAACAATAGTCATTATTCATCTACATTATCCACATTGCTCAATTTGCTTTCAATTATCCATATCCATGGCTATAACACACGACTATGTCCATTCACGTACATTATTCATCTCATGTTCTCAACATCATTTATAACACATTTACATCACAATACATCAAGACTCATAACTCAATTTAAACTATTTCTCAAAATGGCACTATTCCACATTCATGACCCATTTTGCCACACCTTTCTACAATCCAAGTATTTCAACTCTTAAATACCTTAAACAACATAAAAATATAATGAATCTTACCTTAGATGTCATAGGAACAAGCCTTGGTTGATAATACTCCACTTGAGCAAAAACCCTAGTTCACCTCCGTGAGATTTCTTGACTTTGAATGATCTTTGATGGTTTTCTTACACTTGATTCACTTGGTTTATGTTGTTGATCACCAAATATCCTTGATTCCTTGTGGAATAAATGTAGAGAGATATTTAGAGAGAAGGGGTGTGATATAGAAGTGAAATGAAATAAGACTTGCCCCCTTCATTTATTGATTCAAATCTGTCCCGACCATATATACGGACCAACATACGGTCCGTATAATTTATACGGGCCGTATGTCTGGCCGTATATTTGGTCTAGAAACCTTTTCCTTTCTGGGCTGATTATACGGTCCCAAACATACGGACCGTATAATTTATACGGCCAGTATGTTTGGCCGTATAATTCCCAGTGGTCCCGAAGTTCGTTTCGTCGATTCGTTTGATCTCCAATCCTTATGGAACCTTCTCAACACTTGTTCAACACTTCAATACCAATCTAAGGGACGTTATCACTTTTCTCGAAGACATCATTAGAGCCTCGTTAACTCATTACTCGTATATCCCTTCCGATACTCATCGCATGCCTTGCCTTCTCTTGGCCAACTTTCTCGTCTAACATCGTATGCCTTTAAAATCTCACTTAAGGCCATCAATTGTCATTTCTTACTTATGGAAGTATCGTATACTCGTACTCCTCACTAGTTCATGCACTTGTGCAACAACAGAGGATTTTCCTGAGTTGTAACACAAAGCCCGAAAAATCTACATTCAAGAGGGTTCATACCAAGGTTAGGTCTCAAAGACACTCTTACATTCAAACTAGTATAATTTGTGAGCTAGCAAAAATTGGGCAGCATTTCTCCCTATTTCATCTACTTGTACCAAATTCCAAAACAAATCCCCATCATTGATGACATTATCAACAATACCATAATTAAGAGGCTTCATTCAAGTAATGCTTCATTCAATCTCCAAAACTCTTTTTCATAATCAACCCATAACAATAACTATAACAAAACACCATATGCGCTTGTATACAACACTTCCTCATCATCATTATTACCACCCACAAAAAGATTATACTCATAACATGCCAAAAATTATAACTCAAGTTAATTTATAGCTCACAATATCCTCAAATTCATACTTGAACTCTCTTTTCATTTTTCTTTCTTCAACCAAATGGTACAACAATCAAACAACCTTAACTATATGCAAGAGATGTAAAACCTTACCTTAATCACACAAGAACAAGCCTTGGATCAACTTACTCCGCTAGAGTGAAGTCTCCAACATCAACACCAAAGGAAGACTTGAGCTTCACAAACCCTAGAAAGCTTCCTAGCACTTGAATCTCTTTATTCCCTTGGATTTGGCATGGATTAGTTTATAGACTTCGAGAGAGGATTTTGAAGAGCTCTAGGGTTTGAATTGGGGAAATAATGGACCCAAATGAGGTAAAACGAAATATATAAAGCGTCACATAAAATCCTGTTGGCCATTTTGACGTCCACTTTGATGGACCGTCAAACGTCCTACGGTCCGTTAAATGGACCGTCAAATAGCCCAGCCAAACAGGCCTCTCTATAATTATTTCGTGGTGGTGGGTCTACCATTTGACGGGCCATCAAACACCCTGCGGTTCCGTCAAATGGACCGTCAAACTGCCCCTTTCTGATAAGTTGCTCCCTTTGATTCGTTTCATTTCCAATCCTTATGGAACCTTCTTGGCACTTGTGTAACACTTCATTAACCATCTAAGGGGCCCTATAGCTCCCCCTAAAGGCATTACTAAACAAGGTATAACTTAATTGATGCGAAATCATCCCAAAACATGACTCAAATTCCACTTCCTTTGACGAACTTTATTCCACCGATTCATATGACCCCAAAACCTTAAGGTAAGCGCTTAAAGTTATCAAATAC
The DNA here is from genome assembly GCF_019175385.1 of Lycium barbarum. Taxonomy (NCBI): domain Eukaryota; kingdom Viridiplantae; phylum Streptophyta; class Magnoliopsida; order Solanales; family Solanaceae; genus Lycium; species Lycium barbarum. Next base: position 72,480,987 of record NC_083342.1, read on the forward strand.
CCTCCTTAACCTTATAAGGGCTTCCTTCCACTTTAGTCTTGCATTAGTCTACTCATAATTCAAACGACTCAAAATTTCCAAGATGTAACAACTATAAACCACATAACCTTCTGCACCTTCTGGAAGAGTGAGAACAGGCGTTGTCGTCAACTTATTCTTTAACGCTTGGAAACTTCATTCACAAACATCCGACCACTGAAACTTAGCCCCCTTCTGTGTTAACATCATCAATGGCACTAATATAATAGCAAATCCCTCTACGAACCGTCTATAATAACTTGCTAAGCCCAGAAAGCTACTAACCTCTGATGGAGTTGTGGGTCTCGGCCAATTTTTCACAGCTTTTATTTTATGAGTATCAACCTGAATACCCTTATCAAAAACTATATGACCGAGGAAGGCCACGAAATTCAGCCAGAAGTCAGACATAGAGAATTTGGCATACAACTTCCGATCTTAGAGCGTCTGTAATACCTTCCATAAATGATTTGCATGCTCCGCTTCCGAACGAGAGTAAACCAGATTGTCGTCGATAAATACAATCAAAAACACATCCAAGAAGGGATGGAATACACGATTCATCAGATCCATAAATGTTTTTGGTGCGTTCGTCAGCCCAAACGACATTACAAAGAACTCGAAATCCCCATATCTCGTTCTGAAGGTTGTTTTCGGGATATCTTTCTTCATGACCCTCAACTGATGATAACCGGATCTTAAATCGATCTTTAAGAAACACTTAGCGCCCTATAACTGGTCAAACAAATCATCAATTCGGGGAAGGGGATACTTATTCATGATAGTGACCTTATTTAGTTGTCAATAATCAATGCACATGCACAACGAGCCATCCTTATTTGGTACGAATAATACTGGCGCACCTCAAGGAGAAAATCTGGGCCAAATGAAGCCCGTCTCCAACAAATCTTTCAATTACTCCTTCAATTCAGTTGGAGCCATTCTATAAGGAGGAATAAATATCAGCTAAGTGTCTAGCAACACATCTATACCATGTTATATCCCACATTTTGTACATTCGGATATTTCAACATAATTGCGGGAAGTTAAGAGCAAGGCTATATTTTTTATCTTGTTTAGCACACAAGTTGTTTATGAAATTTTTTGAAGTGGAAATATTAAGAAAGGCTAGGGGCAAAAAGGGAAATTCGCAAGATGGCTCATAGAAAATATGGAGAAAGACTAAGGGAAAACTTGGAATTAGGAAAATAAATTTTCATGAATTACAAGAAAAAAAAGTGGGCTTGGAAAAAAATGGGCCAAGTGGCCGGCCAAGGTGGGTGGGCTTTGGCCCACATGGATGAATTTTACATGTGCATAAAAGATGACTTAATGGTCATATATTTCTCATCTTCATCCATAGAGAGTTCAAGAAACTTGGAGAGGAAAGAAAACAAGAAGGCCTATTCGGCCATAACCAAGAAAAATTGAGCCTTCAATTTTGATCCCAAAAAATGTATTTTCTTCTAGTATTTCTACTAATTTGAAGGTCCTCTTTAACGTGGTATAATTGTTGGAGCAAGTAGACCCCTCTTTGTTGCAAGTTCATAACCATAGCCAAGTGAGAAGCTAAGGGAAAAAGGTAAGAATTAATCTTCTTTTATATGTTATGGATGGTTGTGTATGTTGTAGTATGTAGAAATGGATGAAATTTATGAAAATATGGATGTTATGTTGTGGCCGTGTATATATAGTATTGTGGCCGTATGGTTGTTGTGTGGTATAGAAGAGAATGAACCAATTTTATCTAGTGTTTTGGTTGTTGTTCTTGTTCCATTTGGGAGGTTTCGGGTGGAATGACATATTGGTTGGATTATTTTGAATATTGTACGGATTGTCTGAAGCATTCTTGAATATTGTTTGAATGGTTGCGGATTAGAACTTGAATATGTAAGCAATTATGAATTGAACGTAAATGAAACGCCATCAAAGTTTGTAGAAAGAAGTTGCTAACGTTAGTATGCGTTTTGAATTGATTGTGGATATTGTTAGAATAACTGTTGGTGTTGTTGTTGATAATTTGGCCGAGTTAAATTCTCGGATTTGTTGTTGATGATTTGGCCGAGTTGGATTCTCGGGGATGGTTGTATTTACAGGGGAAATGCTGCCGAAATTTCTGTAAATAATGTGTTGGTTTAGAATTGGACTCTTAAGTGTTTATGGCTAATGTTTGGTATATAATAATATTGATGTAGATCTTGCGAAGCCAAAGACTTAAGTTCGGATTAGCTTAGGAAGCGGGCAAGGTATGTAAGGCTTACCCTTTCTTTCTTTTGGCATGATCCTTATGAAACAAATATACGACGTATATGTATGATTTAAAAGGAGCTCCTATTCTTAGAGCCACTAGGATGGCTAATATTCTTTACTTCCATAAGCTATTTCATATGGTTTTGATGCGTATCTATGATATCCGAAGATCTATTTGATATGTTCCGAATGGCATTCGAGAGATAATTGATATGACTAATGTCTTGATTTTCAAATGATAGCACGTTTGCTTATTCCATTGAGTCTTTGATGTATTTTGATACGTACATATGGTTCCAAAAGCTCTATTTGATTTGATCCATAATGATATCCGAAAGGTACCTAACATGATTATTGCTTTGATTTTCAAAAAATGGCTTCTGAAACGTTCGTAGAAAGTTCTGTACTAAAACGTCCATAACTTTTTCATACTAACTCGGATTGACTCGAAGCGTGTTTATGATCCTCAAGTGTCGATTTGCGTTCCTACCTATCGAGTCTTGATTTATGTGCATATAGTTTCTCACTACTCTGCTCGTGGATGCCTCAATATGTGCTTCACTGAGCCCAGGCCAGGATACGTTCTCGTGCGTACTCTCACTTGCGGGCCGGGACACGTTATATGTATATGTATATGATGATATGATGATACGGGGATGGCGGCCAGGATGGCGTGTGATGACTTCATTCACCGAGACCCGCAATAGAGGGCCGGGACACGTTATGCATACATGATATATGATGTTGACATACATGATACTATTCACCGAGTCCCTCACTAGAGGGCCGGGACACATTATGTATACATGATATATGATGTTGACATGCATGATTCTATCCACCGAGTCCCTCACTAGAGGGCTGGGACACGTTATATGTATACATGATATATGATGTTGACATGCGTGACCTTATTCACCGAGTCCCTCACTAGAGGGCCGGGACACGTTATATATATATATATATATATATGTGTGCGTGTGTGTGTGTGTGTGTGTGTGTGTGTGTATGATTCATGATTTGAAATGCACGACTTCATTATATATGGAAAACGTATTGATAATTTTAACAGTCATACTGGTTCTGGTGAGTTTCTATTTTGGCTATGATCCCCTGTACTGTACTTCATGCCTTACATACTCGGTACATATTCTGTACTGACCCCCTCTTCTTCGGGAGCTGCGTTTCATGCTCGCAGGTACACACGTTCACTTGAGTGACCCGACAGATTAGGCCATCTGTTCTGCTGCTTTGGAGTGCTCCCTTGTTCTGGAGCCTACATTTTGGTACAAACTCTTCCGTTGTATATATGTATGTATACATTCAGGGGTACCGCAGGGCCCTATCCCGTCATATGATTCTGTTGTCTTTGTTAGAGGCATGTAGACATATATGTGGGTAATGGGTCGTTATTGTAAGACATGTCTGTGTGATTTGGTGTCTTAAGCGGTCCCCTTTGCCGTGACAGCCTTAACGGCTTGTATGTATGTGTACGTATGTATATGTTTTGGACGATATGTTTTACGACAGCCTTGGTGGCTTCTGTATGATATGTTTGTTATATGTGGTCGCTTAAGACGACATCTGATCTTTGTATCTGTATAAGTCAGTGTACACCGAATCTGGGTTGCCATTTGTATGCCGATTCTGGTAAGTGAGTACGTCTGGGTGTCCAGCTCCGGCACTAGTTGCGGCCCACGGGGTTGGGTCGTGACATACCAAACTCAATCGCCCTCTCTGGGGGAAGGCATGGAAGCTCATCTGGAAATACATCAGGGAACTCATTGACCACCGGGACTGATTGAAGAGTTGGTCGTTCAGCATCGGCATCTTTGACACTAACACGATGGTATATACAGCCCCTAGAGATCTTCTTCCTTGCCTTTAGGTAGGAAATAAACCTACCCTTAGGCATCGCAGCATGACTTTTCCATTCAATAAGTTGCTCACATGGAAACTTAAATTGAACAATCTTTGTGCGGCAATCAACAATAGCATAACAAGAAGCTAACCAATCCATACACATAATAACATCAAAGTCCACCAGTTCTAATTCAATTAGATCTGTTATGGTGCGACGACATCAAATTACTAGTATACAATCACAGGATCACCAACAGGTGTAGACACCTCAACTGGTTTAGTCGATCGGTATCCACCCTAAATTTTCAAGCAACAAAGGGAGTAGCTTACGATTAAGTATAGCCTAGATCTATCAATGCATATACGTCATGAGAAGAAACTGATAATATAATTGTGATGACATGGGGTGATGACTCTAAATCCTGCTGACCATCCAATGCATAGAGGCAGTTATGATGACCGCTCGAGCTAGACGCTCCACCTCTACCTCTACCTCAATTGGATGAGGTCAGAGAACCTTGCCCAAGAGGGGATACTAATGACGATAAAGCAGCTACGCGTTACACCCTGTAGTTCTACACGTTGAAATTTGTAAGTGTTGGTTGTTTCAAGTATGGACTTTGGAGTTGCCTTCAAGGGTATTTATGATTACATGTATTTATCCGGTGGTCATGAAGGTTTGGTTCATAGAGCAAGCTATGAGAGGACTGGAGAGCAGGTAAGTTGCGGAAACTATGTTTGTTGGTCCAATTTGGAGAAAGGATATCTTTTAGAGTATAATGAGTTTGAGGAAAAGCAAAAGCCTAAGTGAAGTTCATGAAGTCTAGTGTTTAACGCAACAAACCGCTCGTCGATACGATATCGGAGCAAGGAGATATAAACTTTACAAGTTGGGCTGGAAAGCTAGGAAAATGCTCTGCGTGTATGCGCCAGGAGGTGTCACGAATGCGCAAAAGGTGTGACAAACAACCCAGCGCGAACGCGTCACTACCCAGCGCGAACGTGCTGAGTAGTTTTTAGGTCGGTGCAACCCGAGCCTAAAACGTTATAAAAAGGGGTTTACCCCATTATTCCTCATTCAAACATCCTTTAAGCCACCCCCAAACTTCTGGAATCCTCCACAAACTTCCACCCACCAAATTTTAACCCAAATCGAGTATTATCCCCAGATTCTAGTCTAGACAACGTATAGTTGCGATTATAAAATCGTATAGCGACGAATCTTGGCTCAAATTCAAGGTGTAAAATAAAGATATTGCAGTACTTGAGGGAGTAAGTTATGAATCTCTTCTTATTCATATTAGTTTTGGTTTATTTATGAAGGTAAAACTATTAAATAGTGGTACTACAAGTTGTTTAGTTGAGAAATTTGAAAAACATCGTGTGGGATGTTTTATGAAGCATAATGGTGTTAGTAATGATGTTGATGACGTTGGTGTTGTTGCTGTGGTTGTTGGTTGTTGAGTTGTGATTTCGGGCTAGGCATATAAACAGGGAAAATGCTGCCCGAATTTCGGCAGACTTTAAATGAAATTAAATCAAAGACATAGGATGAGAGTATGACTTGGAGCCTAACAATAGTAAGAACGGTTTATATGTAGATTTATGAGCTTAGAAGGATAAACGTTGAATCGCTAAGGAGATCGAAAGGTATGTTAAGGCTAGTCCCTTTCTTTCAAAAGGCGTGATTCCTATATTATGATTTCATATATGTTTCCATAACCTTCTTTCTTCCAAAAGCTAGAAGTTCATGATTCTTATAAGGTTCTTATGACATTAAAGATGAGATGTTTTCCATGATGCACATAATGATGATGATTTTAATTCTAGAAATTCCAAAGCTTATGATTTTGAGGCTATTATGAGATTATTGAGCTTATTTCATGTTTTTCTTGATTTTGTTCATTGTTGTTGATCTCACCTTATAATAATTATTCCTTCAAGGTGAGATATAGCGATGATGATTGCTCCATAATATAAATAGGAGGTTATCGACCTTACGTCACTCCGATAAAGTGTAGCTTTTAATTGGGCTCTCATGCATGCTTTATAAATATTTATGTATTTTATTCACACCGTGCCTACATGGCCGGGCAGTATAACACTGCGCCGCCAAATAGGCAGCCTGGCAGTCACACCACTGCAGTGGGTAGCTTACACCTCGGATGCGGGCTAGTGATGATAACATCGTACCTATATGATCGGGCAGTTTACTTGTATATATTTATGATGTTGTTAAAAGTTAAAGTTAGCATGTATGATATCCGCCTTAAGAGGCAATCAGATGTACAGGTTATCTCTTTACTTCATGTTGTGTTTCATGTCTCTTATGATATTATCCATGCCTTACATACTCAGTACACTGTTCGTACTGACGTCCTTTCTTGTAGACGTTGCGTTCATATCCGCAGGATCAGGTATCCAGCCAGACGATCCAGGAAAGTAGGATCTCCCCCTAGCCGCAGTCAGTGTGCTCCATAGGTCCGGAGCTGCAGCCCCTTTTGGTATGCTATCTTGATATGTAGATATGTGGGTATGACAGGGCCTTGTCCTGTCTTTTCTACAGTTTATATTCCATAGAGGTCTATAGACAGTCGTATATAGTGGCAGCGTCATGCAGCTTTGTGGTCTCTTATTGTATGTATAGTACATGTGGTGGCCATGTCATACCGCGTTATCATCCTTTGCACGTTTGTCTATATATATCTCTATATGCACAATTTATTAGTTTTTGAGGTAGGGTTTATCGCATAAATTTTACAACAGATGTTATCATTCAAATATAAGTTAGAAATGGGCCACCAGTTTGTTCAGCATATGGCAAATACGAGTTTAGGGGTGCTTGGTCAGTAATGGTTGGGCACTCGTCATGGCCCATTGGTTTGGATCGTGACAAAAGTGGTATCAGAGCAGTTCGTGTTAGGTTTATCTATAGACCATGTCCGGTAGAGTCCTGTTTATGGGTGTGAAGCCGGCCACACTTATAAACAGGAGGCTGCGGGGCATTTAGGAATCATTGACCTTTCCTTCTATCTTAGATCGTGTGATAGAACCCTAGTCTATGAGAGATCGCTTCTGACCCTCTTTCCCTGTAGGTTAGCACATCTTGATAGAGATGAAGAGATCGGCTTTAGACAGTGGGGGTGCCAGGACGGATCCCAGGGTGGATTCAGGAGCACAGATCCCAGGACCGAGTAGGAGGAGTCCTAGCTATTCTATTGAGACACACCCTTCCAAGGACATTGAGATGACCCCTCTAGAGTTCGTGACTTCTATGAAGGAGGACCCGTCAGAAGATAGTTATGAGACAGACCCGTCTGAGGGTTCATATGAGATGCCGGTGGAGGAGGCTCCCGAGGATGTACTAGAGTTGACCTCTCCAGCTCCTTCTATGGTGGAGCATTATGTTAGGGCAGCCACGCCTGTGAGCGTTACCGATTATTTTAGCCCTTTATCTTATCGTTCGGTAAATCAGAAGTTGCCAAGATATTTGAATCCCTCGGATTCAGATGGGGGAGATGAACAGGGCCAGACCAGTAGATGGCAGGAGGACGCTGAGGAGGATACTTCACTTTACAGCCCTCCAGACCAAGACCAGGATAGACCAGCTACAGTTATATGAGTCTTTTATTGAATTTTTTTTATGTGTGCGAAAGTATTGAAGTATATCATTAATAGTTGACAAATGGGAATTCTAGAGGAACCAATAACCAAAGTACTTATAGATAACTGCGACTAAGATGTTTTTGCCGCCACTAGGAACCTTGGGATTAGGAATGGAAAGCAGTTGCATGTGTTGATTGATGGTTATTATTGGGAGTTCCGAAGGCTAAGCCAGCATTTGCTTGGTCAGGAAAGTGTCACGCCCCGACTAGGGGCCGTGACGGGTACCCGGGGCTAACCACCGAGCACCACTCATTCTACTACTCATCATACTCATTAAGCGTTCTTTTGTCAAATTCATACTCAAATCATAAGAAAATCATTTTTCATTTGAGAACATAAGTACTTTTATATACATAAGCCTTTCGGCTATCAAAATGATAATATATATACAGTAGTAACATCGTGAGACCATATAACCCACACCTGCGTATCTATGAGACTCTACTAGAATGCTAGACATAGGGACGGGACAGGACAATGGAGTGCTCTCAAGTCAGCTAATAGCTCCTACGAGTCTAGATCAAGAGCACCTCCCTTTCTACCTGTGGGCATGAACACAATGTCTAAAGAAAAAGGACGCCAGTACGATCATTATACTGAGTATGAGAGGCATAAGTAATAATAATACGTCCATGAGATAAAGGAAGCATCAAATAAAAGAAATAATGCATGCTGGTTTACTTCATAATCATCATCATATTATGTATGCATAAACGATAAGCTACCCGTCCATATAGGTACGGTGTGATAATCATTAGCCTGCGTCCAGGCCTCCCGCGTCCGGGGTACCATCTCATGCCGCCCACTAGTGGTGTCTGCCCATGCCATCTAGGCATGGTGTATACGCTGCCCGCCTTAGCGGTGTCTGCCCAGCCATATAGGCGGAGTGTAATATCATCAACATGTACTCCTCATAATGCATGCATAGAAACCCAAAGATAGCTATACTTTATCGAGGTGACGTAAGGTCGTGAACCCCCGATTCCATTATGGAGCATCTATAAGCATTTTGCCTCACCTTGAAGGAAATAGTATATAAGGTGAGTGTATACAATAAAAAACATCATTAACTTTATAGGAACATCATATCATGAACTCTAGAATCTTTAGACTTAAGCTCGTCATCATCATCATTATTGGGTTCGTAATGTATCTCTTATCTCATGTGGCTATTCATGAACATAGGAGCTTTCCGGGGTGTTGAAGATTCATGGAAAAGAAGAAAAAATCATGCCATAGGATTCATGCCATAGAAAGAAAGGACTAGCGTTACATACCTTTTTCGTTTAACTAATCTATCGCTTGCTTGTTCTCCTTTGATGCCCATGTTTCTACCTTCAAGAGAATTCGCATTAACATTAGCTAATCGATTACTTAAACGTGCTTACTAAAGCTAAAAAGAATTGGGCAGCATTTCCTTCATTTATAAAATTTTCCCCATATTCTATATCAACTCCCAAACATTGATAAAAACATTCACAATATCACAAGCAACAATCATCGTCCATCTATATTATCCACATTTCACAATTTCACTCCAATTTCTCCATAATCATGGTCATAGTTCATTATTGCATTTTCTCACTGTTACACCTCGGAAAAGTCCCCGTACATGTACGAGGAATAGAACGACAAGGGTATGAGTGTGGGGTGTTTTACTAAGCAAGGGGTGATGATTCGTGAATTTTTTGGAAATGAAAAGGTTATGGAATTTTATTCAGCACAGTGGTCGTGAAGTGGTATACGGCCCGTAAAGTGATTTACGGACCGTAAACCACCATCGTCCTCCAGCCTTTCAAGTTTCAACTTTCTGTTAAGTGGTGAAATGCTTAAATACGACTTGGAATACGGCCCGTAAACTGGTTTACGGACCGTAAACCTCGATCGTAAACTACAATATTCTTCAGCCAACTTCTCTGTTTTGGACATGCTTAAATACGACCAGGGAGGACAGCTCGTAAACCAGTTTACGGATCGTAAACTGTGGTTTACGACCACTGTTCACCCCGACTGGAATTCATTAAAGACCAGATTTTGAATTAATAAAGGGGACCAAGGCTTCATTTTATTTCATTATGCATCTACACCATTCAAGAACACTCTAGAAGGTCTCCAAATATTCATCCACAAAATTCAAGAGACCAAAGGGGAACCAAGATCATCAATATCTAATTCATGAAAGCAAGTGCATGAAACTCTATTGGAAGTCATCTTCTTCAAGAAATCTCAAAAGGGTTGAAATAGGGTTTTGGTATAAAAATAGTATTGTTGCTCAAGGCTTGTTCCACCATCATCCAAGGTATGTTTCATGACTATACCATATGGTTCAAGGTATTGGAAGGCTTAGATACTTGAAATGTATAAGAACATAGAAAATGGGCCTTGTATGGGTAAATAGTGGCACAATTGAATAGTAGTTGAATGGAGTCATGAATGTTGATAAGCTACGGTTGTGAATATGTTATAAATAACGTCTAGACCATGAAATAAGTATTATATACGAGAAAACGTGATAACGAGCTATAACCATGAATGTGGAGAAATTGGAGGAAAATGGTAGATTTTTCTCAAAGTGTATCAGTGATGATTGTTGAAAGTAATATTGGGAGTGTCGTTACGAATGTATGAGAGTGGAAATGAAACATGGGGAAAGTATTAGAAATGAAGGGAGTGCTACCCAATTTTCCTTAGAAATGGTAGCCCATTCTTGTAATTACTTAGCTAACGACGACATGAATTCTCTTGAAGGTATACGAGTGCATTAAGGCAGAACGAGCAAGCAATAAAAATTGTAAGCGTCGTAGGTATGTGAGGCTATTCCCTTTCTTTCAAAGGCATGATCCCTAGCTTACGATTTCATAAATGCTCCCATCATTTCCTTGCTATCAAAGGTTAAATAATCTAAGATTCCGAAGCACGATTTCCTTCTTTATATTTCATAAATATTTTCCAAAGTACTCCTATTTTCCAAACCAAAGGTTGCGATTATGTGAGCGTTATGATAACGACCGTGGATATTGTTTTCAATAACAATAATGATGTCAAAAGTGAAAGTATCATTATGCTGACCATGATGAGAGCAAATCTTATGTTTAAAAGTTTCAAGTTTACGATTTCAAGGACTATATGAGAACGTTGAGCTATTTACCGATTTCTCAATTTATTCATGGATGGTGACTTTATTTCCAAATCTTCCAAAGTATATGAATGGATGCCTTATGAAGTTCATGATTTTATTCTATGCTTTCTTTTAATTCTATTCTTCATTGATGGTCTCGCCTTATAATAATTGCTCCTTCAAAGCGAGACAAAGCGACGATGATTACTCCATAACACAATCGGAGGTTTTCGACCTTACGTCACTCCAACGTACTTACAACTTTTCCTTGGGCTCTCCAGCATGCCATGTATATTATGTATGTATATATATATAATATGAAAATATTTTCAGGGGAAAGGGGGAAAGGTGAGGCGCTATAGACGCATAGCTACCTGTACAGCTGGCATATCATGATTCCATCCCGGACGCGGGATGCCCGGACGCAGGGTATATGGGTTATGGATCGGGCCGTACGTTCCTCGCCACTAACTTATTATATTTATGGATCGGGCCGTACGTTCCTCGGCACTAACTTATTATATTTGTGGATCGGTCCGTACGTTCCTCGGCACTAATATATGATGACATATGGATCGGGCTGCGCATTCCGCAGCAATTTACTATATGATGCTTTATGAGTATGCATACATGGATCCGCCTTAATAGGCAAGCAGTTATCGATTATCTCCTTGTACTTACTTTATTTTCTTATTCTTACTTTATTTCTTGATGTATGCCTTACATACTCAGTACAATGTTCGTACTGACATCCTTTCCTTTGGATGCTGTGTTCATGCCCACAGGTAGACGGGAAAGCGGTCCAGACTAATAGGAGTCACTAGCCGAGCTGAAGAGCACTCCATCTTCCGGAGGTGCTAATTGGTTGTTCCTTTTGTGTATATATTTGTATGTCACTCAATAGAGGCTCGTAGATGCTCGATGTGGGTTGTGTGGTTCCACAACATGGGTAGTACGCATGTGTATAAGTATATTGAAATATGTTTTTGTATCAACGCGTTATATTTTTGTAATGAAAAGCAAATCCTCTTTTTAAAGTTAACCGGAAATAGATGAATGATTGTTAAATGGGTTAGGTAAATGATAGTACGAGCGGTGCTCGGTCGTTAGTCCCGGGTACCCATCGCGGCCCCTAGCCGGGTCGTGACAGAAGTGGTATCAGAGCAGTTCGTCCTAGGAAGTGTCTACGAGCCGTGTCTAGTAGAGTCTTGTTGATCGGTGTGTTGTGCACCACATCTATAAACAGGAGGCTACCGGGCATTTAGGAAACATGACCATCATTCTTCTTAATAGATCTTGCGATAGAGCTTTGTTATAAGACTATCTCTCCCCTAACGGTGCGTTGTCATTTTAGCAAAATCGATGAAGGGAAAAGCTACGACGGCCCAGAAGGGCAAGACGGTGGTTGAAGAAGGGCGTGATCGAGAGCCGTCTACGGATATGGAGGAGGGCGAACCCCAGAATAACGCCCCTCTTCGATTTTCCCATACCTCGCCCACTTTTAAGGATCAGAGGGAAGCCTGGATCTTAGCTCCAGTACCCTCCGTTCCTTCACAAGATACCGCGGGCCAAGAGATGAGACAGGCCATTCTTTTACTGACTCAATTGGTAGCCGCTCAGACTCAGCGGCAGAATGCGAGTCACGATGACAGGGGTTGGAGAAAGGGAGCTAATTCCTTTGGGTCTGACCGTGAGATTAGAGATACACCTCCACAGTCTCCCGGACCCAGATTTGATGGACCTGCTTATTCAAGGTCATCCCAGAGTCTCAGAGTTTCTCGTTCTCGGGTTCAGGGTGATTCCGGTCAGAAGAGGTCACCAGTACCACGATGTATTCAGTGTCGCAGGTTACATTGGGGACCGTATCACCGGGGCTCGGATGTTTGTTATGCCTGTGCTAGGCCAGGCCATTTAAAGCGAAATTGTTCATCGCTACGTGGTAAAAGTGAGGTTCGGACTACGGGAATGGTAATGGGCTCTTCATCATCGACACACCCTCCAAGGTCAGGGCCACAGGGCTAGAAAGCAGTGGTAGAGACCGAAGAACGCCTAGTCCAAGCGGATCCCAGCATCATACCCAGGCGTTAGCTGAACGACGGGATCCTGAGTCTTCCCCTGATATTACTCCAGGTATATTATTAGCACCCTTTTATGATTAATGCGAACACATGTGCAGGTAATCCATATGGTAAATGCTATATGACTGACTAAAAAGGATAACAGGTTAAGTATGCCTACTTCGTGAGGCTATCCTATGTTATGAGCACGTAACGGTGACTGTAATGTAAAGTATAACGAGGAAATGCCTAAGGGCATGTTAAGCTTTATATGAATGCAAGCGTGAAACCGGCAAGCGAACCAGGGAACAGTAAATGAGAAAGCTTGAAGGACCTTGATAGGGAAAACTCAGCGCAGGAATTCTTCAACGATCGAGACTATCGATAGAAAAAGGGGGAAGTCAAAGGGAATCAAAGTGAAGGGACATAGCAGAGTAGCAGAAGTCGTGCTTGGCATAATTAAGGGTATGGATGATATCTCTAGTGAGTGTAAAAGATTAAGACTGCGGTAAGGATAAATAATGAAAGTAGGATAATTAGTAGGAGGAAGGTCGACGCGATAGGAGCGAGATGGGGGAGGATCAGGACGGATAGAATTAGTTTAGGCAGCAAGGGACGGATTGACACAGGTGGTGTATCCTAAAGAACAAAGCGGTACTCAGTTAAGAATATGGTTCCTCATGCGAAGAGTCAAGGATCGATTATTAAGTGGGAGGAGATAAGATAGCAAAGAGGAAATGTACAAAGTACGAGTGCCTAAAGAATAGTGGTGTGGTAGTTAAAGGAGAACATATCTCCTACAAATATCCCATACCAAGTTAGAACGAGTGAAGTGAATGAGGTAAAGAGTTGAAGAGAAAAGGATGATCATGAGTTGTGGGTCTACTGTACGACGATGAAGCGATGAAGTAGAGTGATAACTAATAATGATAGTGGTATAATGCGGAGATGAAATCGGTTCCAAGCGCAAACAAGAGTAAGAGAATAAGGAGGCATGGGGCGTATTAGCGGTGTAAGAGACCTAGGTCCTAGAGAAACGAAGGTGGCGTTACAAACAAATTTTGAGTGCCAGAGAAGAGGGAAGTGACACTAGATGGGTGGCATGGATGGCTAGACCTACTATTAATGTAAGAGTCCCTATGGGGCAGGAAGTTGTTAAGAGGAGCGGGTGTAGATATAGACTCATAACTATTGGATGGGATAGGTAAAATACATTTTTGTTCGGGTCGCTATATCGGGCGCATTATTTGGTTACAAGACTGTAAGGTGAGTACGCTAAGACTTCACACATAAATTGCTATGGTCGTAGATTATGGGGAACGGTACGAGTAAGATGTAGTGTGGACAGAAATACGTGAATTTAAGATTTACAGGTACGCGTAAAACCCTTAAAAGGGGGGGGGGGAGCGAAGAGAGAAAATACCAGAGTGAAGGTTGAAGTGACGAACCCTACGGGAGTGTATTGACTAAAATCGGTAGGATAAGGACTCGCAAAAGCAAGAAGAAGGGGGAAGAAGAAGAGCCGTGGGTCGGCAAAGATGGAAAAACACTGGTGACGGGCAGAGGTGGACTCACAATTCTCTAAGATTATACCACCTCATCGTCCCTCTAAATTATAAATCTCAGCTGAATTTGTAGCGAAGTATAAGGCCGATCTGTGAGACGTTGTGTCCCATAAGGTCCCAAATGGCGCAAAACGAGGAACAAAATTGCGAAACTCTGATTACACGACATGGTTGGAGGAGAGTTGGAATCAGTTTAGGGAGTACTGATTTGTTACTATTACTCTTCCAGCAGAATGGAAACTCTCGTTTCTCTGTCCTTATATTGATTTAATGACTTCCGGGATTGAATACTCTTTTAGCCCAAATAAAAATATAACCCCGGAGAATGTTGTGAATATAGTGGGTGACGGTAGCCCGAAGAAGAAGGCATGCAGGCCTGAGACACAGAATAATTCATGATATTAACATGGGTCTTATTGTAAAGTTACCCCGTTCCCGAGGTAAGGGCGTTAGCGAAAAGGGCATTGAGAAGGATATTGACATTTAAATGAATAGGACCGTGGATACGGCATACAGATGAATACGACTATGAATGCGAAGATAGACATGGATGCAGGTATACAGATGGATGGGTACGAATGAGAAACGCGCAAAAAGAGTATATAATTCGTAGATGTTTACGCGTCGCCAATGAGACCAAGTGAACACTTAGGAGAAGAGTAAGAGGTAAAGTAAGGGTGAGAGAGTCACGATGCCCGGGGTAAGTTAAAGGAGGGTATGTGGTAAACGGAACTGAAATGTCGAGTTGGAATTGCTGTGAGAGACAAATGGAATAATTGCTTGGGGCATAGTATAAGTACAGGTTACCTACTCACCATAGAAGCCCGAGGATATGACAACCTACGAGAGCGATAGAATCACGGAATAAAGGGGGAGTTAGGTTCCGATGCATTAGATCCGATAAGATCGTATCTAACAAGCAAGGTAGCTTATAAATATGTTGGAACTCCCACTAGGAGCATGTCAATAAAATGATGCCCAAATGACAAGGAAGTTGATGTATAAGAAAGTACCCTTTGCCATATTAGATAGGTAAGTGCGAGGACTTCGAAAAAGGAGGTGGCTTAAATCAGAGTTTGGTGGCAAAAGCAATACTCGGGGAGAAATACTAGGGAAGCCAGAGTGAATGCGGAAGCGAAGTATCAGCACCTAGTCGAATTTCCAGGAAGAGTTCATGATGGTATGTATGTTTTAATTTTATGTTTTTGGTCGTGTGTGGCCATAAATGTGTTAATATTGTGATATGGCCCTGTGAGGCGAAGATATTGTGGGTTGTTGTAATGGAAAGGTAGTGTCCAAATTACAAAGGAAACTCTGGCAAATTTTCTTAGAATCCCCGCTGAGTTAACATTCGAGGACGAATGTTCCAAAAGGGGGGAAGAATGTTACACCTAGGAAAAGTCCCCGTACATGTACTAGGAATAGAACGACAAGGGTATGAGTGTGGGGTGTTTTACTAAGCAAGGGGTGATGATTCGTGAATTTTTTGGAAATGAAAAGGTTATGGAATTTTATTCAGCACAGTGGTCGTGAAGTGGTATACGGCCCGTAAAGTGATTTACGGACCGTAAACCACCATCGTCCTCCAGCCTTTCAAGTTTCAACTTTCTGTTAAGTGGTGAAATGCTTAAATACGACTTGGAATACGGCCCCGTAAACTGGTTTACGGACCGTAAACCTCGATCGTAAACTGCAATATTCTTCAGCCAACTTCTCTGTTTTGGACATGCTTAAATACGACCAGGGAGGACAGCTCGTAAACCAGTTTACGGCTCGTAAACTGTGGTTTACGACCACTGTTCACCCCGACTGGAATTCATTAAAGACCAGATTTTGAATTAATAAGGGGACCAAGGCTTCATTTTATTTCATTATGCATCTACACCATTCAAGAACACTCTAGAAGGTCTCCAAATATTCATCCACAAAATTCAAGAGACCAAAGGGGAACCAAGATCATCAATATCTAATTCATGAAAGCAAGTGCATGAAACTCTATTGGAAGTCATCTTCTTCAAGAAATCTCAAAAGGGTTGAAATAGGGTTTTGGTATAAAAAGAGTATTGTTGCTCAAGGCTTGTTCCACCATCATCCAAGGTATGTTTCATGACTATACCATATGGTTCAAGGTATTGGAAGGCTTAGATACTTGAAATGTATAAGAACATAGAAAATGGGCCTTGTATGGGTAAATAGTGGCACAATTGAATAGTAGTTGAATGGAGTCATGAATGTTGATAAGCTACGGTTGTGAATATGTTATAAATAACGTCTAGACCATGAAATAAGTATTATATACGAGAAAACGTGATAACGAGCTATAACCATGAATGTGGAGAAATTGGAGGAAAATGGTAGATTTTTCTCAAAGTGTATCAGTGATGATTGTTGAAAGTAATATTGGGAGTGTCGTTACGAATGTATGAGAGTGGAAATGAAACATGGGGAAAGTATTAGAAATGAAGGGAGTGCTACCCAATTTTCCTTAGAAATGGTAGTCCGTTCTTGTAATTACTTAGCTAACGACGACATGAATTCTCTTGAAGGTATACGAGTGCATTAAGGGAGAACGAGCAAGCAATAAAAATTGTAAGCGTCGAAGGTAGGTGAGGCTATTCCCTTTCTTTCAAAGGCATGATCCCTAGCTTACGATTTCATAAATGCTCCCATCTTTTCCTTGCTATCAAAGGTTAAATAATCTAAGATTCCGAAGCACGATTTCCTTCTTGATATTTCATAAATGTTTTCCAAAGTACTCCTATTTTCCAAACCAAAGGTTGCGATTATGTGAGCGTTATGATAACGACCGTGGATATTGTTTTCAATAACAATGATGATGTCAAAAGTGAAAGTATCATTATGCTGACCATGATGAGAGCAAATCTTATGTTTAAAAGTTTCAAGTTTACGATTTCAAGGACTATATGAGAACGTTGAGCTATTTACTGATTTCTCAATTTATTCATGGATGGTGACTTTATTTCTAAATCTTCCAAAGTATATGAATGGATGCCTTATGAAGTTCATGATTTTATTCTATGCTTTCTTTTAATTCTATTCTTCATTGATGGTCTCGCCTTATAATAATTGCTCCTTCAAGGCGAGACAAAGCGACGATGATTACTCCATAACACAATCGGAGGCTTTCGACCTTCCGTCACTCCAACGTACTTACAGCTTTTCCTTGGGCTCTCCAGCATGCCATGTATATTATGTATGTATATATATATGATATGAAAATGTTTTCAGGGGAAAGGGGGAAAGGTGAGGCGCTATAGACGCATAGCTACCTGTACAGCTGGCATATCATGATTCCATCCCGGACGCAGGATGCCCTGACGCGGGGTATATGGGTTATGGATCGGGCCGTACGTTCCTCGGCACTAACTTATTATATTTATGGATCGGGCCGTACGTTCCTTGGCACTAACTTATTATATTTCTGGATCGGGCCGTACGTTCCTCAGCACTAACATATGATGACATATGGATCGGGCTGCGCGTTCCGCAGCAATTTACTATATGATGCTTTATGAGTATGCATGCATGGATCCGCCTTAAGAGGCAAGCAGTTATCGATTATCTCCTTGTACTTACTTTATTTTCTTATTCTTACTTTATTTCTTGATGTATGCCTTACATACTCAGTACAATGTTCGTACTGACATCCTTTTCTTTGGATGCTGTGTTCATGCCCACAGGTAGACGGGAAAGCGGTCCAGACTGATAGGAGTCACTAGCCGAGCTGAAGAGCACTCCATCTTCCGGAGGTGCTAATTGGTTGTTCCTTTTGTGTATATATTTGTATGTCACTCAATAGAGGCTCGTAGATGCTCGATGTGGGTTGTGTGGTTCCACAACATGGGTAGTACGCATGTGTATAAGTATATTGAAATATGTTTTTGTATCAACGCATTATATTTTTGTAATGAAAAGCAAATCCTCTTTTTAATGTTAACCGGAAATAGATAAATGATTGTTAAATGGGTTAGGTAAATGATAGTACGAGCGGTGCTCGGTGGTTAGTCCCGGGTACCCATCGCGGCCCCTAGCCGGGTCGTGACACTCACATATAATACCTATTCCATGTTCTAAATGTCGTTCACAACATGCTTACAATCACAACATACCAATATTAATAATTCACCCCAAACTACTACTCAACAATGACACTATTCATACATTCATGACTCATTTCCTATATCTTTCTACAATCCAAGTGTTTTTAACTTTCAACACCTTAAACAACAAGGAATGGTCATAAAACTCACCTTAGATAATGGAAGAATAAGCCTTGAGTGGGAATTCTCTTCTTGCACAAAAACCTTAGTCCACTTCCCTCTCTTGGCTTAGATGAACTTTGATAGGTTTCATACACTTGATTTTGTAGGTTTGATGAAGTTTATCATGGATTTCTCTTGGTTCCTTGTCGATGAATAATAGAGAGAGTTCTAGAGGATTCCTGAGGTGTTGAGAAGTGAAATGAAATGAATTAATGAGAGAGAGAGAGAGAGAGAGAGAGAGAGAGAGAGAGAGGTCCTTATATAAACTTAAAATCTGTCCCGACAAGATTCTACGGACCAACATACGGTCCGTATAATTTATACTGACCGTATGTCTGGCCGTAGATCTGGTCCAGCGAGGACCCTCATTCTGGGCAAGACATACGGCTGGACATACGGTCTGTATGTTTTATACGGCCAGTATGTTTTGCCGTATAATGCCCAGCTATCCGAAACTCGTTCTCGTCGACTCATTTGATCTCCAATCCTTATGGAACCTTCTTGACACTTGATTAACACCTCAATACCAATCAAAGGGACATTATCACTCTTCTCCAAGACACCATTACACCATCATTAACTCGCCGCTCCTAATTCGTACCCGACACGTAACATATCCTTTGCTTCCCTTGACAACCTTTTTCCCTTGCGTTAAATGTCTTTGAATCTCAATTAGGATCATCAAATGCTATTTCTTACTTATCAAAACATCGTATACATCATGCCCTTTGATAGCCTATTCACTGTACGTTAACGGGAAATTTTCCAAGGTGTAACATTCTTCCCCCCTTTTGGAACATTCGTCCTCGAATGTTAAACACTCGGGAATTCTACGAAAATTTCGCCAGAGTTTCTGCTGTAATATGGCACTATCATCCATCCACAACAACCCATAATAATATTACCTCACAGGGGAACAACACAACAGAACTATAAATTGGCCACACACGACCAAAAGCATAAAAAGAAAGCATACATACCTCATCATGTTAGTGTTTCATCTTGAATCTCTCCTGGGGGTTGGAATAAGTGTGGGTACTTGGAATTCGTACTCTCTTCTGCCTCCCAGTTCATTTCTTCCCGGTTGTTGTTTCGCCGCAAGACTTTGACTGAAGCTACTTCCTTATTTCGAAGTCTTCATACTTCCTGTCTAATATGGCAATGGGAACTTCTTCATAGGCTAGCTTTTCCGTCACTTGAACATCACCTATCAGAACAATCCTCGTAGGATCTCCAACACACTTGCGGAGCATTGAGACATGAAAAACTGGGTGGACTGATTCAAGTTCTGAAGGCAAGTCCAATTCGTAGGCGACATGACCCACCTTGCGGATAATTTTATAGGGTCCAATGTATCGGGGACTTAATTTCCCTTTCTTGCCAAATCTCATCACCCCAGCGGTTGTCCGCATAAGATTTTTGGCGACTTTGGGCTGTCAACAATCGATCTCGGATCACCTTGACTTTTTCTACAACTTGTTGAATCAATTCAGGGCCTATTAGCTGTACTTCTCCTATTTCAAACCATCCAATTGGGGATCTACACTTCCTTCCATATTAAGCTTCATACGGAGCCATTTGGATACTGGAATGGTAGTTACTATTGTATGCAAACTCGATTAGAGGTAAGTGATCATCCCAACTACCATCAAAATATAGAACACATGCTCTTAGAATATCCTCCAAGGTCTGAATGGTACGTTCTGCTTGTCCATCGGTCTATGGATGAAATGCCGTGCTAAGCTTCACTTGAGTACCTAGACCTACTTGGAAGTATTTCCAGAACTTGGCTGTAAATTACGTTCTTCTATATGTGATAATGGATAGTGGAATACCATGGAGTCGCACAATCTCTTTGAGATACAACCTTGCATAATCTTATGCTGAGCATGTGGTTCTGACTGGAAGAAAATGAGCTGCTTTCGTCAATCTGTCCACAATCACCTATATGGAATCATACTTACCTCAGGAACGAGGTAACCTCACAGTAAAATCCATGTTAATCACTTCCCATTTCCAAGTAGGGATTTCCATTGCTTGCAATAATCCTCTTGGCTTTTGATGTTCGATTTTCACTAGCTGGTAATTTGGACATTGAGCTACAAATTTTGCTATGTCTCTCTTCATGCCTTTCCACCAATATATCATCTTAAGATCATGATACATCTTTGTTGCACCAAGGTGAATAGAATACCTAGAGTAATGGGCTTCTTCTAGAATTCGACGGCGCAATTCTGCAACATTCGGAACACATAGCCTGCCTCGGTACATAAGAATTCCATCCATAGAAGTTTCAAATGGGGACTTCTCTTTTTTCATGAAATACGTCACAATAATGGCTCAACTGAGGATCTCCATATTGTCCCTCTTTCACTTCCATATTCAGGGACGAAATTGTGGGATCATTAATATCGATTCCTGCAACACCTGAATCAATGATACGTACTCCAAGATTAGCTAACTGGTGAAGCTCATGAATCATCTCTTTCTTTTCCGGAGGAACTTCGCATAGGCTGCCTGTTATATCCCGTATTTTGTACATTCGGGTAATTCGAGAAAATTGCGAGAAGTCAAAGGCAAGACTATTTTCCAAATTTTTTTAATGAACAAGTTGTTTATTAGTATGGAAATATTGAGAAAGGCTAAGGGTAAAAAAGGAAATTCACAAAGTGGTTCATGGTAATATTGTGGAAGGCTAAGGGCAAAATCGGAATTTCACAAAATATTCAAGAGGGTTCTCGAAGGGACCATGTTGGCCGTGTGGCATATAATCATATGTCCACATTTTATTTAATGGGGACTAATTATATATATATATGTGTGGACTAAAGCTTACATAAGAAGATACTTAGTCTTCTTTGTTTATTTTTAAGAAACTTCAAGAAAAAGGGGGAAGGGGCATGTGTCCATATGCTATTTGATGAGGCTAAATATATATATATGTACAATTTCTCACAAAGCAAGACAATTATTCATGAAAACTCCAAGAAGAAAACTTGGAGAAAGGAAACAAAGGCCATTCGGCCATGACTCCATAATATGAGGTTATAGAAATTGATCAAGAATAATTATTTTCTTCTAGTATTTCCACCAATTGGAAGGTCCTCATTAACATTAGGGAGTTGTTGGAGCAAGCTAAGCATTCATTTGGGTGATTTATAAACCCTAGCCAAGTAAGAAGACAAGTGGAGGAAGGTAAGGTTCAATCTTCTTTTACATGTGTTATAGATGATTTATGTATGTTGAAGAATGTAGAAATATATGGAATTCATGAAACATGTATGTGTATAGTGTGGCCGAATATAGGTATGTTGATAAGGTGTGAAGAAGTGATTTTATTTAGCATTTTGATTGTTGTAGTTGTGGATTCCGTGATGAAAATAAAGGTTGGAAAAATTGAAATGAAGTTGTAATCGTTGAGGAATTATTGGAGGAATTAATGTGGTTCTAATATGGTTTCTTTTAATTACAAGAATAAAGTTGTTAGAGTGTGAATTATGGGTATAGTTCATGAATTGAAGGAAGAAGATGTGTTGTTATTGTTCTTGTTGAGTTTGGAAGGTTTCGGGTGAAGTAGTAAGTTGATTGGGTTGTTTTGAATATTATGTGAATTGTTTGAAGTATTCTTGAATTGTGTTGGTAAGGTCTTGGGCAAGTATTTGAATGTGTAAGCGTTGATGTTGGCTTGATTATATGTGATAGAATTGAGTATAAATGAAATGTCGTCAAATTGTGTAGAAAGGGTTGTTAATGTTAGAATATATTTTGGATTGATTGTTGAAGTTGTTAGTATGATTGTTGGTATTGTTGTTGATAATTTGGCCGAGTTGGATTCTCGGGTTTGTTGTTGATAAATTGGCCGAGTTAGATTCTCGGGGATGGTGTATTTACAGGGGAAATGCTGCCGAAATTTCGGCAGAATATAAATGAATTCATTTGAAGGACTAAGACAAGTATATGTCAATGAGTCTAATGATTATGTCAATTATCTTGAATGTAGACTAGCAAGTTTGGACGAATAAGCGTAGCTAATTGGACGTGGGACAAGTATGTTAAGGCTCGTCCCTTTATTTCAAAGGCATGATTCCGATGTTATGATTTCATAATTGTTTCCATATCTTCCTTGTTTTCAAAAGTTAGATGTTTATGATTCCAAGGCATGATTCTCTTCCTGATAACTCGTAAATGTTTTTCCAAGGTGTCCGTATTCTATCAAAACAGAGGTTTATGATTTTATAAGCTCTTATGACAATAACGATGGATATGTTTCACAATGACAATGATGATGTCAAGGATGAGAATATTTCTATGATGACTATGATAAGAATGATTTTCCAAAAATGGCTTCTAAAACGTTCGTAGAAGGTTTTGTACTTCAAACGCTCATAACTTTCTTATACTGAGTCGGATTGACCCGAAACTTGTTTCTGAGCCTTCAGGTGTCGATTTATGTACGTACCCATCGGGTCCTAAAAATTTGTTCTATGTGCATATGTATATGAAGCGACGCCTTATGAGATTTATGATCTTACTCCATGTTCTCTTAACGCTGTTATTCGTTGCTAGTCTCATCCTATAATAATTGTTCCTTCAAGGTGAGACAAAGCCATGATGATTATCCCATAATATAATCGGAGGTTACCGACCTTACGTCACTCCGATAGAGACATAACATTTTTTGGTCTCTCCTGCATGCTGCTTACATGATATATGTATATGTATATGGGGAAGATGGGAAAAAGGACCAGAACACCATAGACGCTGGGTTATGCACACGATACATGTATCGGCATATGACATGATATCATCCCGGACGCGGGACACACATGTGGTTAAATGGATTGGCTGCCGACGCCTCGGCAACATGATATGTTCTATTTTCTATATATATGAACAAGAAATGTTTTTCAAAGAAAGCTAAGCATGCATGGCATCCGCCCTAAGAGGCACTCAGATGTACAGGTTACTCTTTTACCTCATGATATGCTCTATATTTCCATTATGTTGTTCTTCATTATTACATCCCTTACTATGTTATTATTCATGCCTTACATACTCAGTACATTGCTCGTACTGACCCCCTTTCTTCGGGGGTTGCGCTTCATGCCGCGCAGGTATACCCAGACGAGTCGAAGATATGATAGAAGATGTTCCAGCGGAGTTGGCAAGCTCCATTTGCCCTGGAGTGTTGCCGGGTCAGAGTACTATGCTATGATGTCTTGTTCGAAGTTAGAGACTTTGCAGACAGAGTTGTGGGTATAGTATGTCAGTCTTGTAAATAGCTTCACCAACTGATGTGTCTTTATGTATTATGTTACAGACTCCACGTGATCACAAATTTTTGTTGATTTGAGAGAAACGAAAGAGAATATTTCTGGAAGTTCTTATTATGCATTCCATTTTATTTGAGTTAAGAGTCCAAGCGAGTATGCGTGTAATAAGAGTTAGCGGGTTCGCTCGGCTCCGAGCATGGGGTCGGGTGCCCATCACACCCTAGTAAGATTGGGGTGTGACAAAGTGGTATCAGAGCAGGTCGTCCTAGGGGTTGTCTGCAAAGTCGTGTCCAGTAGAGTCCTGTTTATGGGTGTGAAGCCGGCCACATTTATAAATAGGAGGCTGCAGGGCATCTAGGGATTGTTGACCTTCTTTCTGTCTTAAATCATGCGATAGAGCCAAGTCATAGGAAGATGAGATTCCTTATATAAGCCTTACATACGACGGAAGGAGGTAAGCGGTGGTATGGAAAGTTGTAGAAGTAAGCCTTGATATAAAGATGGAATAACGTTCAAAGTTCAACAACATAGTCGACAATCAGTTTTGCTATAGATCATTATGTAAGGATGGTGAGTTGAAATCTGAACAGGCTGATACCTGAAGTATCCATAAGTAACGGCGATGAAGGTATATTTGCTACTATCGGGGATCTGGGAATCTAGGATGAAAGGTAGTTATGCACGGAAGTGAAAGATGAATATTGAGGATTGAAAAGGATAAATTAGTAATTGTAAAGGGAAAGACGTGTTACGAGAATGTCTCGCAATCTGTAAGACTTCAACTTACTCCAGATCATGTAATAAAGGTCATGCGAGGAAGTGGACGCGATTATATCAGCATTAAGGCACCGGATTCCATCGAAGTTTCGAGGTTAAGCGTGTTGGGGTGAGAGAAATTTTAGGATGGGTGACCCCCTGAGAAGTGCACTAAAGTTCTGTAAATTCAGATATAAGAGACAAGTGAAAGTTAAAGTAGCCTAAGGGAAACTAGAGTATACGGGATGGTTGGAGATCATAAAAGTCCACATAGGATGAGACAGGCTAGACCGGAGAAGAGACAGAAAGTGCATCACAACTCTGGAATTTGGATAGGCTTGAATAGCGTTTGGAAGTATTTTGTGGGCTAGTTGATAGTAAATATATATATATATATATATATATATGATATCCTAGATGTGATTGTATCGACGAGCATGTGGTGTATGTCCCAGCAGTCGGTGCTACGGTAAAGAAGGCATCAATCGAGTAAGGGTACCGGAGTTCAAGTGACAACAAAAATAAACGGAACAAGCGTTACGAGCTAAACTAATGCTATGCTCACTACAGGTTAAGATTGGAAATGTTCTAATACAACGATATTTGGAAAAGAAAGAGTGTGAGTAAATAGAAGACAAGGAGATTAAAATGTCAGAAAAAGGTGAAAGGTAAGAAACCTTAGTGAGTGAAGCCCCCGAGAGAAACTACCGGCAAAAGCATGAGACTATTGGGTAAAAAAAACTCAAGGATAGGCGCGTGAAGAGGATAAAGTGTGGTAGAATGGAACAAAAGAGGAGTGTGTGAGGTTCGAGAACCAATTTCAATAAGTAAGGCTAAAGGAATAGTGACTAGGATAAGGGGATGTGAAGTAAGAGAAAGAATGCTCAGGCCTTGCGATGATGTTAAGGTGAGAAGTATAACCTGTAAGGATCCTGTGCTGAGAGCAAAGATAGCAGGACGCTCGAGACAACATGGACATACAATGGTAATGCAAAGGCGTAGTTAAGGAAAATTACGAGTAAGTAAGCTAAATGGGTGAAAGGAAAACTTATGGTAAGGAGTTTCGATATGTTATGCACAGAATTGGAAAGAATGATAAGGAGTAAAGTATAAACTAGATGAAGACTTCACAAAAGGACTATTGGCGTATAAGGAGCCCCTTAAAAAAGGGGGGGGGGGAGAGAATATATTATATCAGACTCTAAAGTAATCACAACACTTTCAAGCGCCAGAAAAGGGAATTTATTAACTCGGGGCTAGAGTTCAAAACATATCGGCATATCAAGAGAATGCATGAAAGGAATAGAAATGAGTTGACAATGAAGTGTACCGTGAGGCCGACATGAAGGGAAAGAATGGAAGACACCTTAGGAGAATGCTCCATGCCAACATGAATTATGATATGTTTATGACATGATTTGAATCCCTCATACTGGGCAAAATGGCACCGTACCTAAATACGCAGCGACATGTTTTATAGAGTAATAAAAAGAGCAGGAAAGGGCTACAAGATAAGTGCACAAAGGATAATGGACAGAATGATAAGACTTAAGAGATATTTCGGGTGACAATGACTATTATAACGAAAGTATCAACGATTGGTAGTTTGAAAATTTTTAAAGGAAAGAAATAACGCAGCGCATGTGAAGGGAATAAAAGAGCTTATCAGACACTAGAAAGTAGTTCATGGACCTTTGATTATACGTAGCATGAGAATACATGCTATGAAGTTATATGAATCATCGACGTGAAGCAATGCCCAACCATATTCGTAAGGAATCCACACCGAAGAGCCAACAAGGAATAACGATGGACGAAACGAGCGCCAATACAAAGAAATCAATGACAAGTATACTTGTGTCAAGAAATGTGAGAGCAAGGAACAGCCTGTGGCCATATTGGATCGTCAAGTGAAGATTGCGTGCCAAAGACATGACTTCTATTAAGATATTGTGATGAAACAGTAACAAAGAAGAGACAACCTGGGAAGGACAAGGATAATGAGTTGGTGCAGTGGAGTAGAAAACCCATGACACGGAATGAGGATTCATGTAAAGACCGAGGAGTTCGATTATAAAAGAAATAGGGTGAAAGATAAGGAATAAGCATGAAGAAAAGGACAACTATAAGAGGGACCCTCCCGAAGTATTATAACACCCCATAAGGCCAGTTGAACATTCGAGGACCAATGGTCTAAAGGGGGGGGGGGAGGATGTTATATCCCGTATTTTGTACATTCGGGTAATTCGAGAAAATTGCGAGAAGTCAAAGGCAAGACTATTTTCAAAATTTTTTTAATGAACAAGTTGTTTATTAGTATGGAAATATTGAGAAAGGCTAAAGGTAAAAAGGGAAATTCACAAAGTGGTTCATGGTAATATTGTGGAAAGCTAAGGGCAAAATGGGAATTTCACAAAATATTCAAGGGGGTTCTTGAAGGGGCCATGTTGGCCATGTGGCATATAATCATATGTCCACATTTTTATTTAATGGGGACTAATTATATATATATATATATATATATATATATATATATATATATATATATATGTGTGTGTGTGTGTGTGGACTAAAGCTTACATAAGAAGATACTTAGTCTTCCTTGTTTTTTTTTAAGAAACTTCAAGAAAAAGGGGGAAGGGGCATGTGTCCATATGCTATTTGATGAGGCTAAATATATATATCTGGACAATTTCTCACAAAGCAAGACAATTATTCATGAAAACTCCAAGAAGAAAAGTTGGAGAAAGGAAACAAAGGCCATTTGGCCATGACTCCATAATATGAGGTTATAGAAATTGATCAAGAATAATTATTTTCTTCTAGTATTTCCACCAATTGGAAGGTCCTCATTAACATTAGGGAGTTGTTGGAGCAAGCTAAGCATTCATTTGGGTGATTTATAAACCCTAGCCAAGTAAGAAGACAAGTGGAGGAAGGTAAGGTTCAATCTTCTTTTACATGTGTTATAGATGATTTATGTATGTTGAAGAATGTAGAAATATATGGAATTCATGAAACATGTATGTGTATAGTGTGGCCGAATATAGGTATGTTGATAAGGTGTGAAGAAGTGATTTTATTTAGCATTTTGATTGTTGTAGTTGTGGATTCCGTGATGAAAATAAAGGTTGGAAAAATTGAAATGAAGTTGTAATCGTTGAGGAATTATTGGAGGAATTAATGTGGTTCTAATATGGTTTCTTTTAATTACAAGAATAAAGTTGTTAGAGTGTGAATTATGGGTATAGTTCATGAATTGAAGGAAGAAGATGTGTTGTTATTGTTCTTGTTGAGTTTGGAAGGTTTCGGGTGAAGTAGTATGTTGATTGGGTTTTTTTGAATATTATGTGAATTGTTTGAAGTATTCTTGAATTGTGTTGGTAAGGTCTTGGGCAAGTATTTGAATGTGTAAGCGTTGATGTTGGCTTGATTATATGTGATAGAATTGAGTATAAATGATATGCCGTCGAATTGTGTAGAAAGGGTTGTTAATGTTAGAATATATTTTGGATTGATTGTTGAAGTTGTTAGTATGATTGTTGGTATCGTTGTTGTTAATTTGGCGTGTCTACGAGCCGTGTCCAATCGAGTCTTGTTTATGGGTCTGAAGTATGCCACACTTATAAACAAGAGGTCACGGGGCATTTAGGAATAATGACCGTCTTTCTTCTTCGTAGATCATGCGATAGAGCTGTAATATAAGATTTCTCTTTTCCCTAATTGTGCGTTATGATTTCAGCAATGCCAATGAAGAGGAAAGCAATAACCACCCAGAAGGGCAAAATTGCGGCAAGAAGGCGGACTAAACAGGAGCCACTGGTAAATAAAGAATAGGGTGAGTCCCATAATGAGGCTCCATCTCAAACTTCTTATACTCCGCCTGTTTTAGAGGAGCGTGAAGGGGCCTCAGCTCCAGCCCCAATGCCTCCAGTCCCTCCAGCAGTGCTTCGAGTTAGCAGATGACCAAGGCTATTCAGTTATTAACCCAGCTAGTTGCTGCTCAAGCTCAGCGACAGAGTGCGGGTCTAGGTGACAGAGCGACTAGTGCCAGAGCCTGTGATTTTATGAGTTTGAATCCTCCCGAATTTTTCGGGTCAAAGCCGGATAAAGACCCACAGGGTTTTATAGATGAGATGCTGAGGACGTTGAGAATAAAACATGCGTTCGATACTGAGTCAATGGATTTAGCTTCCTATAGGTTGCGGGATGTAGCCGTTCTATTGTATAATAATTGTATATCTTCGAGAAAGTAAAATGCACCTCCCCCGGTATGGCAGGAATTCGTAGATGCTTTCATCTACCATTATTTGCCACCTGGGGTCCGTCGGGCCCGAGGTGACAGGTTTTTGAATTTAAGGCAAGGGAATATGAGTGCGCGGGGCAGTATAGTTTCCATTTTAATTCATGGGCTATGTATGCTTCGGCCATAGTAGCTGACATGAGAGATCGCGTGCATCGATTTCTGAGTGCTTTAAGGCAACACTGGATCGAAGATTGCTTGACAGCTTCACTTCAGAAAGGGATGGACATTTTCCGTATTCAGGTCCATGCCCAGAATTTAGAAGAGCAGCAGCAGCCGCATAGGGGTGAGCGCGATATTAATAGAGGGCATAGTAAGAGGGCTAGATCTGTGAGTGCTAGTAGTGAGTATAGAGGGGGTCAATGGCAATAGTATTCCAGATATTCAGACCAGTCTGCGGCTAGTGCACCTCCTCGATTTGTGGGCAGGAGATTTGATCATCCCGTTTATTCTGGATCGGGCCAAAGCTCGAGAGTTTTGGGTTCCCATTTTGGAGGTGAACCTAGTCAGAGGAGACCACTAGTACCACGATGCAGCCAGTGCGGTAAACTACATTCAGGTCAGTGTCGCCGATGCTCAGATGCTTGTTATGCCTATGGTCAGACTGGGCATGTGATGCGAGATAGTCCATTAATGAGTGGTAGAGTTGGGGCCCAGCCTACAGGATCAGTAGGCTGCTTTTCTTCGTTCGTGCCCCCTATAGGGCAGACTCGCCAGACTTCAGCAAGTCGTGGCAGGGGCAGAGGGGGAGCATTAAGTTCGAGTGGCCCCTAGCCCCGTATATATGCATTGGCCGGTCGACAGGAACTTGAGTCCTCTCCTGACGTTGTCACACGTATCCTATCAGTGTTCTCTCATGATGTTTATGCATTGAATGATCCGGGTTCTACCTTGTTGTATATTACTCTGTATATTGCTGATCGTATTAGGGTGAAATCCGAGCCAATTAAACCTTTTGAGGTGTCTACTCCCGTTGGTGACCCGGTAATATCTAGTCAAGTATATAGAAATTGTATGATTGTGGTATGTGATCGTCAGACTAAAACTAATTTGATTGAGCTGGAAATGTTGGATTTCGATGTTATTATGGGCATGGATTGGCTGGCTTCTTGTTATGCGAATGTGGATTGTAGAACAAAAAATGGATCGATTCCAATTCTAGGAAGAACCAGTGCTTGAATAGAATGGTAACACAACATCTCCAGGAGGTAGGTTAATTTCCTATCTCAAAGCGAGGAAGATAATTGCAAAAGGTTATATTTACCATTTAGTCAGGGTTCATGAGACCGAAGCAAAGCTGCCGACTCTACAGTCTGTTCCGGTAGTGAATGAGTTTCCAGATGTATTCCCAGATGAGCTTCCAGGTCTCCCACCAGAACGGGAGATTAGTTTTACTATTGGTGTGCTGCCGAACACTAAACCTATATCTATTCCTCCTTACAGAATGGCTCCTATAGAATTGAAAGAGCTAAAGGCACAACTGAAGGGTTTGCTCGAGAAGGGATTTATTAGACCCAGTTCGTCGCCATGGGGAGCACCTGTCTTGTTCGAAAGGAAGAAAAATGGTTCCTTGCGAATGTGCATTGACTATAGGCAGTTGAACAAGGTGAAATAAAGAATAAATATCCACTCTCGAGAATCGATGATTTATTTGATCAATTGCAGGGTGCTAAGTGGTTTTCCAAGATAGATCTAAGATCAGGATACCACCAGGTAAGAGTTAAAGAAGAAGATATTTCGAAAACGGCTTTCCGAACCAGTTATGGTCATTATGAATTTCGGGTAATGTCATTTGGGTTGACTAACGCCCCGATAGTATTTATGAATTTGATGAATAATGTATTCAGGCCTTTTCTAGATATATTTATGATCGTGTTCATCGATGACATTCTGGTAAACTATCGGTCAGAAGCGGAACATTTACGTACTGTTCTCGGAATTCTTCGGGCATGTGAATTACATGCCAAAATTTCATAATGTGAGTTCTGGATTAATTCTGTAACTTTTATGGGCCATATTATTTCAGCCGATGGTATTCAAGTAGATACTCAGAAAATTGAAGTTGTGAAGACTTGGCCAAGGCCTATGACACCCATAGAAGTCCGTAGCTTTCTGGGATTAGCAAGCTATTATAGAAAATTTGTGGAAGGATTTTCTTCTATTATAGCACCACTGACGAAGCTAACTCAGAAATCAGCAAAGTTTCAATGGACCGATGCTTGTGAGCATAGTTTTCAAGAGGTGAAAGATAGATTAACTTCGGCTCCGGTCCTGACACCTCCAAAAGGATCCGGAGCCTATGTTGTTTATTGTGATGCCTCCGGTGTTGGGTCAGGCTATGTGTTGATGCAGTACGGTAGGGTTATTGCCTATGCTTCCAGGCAGCTGCGGAAATATGAGAAGAATTATCCGACTAATGACCTTGAATTACCTGCGGTTATTCATGCATTAAAGATGTGGAGACACTATTGTATGGTGTTCATGTTGATATCTATACAGATCACAAGAGCCTTCAGTATATTTTCACGCAGAAGGAGTTGAATCTGCGGCAGAGGCGATGGTTAGAGTTATTGAAAGACTATGATGTTAGTATTTTATATCACCCTGGAAAAGCGAATACAGTGGCCGATGCTCTTACCTGTAAATCTATGGGCAGTCCATGTGATGTTCAGCCAGAGAAGAAAGAATTAGTTTGTGAGCTCCACCAGCTAGCTAGCCTAGGAGTCTACTTAATGGACTCGAGCAAATCAGGAGTTTCTGTTCACAATCTAGCTGTTTCATCCCTAGACATGGAGGTGAAAAGGTGCCACTATGAAGATTCCAAGTTGCGTCATTATAGAGATACATTTCCCCATAAGGAGAAGTCAACATTTGAGATTTCTACAGATGGGGTTCTTAGGTATCGAAGCACATTGTGTGTTCCGGATGTTACGAGATTACGCCATCAGATTTTAGAAGAAGCCCATTATTTTCGTTATTCTGTTCATCCAGGAGCGACAAAGATGTACCATGATCTCAAGTCAATGTATTGGTGGAACGTAATGAAGAAGAATATAGCAGAGTTTGTAGCTCAATGTCCAAATTTTCAACAAGTGAAAATTGAACATCAAAAGCCAGGAGGATTGGTGCAAGCTATGGGAATTTAAACCTTAAAATGGGAAGTGATCAACATGGATTTTATTGTAGGCTTGCCTCATTTTCGATGTAAGTATGATTCCATATGGGTAATTGTTGAAGAACTTACGAAGTCATCTCATTTTCTACCAGTCAGAACTACATACTCAGCAGAAGATTATGCAAAGTTGTACCTTAAAGAAATAGTGCGACTTCATGATGTTCCATTATCTATTATCACAGATAGAGGGGCACAATTTACAGCTAATTTCTGGAAGTCCTTTCAATAAGGTTTGGCAACTCAGGTGAGACTTAGCACAACATTTCATCCACAGACCGATGGACAAACAGAACGCACTATTCCGACCTCGGAGGTAATTAGGATGATCATTTGCCGCTTATTGAGTTCACATACAATAACCATTATCATTCCAGTATCCAGATGGCCCCGTATGAGGCTTTATATAGAAGGAAGTGTAGATCGCCACAACTAATAGGTCCAGAATTGATTCAGCAAGCAGTGGAAAAGTTCAAGCTCATTCGAGATAGGTTGCCGACAGCCCAGAGTCACCAGAAATCTTATGCGGACAATCGTTGACGAGACTTGAAATTCTAAGTTAATTATTGGGTATTCTTAAAAGTATAGCCAATGAAACGTGTAATGAGATTTGGTAAGGAGGGTAGGCTTAGTCCCCGGTATATTGGACCTTACAAAATTATGCGCAAGGTGGGCCAAGTGACGCATGAATTAGATTTACCTCCAGAGCTTGAATTAGTTCATCAAGTTTTTCATGTTTTAATGCTCCGTAAGTGTGTTGGAGATCCTTCCAGAATCGTGCCTATAGATGATGTTCAAGTTACAAAGTAGTTGGCTTATAAAGAAGTACCCATTGCCATACTAGATAGACAAGTGCGGAAACTCAGAACTAAAGACGTAGCTTCAGTTAAGGTCCTATAGAGAAACAATAATAGAGAAGAGATGACTTGGTATGCAGAAGAAGATATGAAGTCTAGGTATCCTTACTTATTTCCGTTCCCAGAAGAGGTTCAGGATGACACATCATTGTCCCCAGGTATGTAATGTTTTCTTTTAATGCTTTTGGGTCGTGCGTGGCCATGTTTCTTGTTGTTGTATTGTAGCCCTGTGAGGAGATGTTATTTTGGGTTGCAGTGAAAGGACGGTAGTGCCTTATTACAGGGGAAAATCAGCAAATTATTTGTAGAATTCCCGAGAACTTAATATTCGAGGACGAATATTCCCAGGGGGGAGAATGTTACACCTTGGACATTTCATGTTGTTGTGCTGTGAATAGACTAACGCAAGCTCAAGGTGAACATGAAGTCCATATTAACTTAAGGAGGGCATTTAGTAGCTTTAAAGTGCATACGACAAGATTCTAAAGCTAGATGAATCGATGAAACTAAGTTCATCGAAGAAAGTAGAGTATAAGTCATGTTTGGAGAGGTTTTTGCAAGTATCGAGTTAACGCTTATTTAGTAATGTTTTGGGAAGGATATATAGGGCTCCTTAGATAGTTAAGGAAGTGTTAAACAAGTGCCGAGAAGACTCCGTAAGGATTTGAGATTAAACGAATCGACGAAAACAATTTTGGAAAAAGTGAGTTATACGACCACTTATACAGTCCGTATAACTTTATATGGTCCGTATAATGGTTCGTATAACATTAACAGTGAAGGGTCATCACTGGTGATATTATACGGTCACTTATACTGACCGTATAAAATTATACGGACCGTATAAGTGTCCATATAAATCCAATCGGGCAGCTTTGTTTTTTTTTGTTTTTTTTTAATAAAAGATGACCCAAGTTCTTATTTTCATTTCCAATCTTCTCCACACCTCTTGAGAGCTCTAGAATATTCTATATGCCATATTACCACAAATCCAAGGGAAATCAAAGATTAAACACCAAGAATCAAGAGGATCAAGTGCAAAGAGGCTCACTAGGGTTTATAGGAACCGAGAATTCCTTTGGTATTGAAGTTGGGGTTGTTCTCAAGTGAAGTATATTCATCCAAAGTTCATAATTACATGATCAAAGGCGAGTTTTACATCTATTTGATGTTAGTAAGAGTATTTGAGTGGTTGAATGACTTGGATGAGAGAAGAAAATAGAATATGAGCTCAAATATGGGAATAATGATATTTTGAGTAGTAAGTTAACTTGAGTCATGATTCTAAGTATGCTATGGGTATAATTTTGTTATGAATGATATTAAGGATGTTGAAGAAGTAGTATATGTAGATGAATATGGTGTTGTGTTATAATTATGGTTATGAATAACTTTGAAAAGGAGTTTTGAGGATTGAACAATGTTTAAACTCGTAGAAGTTTATTGATTACGGTATTATGGGTGTTGCTATTGATGTTTGGGAGCTGTTTAGCATATGGAGAAAGTTATCGAAACAAAGGAAATGCTGTCCAATTTTCGTTAGCTTTTAGTCGCTTTAGCCTAAACTTAAGCGTATCTTCATTTGTCTAATTTTAATACGAATTCTCTTGAATGTAGAGTCATGAGGTTGGAAGGAGAACGTTTAGTCGTTGAGAGGGCGTGAAGGTATGTTAAGGCTAGTCCCCTTCTTTTAAGGGCATGATTCCTAAATTATGATTTCTTCTCTACATTTCCATGACCTTCTTACATCCCAAAAGTTACAAGTTAAAGATTCTTAAAAGCTTCTCATGTGAAAGTAATAAGATGTGTTCTATGATAATGATGGTGATGATTTTACTTTTTGAGATTCCAAAGCTTATGAATTGATGCTATTATGAGCTTAATGATCTTATTTCATAATTTCCTTAATGTTATTCATCGTTGGCCATCTCACCTCATGATACTAGTTCCTTTAAGGTGAGATATAGTGACGATGATTGTTCCATAATATAATTGGAGGGTACAGACCTTACGTTACTCCGATAGAGTTATAGCTTTTACTTGAGCTCTCATGCATGCTTTATTCTAGGTATATGTATGATTACACCATGCCTTATTGGCTCGGCAAACACCACTACGCGGGGCGTAAGTGGGCGGCTTATGGATAACATCGTGCCTAGTTGGTCGGACAGTCACCACTTATGGGCGGCATGAGATGGTTACCACAGACGCGGGCTAATGATGGTATATAACTGAAACAGTTTACTTATGCATATGTATGTATGAAATGATGTTGTTTATATATAAAAGTTACCATGTTTGACTCCGCCTTAAGCGGCAATCAGTTACAAATTATCTCTTCATCTTATGCTCTTTTATTCCTGTATCGTGTTGTTATATGTCACACCCTAATCTTAATCAGGGTATGATGGGCACCCGACCTTTATTTAAGGCCGAGCGAAACCGCAGACACTTATTACACATATAATCTCTTTGGACTCTTAAATCAAATACAAATGACATTCATAGTAAATACTTTTAGAATATTCTTTTCATCTTTCTCAAATCAATAAAATCTATAATCCCATGGAATCCGTGACATAATATATATATATAGTCAGATCGGCTGGTGAAGCCGCTTACAAGGCTGACATATTATACCCACGACTCTGTCTGCAAAGTCTCTAACATCAATCCAGAAATCATAACATACATATACTCTGACTCAACAGCGCTCCAGAAGGAGATGGAGCTTGCCAATCCGCTGGATCATCTTTTGACAAAATCTTCTATTCATCTGTATGTACCTGCGTGGCATGAAACGCAGCCCCCGAAGAAAGGGGGTCAGTACGGAATATGTACTGAGTATGTAAAGCATGGAATACAGAAAACAGAACCATATCTGAAACAAACAGTACAGAAAGTCAGTACATTATTCAGAATACCAAAATGCTCATTTTTCAGAATGCAAATCGTGTATACCGATGTCATATGTCAGAAGAAGTACAGAAGATAAGTAGACCGTCCAGAGTACCAAAATGGTTACTTTCAAAACACAGACCATGCGTGCCAACATCATATGTCATCATATACATATACATATAACTGATTCATATGTAACATAACAGTGCCGAGGAACGTACGGTCCGATCCATATATATATATATATATATATATATCATATTAGTGCCGAGGAACGTTCGGCCCGATCCACAAATATATTACTGCGGAACGCGCAACCCGATCCATATACATATTTTATATTGCGGCGGAATGTACAGAAGGTCAGTACAGACAATAAGCTCCATATGCAGATTAATAAAAACAACTTACGGGAAACACGAATCATGCATGCCAGGAACGGTATCCGGTCCCTTGCGGGACCCGAGGAATGTGGCGCCACCCTGCCTTTGGTGCCACACACATCATACTCCAGAAGATTTGCTCAGTAATCTTCGTCACACATAACACATCATAACATATACACGGTACCCGGGAACCGGACATATATACACGAGAACTCGGGAACCGGACACATCATACTCCATAATATATACACGGTACCCAGGGACAGGACATATATACACGGTACCCCGAAACCGGACACATCATACTCCGAAATTATATAGATGGAACCCGACCCTCAGCAAGGGACTCGGCGAACCATACGCAAGATACATACCGGCCCGGGACTCGGTGAAAGAGGTCATGACAGATGCATGAGCAGAGTAGTCAGAAACTATATGTACATAAATTAAAACTCGATAGATACATACACTTACCGACATCTGAAGGCTCAGAAACAAGTTTCAGATCAATCCGACTTAGTATAGGAAAGTTATGAGCGTTTGAAGTACAGAACCTTCTACGAGCGTTTCAGAAGCCATTTTTGAAAAATCAAGGCAACAATCATATCAAGTACCTTTCGGACATAGTTATGGATCAAATCAAATAGAGCTTTAGGAACCATATGTACGTATCAAAATATATGAAAGACTCAAAGGTGTTACATCCGACATTTTTGCATATTCAAAAAAAAAAATTGAGATAACTTGACTTGTAATGAATAGGGCCATATTTGGACTTTATTAGGTAGGAATGTGGCGGTTATGAATACGTTGGTGTGGAATTAATAAAGGAGGCCAAGGGCAAAATTGGAATTTTGGAAATTTGTTCCATGAGTTACAATAATTAGCCCAACAATTGGACTAAAAAAAAAAGAGAAAATAAGGCCCAACAAAGGGAGGCCCAACCGGCCATGTACATTGACCCAAGTCCATGGAATTATTTTTTCCATGTGATAAATTATCTTATAAGTCATCTATATCTATAGAACATTCAAGAGAAAACAAGAAAAACCAAGAGAAAAGAAAGAGAGGCAATTCGGGTAAGAGAAAGAGAGAAGAGAAAAAGAAAGAAAAATTCTTGGAGCCAATTCCTTTGGTTCAAAAATTCAATTCTTGTGGGATTATTACCAAGCTCAAGATTCTCTACAACTTGGTATAATTAATTTGGCCAAAAGGTGACTTTGGTGGCTAGTGAAGAACTTGAGGAAAAGGTATGAATTAATTCATTTTCTTATATTATGAAGTTTGGTTTATGTTGTAGTATGTAGAATTGAATAGAGTGTATGAAAATATGGAAGTTTGTAAAGTGGGTATGTTGTTTGGAAGTTGGCCGTGTGTATGCATATGTTGCATGTATATAATGACTTGAATTCATGTTGGAATCTAGTTGTGATTATGGTAGAAATTGTATTGGAAGTGAAAGTTGAATGAATTAGTGGAAGTTGGAAAATTTAGTGTGTGGCCGTGTGATGTAGGAGTTTGAAATGAAAATGGATTTGTTGTATTTAGTATGTTAATGGTGTGATTGTGAAATGAATGGAAGAATAATGACTTTAGTTGTTATGGAAGAATGGTTGTTAAGTTGTTGTAGGAAATTATGCAAATTTATTGTCACTTATGTAAAAATTGAAATGAAAGTATTAAGAGTCAAATTATGGTTGTCATTGATGAAGTTGAAAGATAGAAATATATCATGAACATGTTTGCTAAAAGATTGGAAGTTGTGGGTGAATTATGCTTTTTGTAGGAAACTTGTATATTGTGTATACTTTATGTATATTTGGTGAAAACGATAGGATATGCCTTTGAATCATGTTGTAGTGATCTTGATGAGTGATGAATATGAAAATAATAAGTTTGGTTTGGAAGTGTATGGTCGGAATGAAAGATGTTACGTTATGATGGAAAGATGGTAAATTGTGCCATATTATGTGTTTTGAGATACTTGGTGTCATTATGGATATTGTTGTTGGGTTGCGTTGATTGTTTGGCTGTGTTTAACTTTTGGGGATGTCATATGTATAAAGGAAATGCTGCCAAAATTTCGGTAGGCAAATATGTAATGAATTTGGAGTCTTAAGTCTTCCATTTAACAATTGGTAAACATGACCATTTGTAGATTCTGGACGAAATTGGAAGTGAAGCTAAGCGAGCATAAGGTGCAATTGAGGTATGTAAAGCCTACCCCTTCATTCTTAGGCATGTTCTGAACATAATAGGCTCGGCCGCTAGCCTTAGCTACGACTCCGTTTCTCGGAATTCGAGATGGAAATCCGCCCCAATTCCTTCAGTAAGATTGAACCAATTTCCTTATAACTTGTCTTCAAAGTGAGCTTTAAGTATGCAACCTTCCTAAACGGAGTCGGAATACTTCCAAATGATTATGGACGACCTCATAAGGTCTACTATCTGTAATTTACGTACGTCTCCTCGGGTTGGTCCGAGGTGGGCCCTCAAGGCCCGATACTTTCTGTATAACTTTAACTACTTTGTTTCTGTCCGACTTTCTCAGACAACATCTGGACTATTATTCTGATCATGATATGACTACTTTTTATATAAATTTTACAAAATGGCTTTGACATCTGAAAATCTGATTCTGGTAATAATCCGTCGTGCCTTCCCAAGCAGGATATAGGCGTATATTATGAACGCTATCCGAATACTCTGATTTGACTCGCCATTTGGCCTACTTCAGTTTGATTGAGTCGGTATGACGATCTGTATGTATGTGGTTTCTCATTAATCTGTTCGTGGATGTCTCAATGCTTCCTTTCACCGAATACCGGGCCAGTTTATATCGTGCGGATGGGCCGCCGAGTCCCTGGTCGGGGGCCGGGTCCCATGTATGAATTCCGAAGTATGATGTGTCTGATTCCGGGGTACTGTGGTATATGTCCGTCCCCGGTTACCGTGTATATGTTACGAAGTATGATGTGTCCGGTTTCCCAGCGTGTGATCTGTCCCCGGGGTTACCTTGGTTATGATATGATGTGTTATGTGACGGAGATGTTCGAAGCTATGAAATCTTCTGAAATATGATATGTTGTGGCGCCAAAGGCAGGAGTGGCGACCACGTTCCTGTGCCCTATTATGATTCTGTCTATCTGATTGGATTCTGATTCTGTCTGTCCGTATGGATTCTGATGCTGTCTGTCCGTATGGATTATTATTCTGTCTGTCCGTATGGATTATGATTCCGTCTGTCCGTATGGATTGTGATTCTGCCCGTCCGTCTGGACCATATTTCTGTCCGTCCGACTGAGTTATGATTTTGTCCGGTATACTTCTCTCTGTCCGTCTGGACTATGCTTCTGTCCGGTATACTTCCGTCTGTCTGTTGGGTTATAATTCCGTTTGCTATATTTCTGTGCTTCTGATTCAGACTATGATTATGTTTGTTATATTTTCGCTTTACATACTCGGTACATCTTTCGTACTGACCCCCGGTTCTTCGGGGGCTGCGTTACATGCCCGCAGGTATAGACGCACCTGAAGATACGCCGCCAGTCTAGGGCTCAGATTCAGCTATTTTGGAGAGCTCCTTTGGTCCGGAGCGCGTACTTTTGGTATATATCTTCTGTCTTCTGTATATTCTGTATGTATGGCAACTCCGGGTACGGCGGGGCCCTGTCCCGTCATATGACTCTGTATGTCTGTTAGAGGCCTGTAGATATGTTTGTGGGTTAGGGTCTTTCTGTACGGATGTGTGTATGTGTTGTGTTTGGGGCAATCCCATTCGCCGCGGCGGCCGGTCCGCATATGTTTATATGTTGCTTTGTTGGCCGGTGTGGCCTTTGTTGGTATTTTCTGTGCGCAGGGTTATTCTGGATAGTCTGTAAAACAAAGGAAACTCTGCCAAAATTTTTCTGGAAATTATCTAAATTTGAAATATAGCCTTGACGGCTTCTGCTTTATACTTGAATGCGTTTGATAACAGTTGAGATAACATTGGATAGATGTGTTTGGGTGCCCAGATCGGGTACTAGTCACGACCTACGGGGTTGGGTCGTGACAGAAGTGGTATCAGAGCGGTTAGTCCTCGGAATGTCTACAGGCCGTGTCTAGTAGAGTCTTGTTTATCGGTGTGTTGTGCACCACATCTATAAACAGGAGGCTACAGGGCATCTAGGATGTTACCCTTCTTTCGATCTTAGATCGTGCGATAAAGCTGTATGGTTAGGATGTTGTTTCCTGATAACGTCCAAATCCACCCTATTAATTAGAATGGGCACGGTCGTATGCAAATATAATTTACCCAACTATGAGTCGGGGTTGAATCCTACAGAGAACAATATGTAGGTGATTTAAGCAGATTAGGAATTATCACTAACAATAGCTATGCCCGAACGCATCA
Organism: Lycium barbarum; assembly: GCF_019175385.1. NCBI lineage: Eukaryota > Viridiplantae > Streptophyta > Magnoliopsida > Solanales > Solanaceae > Lycium > Lycium barbarum. The sequence continues at coordinate 72,521,851 of NC_083342.1, forward strand.
ATGGTTGTTTTTGATAAGTTTTTATAAAATATGGAAATATAAATTCTAATCTACAAAGCAAGTAAATTGATCAATGGCAACAAGAATGGAAGAAGGGAAACTACTTCTCAAGTAACGATCCAATCTATTTCACGAATTGTAAATAATAGCAAGTTTATGTTATTTAGCCTCGGATAATGACTCTAAATTAACTTCTTCCGAAGATTAAGTAGACTACCCAATTGAAGATCCCTCAAGCAATTAGGAGCATTAAGAACACCCGAATATGGCTACAAGTGGTATTGCCTATTCCTAGGTCAACTTCCATTAGATGAGGGTTAACGCCCCAAATTCATGTTAATTATTCTATCCCAACTCCGTTCTTCCTCTTCCGAGTTTCAAACAAAGTAAATGGGCGAGTTCAAAGGTTAGCTAATCCAATGAAAACATTCAAGAACAAGAATAATTAAAATAGCAAAAACTTACTTGATTAAGAACAATGCAAATGAATAAATAAGCACAACAAGAGTATCAATCTTAATTGTCACCAAGAGATTTCCATCAACAAGGATTAAAAAGAAGAGAGAACATTTTTGTACGAACCCTAGCCTCCAACTTGTGGGAGCTGCCAAAGATAATAATGTTTTTGCCCTAATTTTCTATTTATATGAACTGGAATGGAAGAAATCGTCAAAATTCGAGTTCTGGTCGAAATTTCCGAAAATCCTTCAACGCGATCGCGCCATGTGTCTGCGCGATCGCGTGGATGACGTCAGCTCCCCTGCTCCCTTAATCGCGATCGCGTGTCGAGCCTGCGCGATCGCGTGTCATTAACAACGCGCGTGAGCGCGGTCGCGTTACATTACAGCGCGAACGCGTGGAGTGCAATTCCCGCGTGGGCGCGATCGCGTGGGTACTCTGCGCGATCGCGTAGAGTATTTTTCCACGGTATTTTCCAGAACTTCCAGTTATTTCCAGTTTTGCAACTTTTTTGCTTGTTTTCCACACTTAGGCTCTAGGGACCTCGTATTACCTGAAACATGACAAAAACTACGTAAAATGACATAGACTTGCTTAAAAACAAGTAAAACTTATAGTTAAAAAGCATCGATTGTGGCGTAAAATCACGCCACATCATTTCCCTAGGAATTGCTGTATCTACAGCGAGGCTCCAAAAAAAAAAAGCATCAGTGTCAGTATTTGGGGAAAATGTTTCTGACCCTCTGCCTGCAGGTGATTGTAGATTGACAAGAATGAAGAGGACTGCTTCTGGCGATGTGGATGGGGGTGCTAAGAAGGCCCCCAGGATATCACCAGGACCGAGTAGGCAGATCCCCAGCTACTCGATTGAGACAGACCCTTCGGAGGATCCAGAGACAATTCCTCCAGAGTTTCTGATCCCCAGAGCAGAGGATCCCAGAGAAGATAGTTATGATACTGACCCTTCGGAGGATCCGGCGACGATACCTCCAGAGCTTCTTACTCCCAGGGAGGAGGATGGCCATGATGCAGATCCCCTCGAGCATTCCTCTGGGACGCCGGAGGAGGAGGTTTCCGGGGATGTGCCAGCAGCTCCTGTGATAGAGCACTATGTCAGACAGGCTTCTCCGCAGAGTGTTACGCCCTACTCCAGCCCATTGTCCTGGCCATCAGTGAACCAGCAATTGCCGGGCTACCTATACTCCTCTGATTCGGACGCAGGTAATAGCGGGGGCCAGGCGAGTGGGGGCCAGACAGACGACGATGATGATGGACACAGTTCCCACGACAGCTCCCCAGGTTAGACCTGAGATTGATCATTTATAAGTATATACGTTTCCTAGAATTCCCGATGTGTGTATGATATCTGTAAAATATTATTCGATGATGACGACGGAAAGTTTAAAAGGGTTAAAGACCTAGTGGTTAAAAGCAAGGGTGACTGAGATGTCCCCACTATCAGTGTGAATTTAGAAACCCCAGATGAAAGTGAATATCGAAAGTTAGAAGGGCAATATGGTAATTGTATGGTTTAGACCGGGGTGGGACACGCTACGAGAATTTTTCGAAAATTTACTAAGGTCCCGATCCGCCCTAAATTACTTGACAAAGGTCGTGCGGGGCAATCAACAAAATTATATTAGCCGTAACGCGCCAAAATGCATGAAAGTTTCGAGGTTAAGCGTGCTAAACCCAGAGCAATTCTGGGATAGGTGACCCCCTGGGAAGTAATACAAAATTTTTCACAAAGTGTAAGTATGATATATATAAATGGAAATTTGGGGTAACTTAAAGGAAAAGAGAATGTGTGGAATAGCTAGTGCCCTTACAGAAGCCGTGCAGACCGAGGAGGACTAAATGGGCGAAAGGAAAAAGTGCAATACCGCTCGGGAATTTGGGCGAACTTGAATGGCGGTTGGAGATGTTTGTAGGTAACATAATAATAAACGTATATGTATGTGTGTGATTTTTGTCTGGTGACCATATGGATTAAGAGCCGAGTTTCGGCGACTAATGTTGTGATAGACGAAAGGTGTTACTAAACAGAATGTATGAAACGAAGCGAAGGTAAGGATATGAATGTTGTAAAAATAAATGGATAAATCCTGATTACTTTATAAGTTAGTCTAGTGCGGCGATATCTGGAAAAGAGAATAAGTGTGGATATTAGAAAAGATGAAGGATAAGAGATGCGATTAAGCAAAACTTTCGAAGGAGTCGACAAGCGACACGTAAGATGATTTGTATGACAACTTGGCGAACAAGTTTATAAATGAGTGAACAGGTTTCGATGAGATAATCTGTGACACAATGGTCGGGGTGAATAACGAGATGTCGACAAAGGGAAATTTTCGTAAATCACTGGAGCCTTAATAGAAGTGGTCTGATTCTAATCATAACTCTATTTGTTATACTTCTGCACCTCTGATTCTGATAAGGCTCTGTCTATTACGCCTCTGTACTTCTGAATCCGATTACGTTTCCGTCTGATACACCTCTGTCCGATTGACTCGGGATATGAATCTGTCTAGTACATCTCTGTACGTCTGATTCTGATTACGAATCTTTCTGATACATATCTGTACGTCTGACTCTGATCTCGGATCTGTCTGATACCCTCCCATACATCTGATTTTGACTACGAATCCGTCTGCCATAGTTTAGTACATTTGCCTCCGATTACGATTCCGTCTGATATGCTCCTGTGCGTCCGATCTCAGTTCTGAATCTGTTTGGTACGACGTGGAATCATGATGATGTGGTAAGGAACCGAAGAGTATGAGAAGAAGTGATAGTAAGTATAATGTCTAAAAAGCTTTGAAGGAAAAGGAAGAAAGGACACAATGTTTGTGAAAGAGCGAAAAGCATTCATCTGTTACGAGAGTATAGTTCATGGCCTAGTGACTCTGTGGGATATGAGAAAATACGTTATGAAAGCATATGAGTCAGCAATGTGAAGAATTACTCCGTCATATTAGTAAAGAATCCATATCGAAAAGTCAACGAAGGACGATTATAAAAAGAACCCTCCCGAAGTAGTATGACGCCCCATGAGGTCAATTTAACATTCGAGGACGAATGTTTTAAAGGGGGGGAGGATGTTACATCCGACATTTTTGCATATTCAAAAAAAAATTTGAGATAACTTGACTTGTAATGAATAGGGCCATATTTGGACTTTATTAGGTAGGAATGTGTCGGTTATGAATACGTTGGTGTGGAATTATGAAAGGAGGCCAAGGGCAAAATTGGAATTTTGGAAATTTGTTCCATGAGTTACAACAATTAGCCCAACAATTGGACTAAAAAAAAAAAAAAAAAATAAGGCCCAACAAAGGGAGGCCCAACCGACCATGTACATTGACCCAAGTCCATGGAATTATTTTTTCCATGTGATAAATTATCTTATAAGTCATCTATATCTATAGAACATTCAAGAGAAAACAACAAAAACCAAGAGAAAAGAAAGAGAGGCAATTCGGGTAAGAGAAAGAGAGAAGAGAAAAAGAAAGAAAAATTCTTGGAGCCAATTCCTTTGGTTCAAAAATTCAATTCTTGTGGGATTATTACCAAGCTCAAGATTCTCTACAACTTGGTATAATTAATTTGGCCAAAAGGTGACTTTGGTGGCTAGTGAAGAACTTGAGGAAAAGGTATGAATTAATTCATTTTCTTATATTATGAAGTTTGGTTTATGTTGTAGTATGTAGAATTGAATAGAGTGTATGAAAATATGGAAGTTTGTAAAGTGGGTATGTTGTTTGGAAGTTGGCCGTGTGTATGCATATGTTGCATGTATATAATGACTTGAATTCATGTTGGAATCTAGTTGTGATTATGGTAGAAATTGTATTGGAAGTGAAAGTTGAATGAATTAGTGGAAGTTGGAAAATTTAGTGTGTGGCCGTGTGATGTAGGAGTTTGAAATGAAAATGGATTTGTTGTATTTAGTATGTTAATGGTGTGATTGTGAAATGAATGGAAGAATAATGACTTTAGTTGTTATGGAAGAATGGTTGTTAAGTTGTTGTAGGAAATTATGCAAATTTATTGTCACTTATGTAAAAATGGAAATGAAAATATTAAGAGGCAAATTATGGTTGTCATTGATGAAGTTGAAAGATAGAAATATATCATGAACATGTTTGCTAAAAGATTGGAAGTTGTGGGTGAATTATGCTTTTGGTAGGAAACTTGTATATTGTGTATACTTTATGTATATTTGGTGAAAACGATAGGATATGCCTTTGAATCATGTTGTAGTGATCTTGATGAGTGATGAATATGAAAATAATAAGTTTGGTTTGGAAGTGTAAGGTCGGAATGAAAGATGTTACGTTATGACGGAAAGATGGTAAATTGTGCCATATTATGTGTTTTGAGATACTTGGTGTCATTATGGATATTGTTGTTGGGTTGCGTTGATTGTTTGGCTGTGTTTAACTTTTGGGGATGTTATATGTATAAAGGAAATGCTGCCGAAATTTCGGTAGGCAAATATGTAATGAATTTGGAGTCTTAAGTCTTGAATTTAACAATTGGTAAACATGACCATTTGTAGATTCTGGACGAAATTGGAAGTGAAGCTAAGCGAGCATAAGGTGCAATTGAGGTATGTAAAGCCTACCCCTTCATTCTTAGGCATGTTCTGAACATAATAGGCTCGGCCGCGAGCCTTAGATACGACTCCGTTTCTCGGAATTCGAGATGGAAATCCGCCCCAATTCCTTCAGTAAGATTGAACCAATTTCCTTATAACTTGTCTTCAAAGTGAGATTTAAGTATGCAACCTTCCTAAACGGAGTCGGAATACTTCCAAATGATTATGGACGACCTCATAAGGTCTACTATCTGTAATTTACGTACGACTCCTCGGGTTGGTCCGAGGTGGGCCCTCAAGGCCCGATACTTTCTGTATAACTTTAACTACTTTGTTTATGTCCGACTTTCTCAGACAACATCTGGACTATTATACTGATCATGATATGACTACTTTTTATATAACTTTTACAAAATGGCTTTGACATCTGAAAATTTGATTCTGGTAATAATCCGTCGTGCCTTCCCAAGCAGGATATAGGCGCATATTATGAACGCTATCCGAATACTCTGATTTGACTCGCCATTTGGCCTACTTCAGTTTGATTGAGTCGGTATGACGATCTGTATGTATGTGGTTTCTCATTAATTTGTTCGTGGATGTCTCAATGCTTCCTTTCACCGGATCTCGGGCCGGTTTATAACGTGCGGATGGGCCGCCGAGTCCCTTGTCGGGTGCCGGGTCCCATGTATGAATTCCAAAGTATGATGTGTCCGGTTCCGGGGTACTGTGGTATATGTCCGTCCCCGGTTACCGTGTATATGTTACGAAGTATGATGTGTCCGGTTTCCCGGCGTGTGATCTGTCCCCGGGGTTACCGTGGTTATGATATGATGTGTTATGTGATGGAGATGTTCGAAGATATGAAATCTTCTGAAATATGATATGTTGTGGCGCCAAAGGCAGGAGTGGCGACCACGTTCCGGTGCCCTATTATGATTCTGTCTGTCTGATTAGATTCTGATTCTGTCTGTCCGTATGGATTCTGATGCTGTCTGTCCGTATGGATTATTATTCTGTCTGTCCGTATGGATTATGATTCCGTCTGTCCGTATGGATTGTGATTCTGCCCGTCCGTCTGGACCATATTTCTGTCCGTCCGACTGAGTTATGATTCTGTCCGGTATACTTCTGTCTGTCCGTTTGGACTATGCTTCTGTCCGGTATACTTCCGTCTGTCTGTTGGGTTATAATTTCGTTTGCTATATTTCTGTGCTTCTGATTCAGACTATGATTATGTTTGTTATATTTTCGCTTTACATATTCGGTACATCTTTCATACTGACCCCCGGTTCTTCGGGGGCTGCGTTACATGCCCGCAGGTACAGACGCACCTGAAGATACGCCGCCAGTCTAGGGCTCAGATTCTGCTATTTTGGAGAGCTCCTTTGGTCCGGAGCGCGTACTTTTGGTATATATCTTCTGTCTTCGGTATATTCTGTATGTATGGCAACTCCGGGTACGGCGGGGCCCTGTCCCGTCATATGACTCTGTATGTCTGTTAGAGGCCTGTAGATATGTTTGTGGGTTAGGGTCTTTCTGTACGGATGTGTGTATGTGTTGTGTTTGGGGCGATCCCATTCGCCGCCGCGGCCGGTCCGCATATGTTTATATGTTGCTTTGTTGGCCGGTGTGGCCTTTGTTGGTATTTTCTGTGCGCAGGGTTATTTTGGATAGTCTGTAAAACAAAGGAAACTCTGCCAAAATTTTTCTGGAAATTATCTAAATTTGAAATATAGCCTTGACGGCTTCTGCTTTATACTTGAATGCGTTTAATAACAGTTGAGATAGCATTGGATAGATGTGTTTGGGTGCCCAGATCGGGTACTAGTCACGGCCTACGGGGTTGGGTCGTGACAAAAGGAATAATCGAACGTGCTAGCATTTGAAAATCAAAACTTTAGTCATATCGATTATATTTCGAGTGCCATTCGGAAACATATCAAATAGAACTTCGGACATCATGGATACGCTTCAAAACCATATGAAATAGCTTATGGAGGTCAAGAATATTAGCCATCCTAGTGACTCTAAGAATAGGAATTTCCTTGAAAGCATATATATATATATACGTCATTTGTTCGTTCATAAAGATCATGCCAAAAGGAAGAAAGGGTAAGCCTTACATACCTGTCCCGCGTCCGATTCGCTACGCTTATTCGTCCAAACTCGCTAGTCTACATTCAAGAAAATCGATATAATCATTAAACTCATTGACATATACTTGTGTTAGTCTTCGAAACAAATTCGTTTATAATCTGCCGAAATTTCGGCAGCATCTCCCCTGTAAATACACCATCCCCGAGAATCTAACTCGGCCAATTTATCAATCAACAACCCGAGAATTCAACTCGGCCAAATTATCAATAACAATATCAACAGTTATTCTAACAACATCCACAATCAATTCAACCAATATTCAAGAATACTTCAAACAATCCGTACAATATTCAAAACAATTCAACCAATACTCTACTTCATCCGAAACCTTCCATATGCAACAAGAACAATAACAACACATTTCCTTCCTTCAAATTCATGAACTACACCAACAATCACACACTAACAACATTGTTTTCCATAAATACAAGAAATGGCTTTTAGCATCACATTAGGTTCTAAGCAACTCTCCAACACTTACAACTTCAACTAGAATCATTAAACTTTCATTTTCGTCATAGATTCCATTACAACAACAACCAAAATACTAGATAAAATTAGTTCACCATCCCTACACAATACAACACATACACGGCCAAGCTTCACACCACACGGCCACAACAATTTCAAGTTCAATTGAATTATTAATATCTCATTTTCACCATAGAATCCATGACGACAACAACCAAAACACTAGATAAAATAATTGGCTCATTATTTCTACACAACACACATATACACGGCTACAACCAATACTCCCATATTTCATGAATTTCATTCATTCTTACATACTACAACATGCACAAATCACCCATAACACATGAAAGAGAAGATTAAACCTTACCTTTTTCTTCACTTGTCTTCTTCCTCGGCCAAGGTTCCAAATTGCACCAATACGTTTTTGCTTGCTCCAACAACCACTCCACGTTAAAGAGGGCCTTCCAATTGGTGGGATTGCTAGAAGGATATATTTTTTTGATCAAGATTTTCCAAGGTTCTTCTTGGGTTAGCTATGGCCGAATGGCCCCTTTGGGTTTGTCTCTCCAAGTTTCTTGAATATTCTAAGTAATGAAATGAAAATATGACTACTTGGTCAACTTTTATGAACATGTATTGGGCCTCCATGTGGGCCTTGGCCCACACCAACTTGCGATGGCCACATGGCCCATTATTTCAAGAATCTTTTTTTTTTATTGTATTTGCAATTCATAAAAAATTATTTTCCTAATTCCAAATTTGCCCTTAGCTTTCCTCAATATTACCACGGACCACCTCGTGAATTTCCCCTTTTACCCTTATCCTTTCTTAATATTTCCACATCAAAATTTTCATAATCAACTTGTGTGTTTAACAAGATCAAAATGTAGCCTAGCCCTTAACTTCTCGCAATTGTCTTGAAATATCCGAATGTACGGAATGCGGGATATAACATCCCCCCCCCCCTTTAGAACATTCGTCCTCGAATGTTCAACTGGTCTTATGGGGTCTTAAAACACTTCGGGAGGGGGGGGGGGGGGGTCCCTCTTATAGTTGTCCCTTTCTTCATGCCCCATTCCTTATCCTTCACCCTATTTCCTTTATAATCGAACTCTTCGGTCTTTACATGAGTCTTCATTCCGTGTCATGGGTTTTTCTAATTCACTGTACTAACTTATTATCCTTATCCTCCCCAGGTCACCTCTTTTCTGTTACTGTTTCGTCACAATGCCTTAATAGAAGTCATGTTTTGGTACGTAACCTTCTCGTCCGATGATCCAATATGGCCACAGGTCGTTCCTTGTTTCTTTATGGCTGACATTTTGTCATTGTCCCTTTTAAAAATTTTCATTCTAAATATTCATCCAAAGACGTATGTACGTAATGTTTCTTTACTATTTATCAACCTTCGCAGTCCAGTTACCCTTATGGTAATTTATGATCCGAATTCACTTAACTTCTTAGTTCGCAACATCTTGAGTTCTTACTACAACTTTTCTTTACTTTCTTCCCTCACATTTCTCGACACAAGTATACTTGTCTTCGATTTCTTTGTGTTGGCGCTCATTTCGTCCATCGTTATTTCTCGTTGGCTCCCCGGTGTGGATTCCTTACGAATATGATTAAGCATTGCTTCACATCGATGATTCATATAATTTCATAGCGTATCTTCTCATGTTCCGTATGATTAATGGTCCATGCACTACTTTCTAGTATTCGACGAACCCTTTTATTTCATTCACAAGCACTGCGTCCTTCCTTTCCTTCAAAAATTCCCAAACTACCAATCTTTTTATGCTTTCGTTATCATAGTCGTTGTCATCCAAAATATCCTTTGATCGTTATCATTTTCTGCATTATCCTTTGTGAACTTAGCTTGTAGCCTTTTTCTGCTCTTTTTATTATTCTTAAAACATGTCGCTGCGTACTTAGGTGTGGCACAAATTTGCCCGATATGAGGGATTCCAATCATGGCATAAGCATATCATAATTCACGTTGATAAGAAGCATTCTCTTAAGGTGTCTTCCATCCTTTCCCTTCATGTCGACCTCACGGTACACTCATTGTCATTTCGTTTCTACTTCTTCCATGTATCCTTTTGATGTGCCAACATGTTTCGGACTCTGGTCCCGAGCTAATAAATTTCCTTTCTTGGCGCTTGGAAATGTTGTGATTCCTTTTTAAGCCTAATATAATATGGTCTCCCCCCCTTTTAAGGGGGCCCCTTATACGCCAACAACCCTTTTGTGGAGTCTTCGTTTATACCTCATTCCTCATCTTTCTTTCCAACCCTGTGCATAACATACAGAAACTTCTTATCCTAAGTTTTTGTTTTACTTTCTGTCTATATCATCATTTTGTCCACATTTCCATACTCTTTCACCCACTATTAATCCTCTCACCCGTTTAATTCACATACTCGTAAGTTTTCTTAACTATGCATTAGCGTTACAGTTGTGCATTCATGTTTTTCGAGCGTCCCGCTACTTTTGCTCTTAGCACAAAATCCTTACAGTTTATACTCTCTCTATCCTTGCTCATTGAGCCTTTAACTATACTTATGACACTATGACCGAGCGGTCTTCCATGCATATTCCTTATTTTTCATTCCATGTCATCTAAAATCAAATCTTTCAGACCTCACATGAACTCTCATTCCCTTTCATTAATTTCCTAATCAACAATGTCGTCCCATCATCCTTATTCTTCTCTCAATACGTAATCGAGTTCTTATTATTTTGCTCCCAAACGTTCTCTTTTTCCTTCGACTAACCCGTTGGTACACTCTCCCTACTTTCATCCTTACCCTTCCTTGGATTTCTTCCTCCTCGAACACTCTTCTCCTTTTGCCGTTTGTGGCATCGGCTCTAAAGTTCGTGAAGTTTTACTTTAAACTCACAAGTCCGTTCTATTCTTTGGTCATTCCTTCGGCAGAAAGCCCCCCTTCATGTACGAGGCAACCACATTAATTTTACCATACATTTATCCCTTTATATACTTCTCACCTTATCATCATCGCAAGACCTAAGCATTGTTTCTCTTACTTCACATCCCTCGTCATAGTCACTATTCCCTTAGCCTCACTTATTGAAATTGGTTCTTGAACCTCACACATTCCTCTTTTGTTCTATATTACCATACTTTATTCTTTTCACGTGCCTATCTTTGAGTCTATACCCAGGTAGTCTCATGTTTTGCCGGTAATTTCCCTCGGGGCTTCCCTTACCGGAATTTCTTACCTTTCACCTTTTTCCGACATTTTGGTCTCCTTATTTTCCATCTACTCACTCTCTTTCTTTTCCAAATATTGTTGTATTAGAAATTTCCAATCTTAACCTGTAGTAAAAATAATAGCAGCTTACCTTGTAACACTTGTACCATTTATTTTTGCTGTCACTCGAACTTCGGTACCCTTACTTGATTAATGCCTTCTTTACCGTAACATCGGTTGCTGGGGCACACATGCCCGCCGATACGATCATATGTGGGATATCCTACGCATTCATATATATATATATATATATATATATATGTATCATTGCTACTACCTTTCCCACAAAATATCTCCAAACGCTATTCAAGCCTATCCCAATTCCAAAGCTGTGATGCACTTTCTTTCTCTTCACCGATCTAGTCCGCCTCGTCCTACGCAACCCCTTATGGTCTCCAACCATCCCATATGATTTAGTTTCCCTTAGGACACTCTAGCTTCTCATTTGTCTCTCATGTCTGGATATACAGAATTTCTTGCACACTTCCTATGGGGGTCACCCATCCTAGAATTTCTCCCACCTTAGCACGCTAAACCTCGAAACTTCGATGGAATCCGGTGCCTTAATGCTGATATAATCGCGTCCGCTTCCTCACATGACCTTTATTACATGATCTAGAGCAAATTGAAGTCTTACAGGTTCCGGGACATTTTCGTAACACGTCCTTCCCTTTACAATTACTATTTTACCCTTTTCGATCCTCCATATTCACCTTTCACCTGTGAGTATGGTTACCTTTTATCCCAGATTTCCAGATTCCCGATGGTAACGAATATGCCTTCGTCGCAGTTACTTAAGCATACTCGATTATCAGCCTGTTTGAATTTCCGTTTCACCATCGTTACATAATAATCTACAACAAAACTGATTGTCAACTTCCTCTGAATCCTCCAGCAGACCTTGTTCTTACTAAACCTCGAATATTATCCATCTTAATCCTCTGGACTGCTAATCGTCTTTCTCACAATTGTTCTTCAGACCATGCCGAATCCATAACCCTTCTGAAACAATGCATCCCACTTATCGTCTGTTTACGATATTTCCTTTCCACTCTTCTTCGTGTTAGGTATACCTGGTTAAATGACCTGGTTTTGAAAAATTTTGATCGGGTCTCCTTTACAATTCTTACTATTCAAAATATGTACGCAATAAATATCAACAATGCCTTACAGAGCATACGGCTATATATCACATTCCAGCCATCCAGAGCTTCCGGTTTCAAGTAACAAAACAGAATATCAATACTTACCTCTGTGACTTTCCATAACGCCACTCACCTTCTTCCGTCGTATGTAAGGCTTATATAAGGGATCTCATTCCCTATGACTTGGCTCTATCGCACGATCTAAGACAGAAAGAAGGTCAACAATCCCTAGATGCCCCGTAGCCTCCTGTGTATAAGTGTGGTGCGCTTCACACCATAAACAGGACTCTACCGGACACGACTTTGCAGACAACCCCTAGGACAACCTGCTCTGATAACACTTTGTCACACGCTAATATTAATCAGGGTATGATGGGCACCTGAACTTTATTTAAGGCCGAGCGAACCCGCAGACACTTATTACACATATAATCTCTTTGGACTCTTAAATCAAATACAAATGACATTCATAGTAAATACTTTCAGAATATTCTTTTCATCTTACTCAAATCAATAAAATCTGTAATCCTATGGAATCCGTGACATAATATATATATAGTCACATCGGCTGGTGAAGCCGCTTACAAAGCTGACATATTATACCCACGACTCTGTCTGCAAATTCTCTAACATCAATCCAGAAATCATAACATACATATACTCTGACTCGGTAGCGCTCCAGAAGGAGATCGAGCTCTCCAATCCGCCGGATCATCTTCTGACAAAATCTTCTATTCATATGTATGTACCTGCGTGGCATGAAATACAGCCCCCGAAGAAAGGGGGTCAGTACGGAATATGTACTAAGTATGTAAAGCATGGAATACAGAAAACAGAACCATATCTGAAACAAACAGTACAGAAAGTAAGTACATTAATCAGAATACCAAAATGCTCATTTTTCAGAATGCAAATCGTGTATACCGATGTCATATGTCAGAAGAAGTAGAGAAGATAAGTAGACCGTCCAGACTACCAAAATGTTTACTTTCCAAACACAGACCATGCGTGCCAACATCATATGTCATCATATACATATACATATAACTGATTCATATGTAACATAATAGTGTCGAGGAACGTACGGCCCGATCCATATATATATATATATATATATATATATATATATATATATATATATATATATATATCATATTAGTGCAGAGGAACGTTCAGCCCGATCCACAAATATATTGCTGCGGAACGCGCAGCCCGATCCATATACATATTTTATATTGCGGCGGAACGTGCAGAAGGTCAATACAGACAATAAGCCCGATATGTAGATTAATAAAAACAACTTACGGGAAACACGAATCATGCATGCCAGGAACTGTAACCGGTCCCTTGCGGGACCCAGGGAACGTGGTGCCACCCTGCCTTTGGCGCCACACATATCATACTCCAGAAGATTTGCTCAGTAATCTCCGTCACACATAACACTTCATAACATATACACGGTACCCGGGAACCGGACATATATACACGAGAACCCGGGAACCGGACACATCATACTCCATAATATATACACGGTACCCGGGGACCGGACATATATACACGGTACCCCGGAACTGGACACATCATACTCCGGAATTATATATATGGAACCCGGCCCTCAGCAAGGGACTCGGCGAACCATACGCAAGATACATACCGGCCCGGGACTCGGTGAAAGAGGTCATGACACATGCACGAGCTGAGTAGTGAGAAACTATATGCACATAAATCAAAACTCGATAGATACGTACACTTACCGACATCTGAAGGCTCAGAAAGAAGTTTCGGATCAATCCAACTCAGTATAAAAAAGTTATGAGCGTTTGAAGTACAGAACCTTCTACGAGCGTTTCAGAAGCCATTTTTGAAAAATCAAGGCAACAATCATATCAAGTACCTTTCGGACATCGTTATGGATCAAATCAAATAGAGCTTTAGGAACCATATGTACGTATCAAAATATATGAAAGACTCAAAGGAATAATCGAACGTGCTAGCATTTGAAAATCAAAACTTTAGTCATATCGATTATATTTCGAGTGCCATTCGGAATCATATCAAATAGAACTTCGGACATCATGGATACGCTTCAAAACCATATGAAATAGCTTATGGAGGTCAAGAATATTAGCCATCCTAGTGACTCTAAGAATAGGAATTTCCTTGAAAGCATATATATATACGTCATTTGTTCGTTCATAAAGATCATGCCAAAAGGAAGAAAGGGTAAGCCTTACATACCTGTCCCGCGTCCGATTCGCTACGCTTATTCGTCCAAACTCGCTAGTCTACATTCAAGAGAATCGATATAATCATTAAACTCATTGACATATACTTGTCTTAGTCTTTCAAACAAATTCGTTTATAATCTGCCGAAATTTCGGCAGCATCTCCCCTGTAAATACACCATCCCCGAGAATCTAACTCGGCCAATTTATCAATCAACAACCCGAGAATTCAACTCGGCCAAATTATCTATAACAATGTCAACAGTTATTCTAACAACATCCACAATCAATTCAACCAATATTCAAGAATACTTCAAACAATCCGTACAATATTCAAAACAATTCAACCAATACTCTACTTCATCCGAAACCTTCCATATGCAACAAGAACAATAACAACACATTTCCTTCCTTCAAATTCATGAACTACACCAACAATCACACACTAACAACATTGTTTTCCATAAATACAAGAAATGGCTTTTAGCATCACATTAGGTTCTAAGCAACTCTCCAACACTTACAACTTCAACTAGAATCATTAAACTTTTATTTTCGGCATAAATTCCATTAAAACAACAACCAAAATACTAGATAAAATTAGTTCACCATCCCTACACAATACAACACATACACGGCCAAGCTTCACACCACACGGCCACAACAATTTCAACTTCAATTGAATTATTAATTTCTCATTTTCACCATAGAATCCATGACGACAACAACCAAAACACTAGATAAAATAATTGGCTCATTATTTCTACACAACACACATATACACGGCTACAACCAATACTCCCATATTTTATGAATTTCATTCATTCTTACATACTACAACATGCACAAATCACCCATAACACATGAAAGAGAAGATTAAACCTTACCTTTTTCTTCACTTGTCTTCTTCCTCGGCCAAGGTTCCAAATTGCACCAATATGTGTTTTGCTTGCTCCAACAACCACTCCACGTTAAAGAGGGTCTTCCAATTGGTGGGATTGCTAGAAGGAAATATTTTTTTGATCAAGATTTTCCAAGGTTCTTCTTGGGTTAGCTATGGCCGAATGGCCCCTTTGGTTTTGTCTCTCCAAGTTTCTTGAATATTCTAAGTAATGAAATGAAAATATGACTACTTGGTCATCTTTTATAAACATGTATTGGGCCTCCATGTGGGCCTTGGCCCACACCAACTTGGGACGGCCACATGGCCTATTATTTCAAGAATCTTTTTTTTTTGTATTTGCAATTCATAAAAAATTATTTTCCTAATTCCAAATTTTCCCTTAGCCTTCCTCAATATTACCATAGACCACCTCGTGAATTTTCCCTTTTACCCTTAGCCTTTCTTAATATTTCCACAATAAAATTTTCATAACCAACTTGTGTGTTAAACAAGATCAAAATGTAGCCTTGCCCTTAACTTCTCGCAATTGTCTTGAAATATCCCAATGTACGGAATGCGGGATATAACATTATACATGCCTTACATACTCAGTACATTGTTTGTACTGACATCCTTTATTTTATGGAAGCTGCGTTCATGCCCGCAAGTAGACAGGGATTCGGCACAGACGATTAGGAGCTCATCAGAAGATACACAGGAGCACTCCACTACTTCGGAGTTGCAGTTTATTGGTATATTCTTTTGTGTGCATGTTTGGGGCATGGTGGGTTCCTGTCCCGTCCTTATGATTTCAGTACTCTAGCTAGAGGCTCGTAGATACATATGTGTGGGTAGTAGATGTCTCATTATCCTCTTAGTGTATATCTTGTTTATCATTTTGTTGCCTCGTGGGCTTGTACATATATGTTTATTTTAAGGAGTAGTTGAAGATCATTTCATGATAATCTTGTGTTGGGAATGGTGTATGTTCAGGTTGAGTTTGATGATAAGTCTGTCGGGTGGTGCTCGGTACACTAGTTCAGTATTCCTTTCAATCTAGTATTCATATGTTCATGACAGTAGTGTACACATGTTCCCGTCAGTCTTGTCTTACCATGACATATCATTCGAGGACGAATGATCCCAAGGGGGAGATATTGTAACACCTAGAACCTCTAAACTAGCCTATGTTCATGATTCAGGGACTTAGAGACCAAGACAAAAGTTTTGAAGTGGAAAAATAGGCTCAGAACGGGAGAAGTACGACTTACGTCAATAGTATGTCCCATACTTTGAAGTATGGGACGTACATGGAAGATGTACATGGAGGGGAGGAAACCAGAGGTCACTGGTTTAGTAAAGAAAAGTACGTCATATGATGTACGGGACGTACATCCATGTACGGGTTGTACTTTTCTCCCATACATCATTGGCCAAAATACGTTTCTCACTTGATTTTTAAATCCAAGTACGAGATGTAAAGTACGACCTGTACTTCCATGTATGGGACGTACAAAGAGCTCGTACATGGCCAATCTCGCCAGAAACTATAAATACGTGGGGTTCAGCATTAATCTAACTTTTCATACTCTTCAAACCCTAGAACGACATGCCCTTCTCCTCCATCACCAAGAACACTAAGGTAAGCAATCCCAAACCATTCCAAGTGAATTCTAGCATATGTTAATGAATTTTAAACAAGAATTCATTGTTCCTAACCTAGGGTTTTCAAGAAAACCCATCTAAAGGGTTCAAGACTTAGGCTCTTGAGATTCTTCTAAAGTTCAGACCAAATGTTAGACCCCGTATTTTTATACATCGAGTTATTCGCGAAAGAATCGATGTGAGATAGAGACCTCGGATTTTTAATTTCTAAACTAGAACTAATCGGTTATAAATTTTACTTAGTATAAGAATGTTGTTGGAAATTAGGAACTACTTAATTGTGGTGTTAAGTAAAAATTAGTGGCAACAATGAGCCAATATGAACATTAACATGCCATGTCCAAAAGATGACTCAAAGTCATCTAAAATAAGGCTATTATGGAAGACATAAAAATATGCATTTAAATGTTGATTCATCCACTACATTTTCATCATATTATGGACAACAAAATTGGAAGAAAAATACATGTGAATTTCGGCCAAGGTGGCTAAAAAAGAAGACATCCATGTGAGGAATCCATTTTAATATGGAAGGCATCTATTACTTTATAAAAGCATGCATTATTTTATGAAGACACACATGTTAGAAAGAATCCTTGCACACTTAAATATTGACATTCAGCTTTGTATGATTGCAATGGACAAAGGTTAGTGTATGAATCATCCACTACACATGCAATTGTCTTGTAAACAATAAAAAGGAAAGGAAGAAGGAGAGGCAAGGGGGGGGGGGGGGGGGTTCGGCCAAGGCATATAGCCGAAAGTGAGGGAGAAAAATATTGAATTTTGGTGTAAAGTTAATGGAGTGACTCATTGTCATGAGTGGAGCATGTGTCCACCTTGTAGGCATCATAATTTAACCAAATAGTGACTAAGGAATCAGCCATTACAATTCATTTCAACTTCACAACACAAAGAAAGAAAACTAGAAAACCCTAGAGAGAGCGAGAGAAAGCTCACGACCAAAGGGCTGATTTTGGAGCTCCTTGTGTGTTGATCAAAAAAATATTTCTTCAAGAATTTCAACCCTTTAGAAGGTCCCTAGAAACGTGAAGATAGTCTTTGGAGCAACAAGAACCATTATCATTTCAATTCACAAACTCTAGCCAAGTTGAGAAGTCGGATTGTCAAGGTAAGATCTAACTTTCTTTTACATGTGTTAAGGGTGATGTAGATATGTGAATATAAGTTTCATGCATGAAATGATGTGTGTTGATGTTGGAACATGATAGTAGGCATGAACGTATATATGTTGATGTTGAAGTATGGTTGTAACTTGATGAACATGAATTGCATGCATAAGATCATGAATGTTGGTGTTGGAATGTTAATGTGGCCGTAGGGACTGTTTTAGTGGCCATGGTGGACTGATTTTCTTTAGTAATTATGGATGATGCTATCATATATTGCATGGTAAAAAGAATTAAAGGAATTGGAAGGTTAAAGGTGAAGTTGTGTTAGTATGAAAATAATTGAATCCATGATTTTATGTGTGTGATGTTGAAGCATGGTTAAGCCATGTAGTGGACTGTTTTGTGTGGAAGTTAGTGAACTGATTTTACTTGATATTTTGATTTTTATTGTCATGAATTTTATGATGGAAATAAAGGTGTTTAATGGTTGGAGTTGGAACTAAAGTCGTTTGTGAGTTGTTGTAAGGATTATAGAGATGACGATGTAGCTTAGTTGCGTATGAATTGATGATGTAGTTGTCATGTGATTGCTGGTCATAACTTACTGAAATTATATGAAAAGAAGACATGAAATAATGTGTAAGAATCATATGTTGTTTGCTTAGTATGTTCGTAAACGTTTGCAAGAATTCCGAACATTGTTATGTTGTCGGTTAGGGACTGCTTTGGACGTGTTGTTGGTTAGGGACTGTTTTGGACGTGTTGTTTTGGCTAAGTTGGAAAAACTAATTATAGTTAAGAATATACATCATGTTTTCATAGTGGTTGGGATGTTATAGAATCGTTTCGACGAAATGTTATGACTATAGACTAACAAGAATAAATTGGACGTGTCATAATCACATGTAGACTATTATTGGGTGTTGTAATGTGCGGACTGTTTGGAATGTTATGTGGGCTGTTCGGATTGGTATTGAACGTATAATTATTGATGTGGTATTGATTGTATGTAGTTGGTTTGACTACAAGAGAAAATGTCGTCTAAACATCTAGAAAGGAGTTACTAACGTTAGAATACGTTTTAAATCATCCCATAGCTTAACCGTAGTTTTTGGCGTCTTAATATAGGTTGAAGTATTATTGGGTAGCATATACATATTGTGTGACAAATAAGTGCTAAAGGTATGTGAAGCTAACCCTTCTTTCGTTTTGGCATGATCATTGTGAAATGAATATACGACATATATACGATTCCAAAGGAAATTCCTATTCCTAGAGCCACTAGGATGGCTATTGACCTTGATTCACATAATTTATGTTTTGCTTCATATATATTGATATGTACACATGATTTTAAAGTTCCATTTTGATATAATCCACAGGGACATCCGAAAGGTAAATGATATGACTATTATTGAAATTGCGAATGATGATTCGCATTGACTATTCTATTGAGTCCTTAAAAATGTTTTTAATTGCATATGGTTCTCACTACTCTACTCGTGCATACCTCGATGTATCTTTCACCAAGTCCCGGGCCGGGTATGTTATCGTGCACAACTTCAATGCATTGTTCACCGAGTCCCTCACTAAAGGGCCGGGTACGGTATATATGTATATGATGATATAATGATATGATGATATGATTATATGACGATATGACGATATGATGATATGATGATATAATGATATGATGATATGTTATGGCGGCCAGGAGGGCATATGACGATCTTATTCACTGAGTCCCTCATTAAAGGTCCGGGTACGTTATATATAAACATGCATACGATATATGATATTGACAAGTATGATTATGTTACAAAGGCAAGTGTTTTGACATTCTGGATATTGTACACATTTACTGTACTCCATGTTTCAGTTATGATCCTTTTACTGTATTTCATGCTTTACATGCTCAGTACATATTCCGTACTGACCCATTTTCTTCGGGGGGCTGCGTTTCATGCCTGCAGGTACAGATACGCGTTTTGGTGAATCGCCAGTTTAAGACTTCCTTTCTGCTATCTTGGAGAGTTCCGTTGTTCCAGAGCCCAGACTTTGGTATAGATCCTTCTTGAT
Source organism: Lycium barbarum (assembly GCF_019175385.1). Lineage (NCBI taxonomy): Eukaryota > Viridiplantae > Streptophyta > Magnoliopsida > Solanales > Solanaceae > Lycium > Lycium barbarum. The sequence goes on from NC_083342.1 coordinate 72,541,949, forward strand.
CTAAATATATGCATATGTTGTTTAAGGGTACGGCGGGGCCCTGTCCCGTCATATTTCACTGTTGAAAACTCTTAGGGGTCTGTGGACATGTGTGTGGGTCGTGTTCAGACGTTATCAGTATGTGTGTTCTATCGTTGTAGCAGCCTCGCCGGCTTGCAGATATTATCATGTTGTGGTAGCAGCCTTGTCGGCTTGCCTTTTTATGAATATTTATGCAACAGTTCTGAGACCAAGGTTTGGTCGTTATAAGTTACATATGGTGTTTATTGTGGACTGAACATGTAGCTAACGGGATTGTATATGAGTACCCAGTTCGGGTACTTAGTCACGGCCTACGGGGTTGGGTCGTGACACCAATAGTTACATGTTTTGGAGCGTATACAGGTATATGAGGCTAACTATCTACGTTAGGGAATATTCATGATTCTCCCTATGCCTCGTTCTTCATGCTTATCAGAAATTGACTCAGAATACAGTTTAGCCCTAGTTTCATGAATAATTGTAAAACTTCTATCTTCTAGGGATATAGTTTCATAATTCGTTCATGGTTATCATTTTGAATATCGTGAGCTCAATACGTAATCATTATAGACTTGTTTATTGACATCATATCAGTCTAAATTAGTGTATAATCAGTGATTGTCTTAAGTTCCATAATCTGAAGTAGTTTTCATGCTATCAGTTATCTCTTAGTCTCAAGATTATGAATTGCTTCATGTTGAGCACCTGTATCTGTATTTTGGGCCCCAGGCCACAGTTTATGCATACACATTGCTTGGTCCTGAGGACACAGATTTGTGTACATTTATTGGGCCCTAGGCCACAGATTATATTGTCAGTTACACAGGTTTTCTTCATTCAAAAAAAGAAGTATTCATATATTTTCTTCTCATGTCTAGTTCAGTTCTAAGGCATCAGTTTCAGTTTTAATTTCATGTGCTTACAGGTCCTTTTTTCAGTTTCCTTACATACTAGTACAATTCAAATTTCTTGATGTCCCTTTTCATTGCTTGGGGGCCTGCTTCTCACAATGCAGGTAACGATTTACAGGGTGACGATTTTGCTAGCTAGGACTTGCTCGTATCAGCTGCTTGGTGAGCCCCAGTTCCTTTGGGGTGTTATCATGTCTTTAGTTTTTACATTATGTTAGCCAGTTGGGTAGGCCGGGGCCTTGTCCCAGTTAGACAGTTATCCTTTCAGTATTCATTAGAGGCTTCATAGACTACAGTTCAGTCACTCAGATCCTAGCAGGCATTTGTGTTAGCCTTGTTGGCTACTTATTCAGTATTTTCGCATTTATAAGATATTGCAGTCAGACTTTTTTTTTAGCAGATCAGCATGTGCTAGTATTATTTTCGCATTTTACAATGTTTTGATATCACATCTTGATTTAGCCAACCAATAGGTTCGCTCAGTCACATGCAATTAGGCACCGAGTATCGTGTCACGTCTTAGCCATGGTTCGGGTGTGACAAATCTTTGACAGAAGTATCTGAACCCCCTTAATTAACCCATGACCCTCTTATTAGATTTATTTTAGCTAACCACACGTTTAAGAAACAGTGCAAAATATCAACTTGCCTGGAATTGCCGAATCTCGAATCACGAAGCCCGTTGCCATTTCAAATAGCCTCCAAATGATCAAAGTCTAGTCAAATAGGGGTCATACTTTAGAATACGAACGCACCAATACCCATATTGGTACATAAATCAAAAACCCAAATTAAGCCCTAAAATTAGAATTCTGAAACCTAAAAGGGCTAAACAGTAAATTGAACCTAGAATCACGTTCCTCATGCTTTATGTAACTAAAATACCAAAAATTATTCATTAACAACCATGAATTCATGCTCAAACATCAAAATCTGTAATTGTCAAATCAGGTTTCAAAACCCTTCAATTTACCTCTTTAATTCAACATTCTAAGCATGGGCTTTGATTCTAATCATAGAGATAATAAAAAAAATTGAGGTTGAAGACTTACCAACTGATTCTTCCTTGAAATCTCTCCAATTATCCTTCAAAAATGTTCTCAACTCAAGTGTTTTAGAATGGGGAAAGTGCAAGGAAATAAGACACTAAAATATATTCTGTCTAGCGATCTTGCGCACCTGCACATTCGCATCGGCTGAAAATAGCTCGCCGAGGTGAAACCTCACAAAATATCTCAGGTCCACGGCAGTGAAACATTGCTCGCCGCTGCAACCTCACTTCTGCGAAAATATCTTCAAAGAAGCAGAACCACCCCAACTCACCAGACTCTCGCTCCTGCGAACCTTCTCTCACTAGAGCACATCTGCTGGGGAAAAACTACCTTCGCTCTTGCGCGTACACCAAAACCAGCAAAATTTAGTTTTTGACTCTCATAACTCGAAATTCCGTGACTCTCCCGTAACCTCTCCGATACAAACTGTAATGACCTGCTAGGTCATTATGGGGGTGACTTAGGAAAACCAGACCTCCGTTTGGAATTTCGAGATAGTGGGTGAGTCCATAGCGTGTTTTTATATATATGTGCATGTTTGGTTTAAGTCTGTAGGCCCTCGAATAGGTGTTGGGATTTTGTTTGAAAACTTGTCAAAAACCTGAGCTTCTAGTAAAAATAGACCGCTGCAACGGGTGTGGGACCTTTGTAGCAAATTCGTCGTAGCAGGTAGAGAGTCGCCACCACAAGGAAGGGAAATTCACGAGGTCCACCATAGCAGGAAAATTCCCGCTGTAGCGAGACCGTTGCAACGGTCGACGGAAGGCAGAACCAGCGTTTTATATTCTTTATTCCGAACCCATTCCCCATATAACTTGGAAACAGTTCCCAACAACTCTTGCGGCGAAATTCTAAGGCTAGGGCTAAAACACTCTTGAAAGGTAAGTCTCAACCCTCTTCTTTGTTCATTCCCTCATCACATTAAGTTCCATGATTAGTTTAAGGTTTGTTAATGATGAAAAGAAGAGGATAGAACCCTAGAAGTTGCGAACCCTTGAATAATTGATGGGTTACTGATTTTATTGCTGTTTAACCATCTAGAAGTATAGATTATCACTTCTTAGGATGAGAATTTAATTATTAATGGTGAGAATGATGTATTGAGACTTAGGGTTTCATAAAGATGGTAACTTTAGCATAAAAACTGCTTGTAAAAGGGTTGAATTGATTAGAAATTGAAAGGGAGTAGTATGATGGTTGGGGTGGATTTTTATGATGAATTCACACCTAGTGATAGTTCACCCATTTGAAAAGGGTAGAAGTAGTTGGTATTTTTTCTCCAATTGTAGTTTGTTTAAGTAGATGATCCATTACTCACTTAGCATTATGATTGCTAGACTTTGAACGTTCTGAAGCTTTGCGAAAGGGAAAGCTATTGCGGAGTGATTGCATTGGCCCAGTTCGGATTTGAGGTAGGTTACGATCTACTTGAGTTAGACATTGATTAGTTGATTGTATTAAATTAATAGGAGAAGCATGATTAGGGCTCCGGACATAAAGTGTGGTTGGAAATTCCTAAGTTTGATATTGATTGATTGATTAAATGATTAACTATTTTGATATGATAAAGAAGGAGTTAATGAATACTCTTCTTGTTGACTTGGAGTAATCCCTTGTTCATGCTTTTGATGAATTGATTCTTGAGTCTTGATATGACTTGTGGCATGGTGAGTTTTGTTCTTTGATATTGGTGTATTGATTTTTCACATTCCTTACTGATTTTGGAAGAGAAATATATTGTGATAAGAAAGATAATATAAATATGAAAGGCACATTAGATAGGGGTGAGGATGTGGCCTAGGTATGGGCTCGTGATGCGACGTCAGTTTCGGAGCGAGTGGTACATGGACACCATGGGTCCCCTGCAGGTCATGGTTAATTGGGCAAACAATACAATTTAGCATGTGTGTACGGATATGTGATAGAGTTGAGATGATTCGTGAGTTATGGTTCTATTGGTAATGACACGGGTTGAGTTACTCTATTGATTATTGTTTGTGTAGGCTTATCTTATTTCAGTGTTGGATGATTCTTAGTGATAGTTTCATATGGTTCTGTGTTGTTGTGACTATCTGTCTATTCTATTGATTTTGTGATTTTATGCATGATACTAATCGTAATCAGCCTATGATATCTACCTGTACATAGTATTATTACTGATACTACATTGTTGCATTCTTTTGAGTGCAGATTGTGATCCCGAGATATCTACCAAACCTCATATTTAGTGTGAGGCCAGTTCCAGATCAGATCCGAGGGTGAGCTCTTATCCATGCCATGCCTCCTGAAGATCTTTCTTATTTTGGATGTCTATTTCCTTTCAGACATTTATGATTATTTCGGACAGATGTTCATTCTTTAGACAGTTATATTTTAGAGTCCTTGTACGATGACTTTCAAATTTTGGGGGTGTAATAGTTAGGACTTCCGCACCTTTATTTATTTATGGCATGATTAGACAGTTTGAAGATTTTTATTATCATTACATCCTTGAATGTGTTAAAATTGATTAAATAAATGATGATTGGTTAAGGGGATTGGTTTGCCCACTAGGGAAATTAGTGTGGGTGCCACTTACGGCTATTTAGGTCGTGACAGAGTTGGTATCAGAGCGCTAGGTTCGTCGATCTCGTTGTACAAGGACATGTCTAGTAGAGTCTTGCGGATCGGTACAGAGACGTCTGTACATATCTTCGAGAGGCTATGGGACACTAGGAAAATTTAATTTCTTTCTTTCGTGCTACTTGATTCCAATTGGCATGTGGATTATTCCAATTGGCATCTGACTTTTCTTTCTATTCTCTCACAGATGGTGAGGACTTGTATGGCAGCAGTAAATGTGGTACCCGCACCAGCCGCTGGGGTTGCAGCTCGCGGTGGAGGTCAGGTCGCTGGGGCTGCAGTTCGTGGAGGAGGCCAAGCCAGAAGCCATGGTTGCGGAAGAAGCAGGGGAGCAGCAGCACCATCCAGAGGCGGGGCTTCTACGGCTAGTCAGGCCCGCGCTGAGTCCCCTGAGCCTCAATAATTCCAGATGAGGTAGTAGATTTTGTAGCAGCACCAACTCAACCAGATATTGTAGCTCCTCTAGTATTGTCAGACATTATGGTTCGATTGTTGAACCTGCTGAACGGGCTGACAGAGGCAGGTGTGTTACTAGTTGTTCCAGGTGTTCAAGGTGCCAGAGTAGGTGATCTAGCTCTGGGCGGAGTTCGTGCTCTGGGGTTACAACATGTTACAGCTATGGCTTCTCGTTTGGATGAGGCTCCAGGACTGGAGGTATTTCCTAGGCCAGTGGGAGGTCTGATTTGGACAGGGGATAAGTACGATTTGTTCTGGAGGTTCACTAAGATGAAGCCTCCAGAGTTCTTTAGTACTGAGGTTGAGGATGCTTATGAGTTTATAATGGACTGTCATGAGAGGCTCCATAAGATGGGGGTAGTGGAGAAATATAGTGTTGAGTTTGTGACCTTCCAGCTCTTGGGTGATGCCAAGTTATAGTGGAGGGAATTTGTGGATTGCAGGCTAGCGAGGTCACCCCTACTTATATGGACTCAGTTTTACCATGTGTTCTTAGATAAGTATGTTCCTCGTACTTTGAGGGACCACAGGCGTGATGAGTTCAGTAATATTGACCAGGGTAATTTGTCTGTGGCTGCTTATGAGGGTCGATTCCATTCGTTGTCTCGCTATGCCCTCTAGCTTGTGCCTACTGAGGAGGTAAGGGTTAGGATATTCGTGAAAGGGTTGAACACTTCTCTTCAATTGTTAGCTCTTCAGCTTGCATCAATAGGTGCTTTCTTTCAGGAAATGGTGGATCATTTAGGACTGTCGAGGGTGTTAGGTAGGATGGTTATAATAAGTATCCAGAGAAGAAGGCCCAAAAGGATGGTAGTTTCACTGGCTCTTTCTCCAAGGGCTAGAGTTCCCAGGTCTATTCGGGATACCATGTTTAGTCAGCCATACAGGCTTCAGTTTGAGGTCCATAAGGGGCCAGTCAACACTATTCCGGTCAGACAGGGCAAGTTGATCACAATGGTTCACAGGCTTCTGGCAAACGGTTTTATTGTTATGCCTTTCCTAGTAAGACAGAGGCTGAGGGCTCAGATGCAGTTATTACATGTAACATCTCAGTCTGTCACTGGATGGCTTCTGTATTATTTGAGCCAGGTTCTACATTTTCTTTTGTATCTACATATTTCTCTATGGATTTTGATATGGTTTGTGATTTACTTGATGCCCCTATTCATGTATCTACTCCAGTAGGAGACTCTGTGGTTGTAGATAGAGTTTTTCGGTCTTGTATTATCACACTAATGAGGTATGGCACCTGGGTTGATTTAGTGATTCTAAACATGATAGATTTTTATGTCATCCTAGGTATGAGTTGGTTAGCTCCTTATCAAGCAACTTTAGACTGTCATGACAAGACAGTCACCTTAGCTATGCCCAGGGTGCCTAGACTTGAGTGGAAGGGTAACCTTAGTCCCTCTTCAAAGAAAATTATTTCCTTTATTCATGCAATGAAGCTAGTTGACAGGGGGTGTTTGGCTTATTATGCACATATTCGTGACACCAGTGTTGATGGTCCATCTCTTGAGTCAATTCCTATGGCGTGAGTTTGCGGAGATGTTTCCCGCAGACTTTGCAGGCATGCTACCAGATCGTGACATTGATTTTCTTATTGACTTAGAGCCAGGTAACCGCCCTATATCTATTCTGCCATATCGGATGGCACCAGTAGAATTGAGGGAATTGAAAGAACAACTTCAGGATCTTCTTAGTAAGGGTTTTATTCATCTGAGTGTCTCCCCGTGGGGCACTCCTGTGCTTTTCGTGAAAAAGAAGGATAGGACTATGCGGATGTGCATTGATTACCGCCAGTTAAATAAAGTCACCATCCGAAATAAGCACCCCATCCATCATATTTATTATTTGTTTGATCACCTTCAGGGAGTTTCTGTGTTTTTGAAAATTGACTTAAGATCGGGGTATTATTAGTTAAAGATTCAAACAGCTTTCCGGACTAGGTATGGGAATTATGAATTCCTCATTATGTCCTTCGGGCTTACTACGCCCTGACTGCTTTTATGGATCTGATGAATGGCATTTTTAAGCCATACTTGGACTCTTTTGTGATAGTTTTTATTGATGACATTCTAGTTTATTTGAAGAGTAAAGAAGATCATGAAAGACACTTAAGGGTTGATCTTGGGTTGCTGAGAGACAGGAAGTTATACGCTAAGTTCTCTAAGTGTGAGTTTTGGCTTGCGTCTGTGTCCTTCTTGGGACATATAGTTTAGAAAGTGGGGATTATGGTGGATCCGAAGAAAATTGAGGAACTGAGAGATTAGGCCAGGCCCACTTCTGTGATAGGGATTCGCAGTTTCGTGGGTTTGGCTTGTTACTATCGTCGGTTTGTGAAGGTTCTATTGCTTCGCATTTGACCCATTTGACTCAGAAAGAGGTGCCTTTTCAGTGGTCCGTCGAGTGTGAAGAGAGCTTCCAAAAGCCTAAGACTTTATTGACTACATCTCCTATTCTATCTTTGCCCGTGGAGGGCAAGGACTTTGTGGTTTATTATGACACTTCTCGGTCTGGTTTTCTTACACCTCGTAGTTTTTGTACGTTGAGGTTCGCTAGGTGTTAGTTGTTCAATTGTGGACACTGGAGTTATTGTCAAGGGTATATGAGATTATATGTGCCTATTTTATGATTATAAGGGTTTGAGCACATGTAATAGGCCATGGAAGGGTTGGAAAACAAGTAACTCAAGGAGATTAAGTTTTTTGAACTTTTAAGAAAAGTTTGAGCAAGATTTCGTACGATAATTTTGGTCTAACTTGGGGAAATAATATCTTTTATTCTATTAAGAGTTTTGAAGTGAAACCGAAGCCTAAATTGAAGTTCAGGAAGTCTAGTTTCCAACGCAACAAACCGCTCGTCAATCGGACATCGAAATCAAGAGTTATGAGCATTTTAAGACGGACTGCCAGAGTAGAGACTAACACTGCGCGAACGTGCCTAGAAGTGGCGCAAACGCGCAAAGGGGCATGGGATAACTCAGAGCGAACGCTCCCCAAGTTGGCACGAATGCCCTGAGCAAATTCTAGGTCGGTGCAGACAGACTCTAGAACAATATAAAAGGGGGTTTACCCCCTTGTTTTCATCCAAATACCTCTTAAAAACATCCCAAATATTCTGGAACTTTCCCCTAACTTCCATTCATCAAATTTTAACGCGAATCAAGTGTAACCTCGAGATTTAGGTTCAGATAGCGTATAGTTGTGATTATAATATATTATTGCAAGAAATCTTGGCTTGGATTCAAGGTGAAAATTGAAGATATTGCAGTTCTAGCAGGAACCTACAAGGTATGAATCTTTCCTTAGTGATATTGATTTAAGTTTACTTACGGAGGTAAAGCTATTAAATGACCGTATAATGAATTTGTAGGTTGAGAAATTAGATAAACATCGTGTGGGATGTTTTATGTAAAATTTTGGTATGGATAATGATATTGTTGACATTAAGGTTGTTGTTGTGTTGGTTGTTGGTATTATGATTTTGGGCTAGGGATATCAACAGGGGAAATGCTGCCCGAATTTTAGCAGATTCTAAAGGGATTTAATTTGAAGACTTAAGATAAGCATATGACGATGATAAGCCTAACAGTAGTATGAATTCTCTTGAATGTAGATTTACCAGCTTGGGAGGATAAACGTTAATTAGTAAGAGACCGAAAAGGTATGTTAAGGCTAGTCTCTTTCTTTCCAAAGCCATGATTCTTTTATTATGCACCCATATACGTTTCCCATAACATCCTTATTCTTAAAAGTTAGAAGTTCATGATTCTCAAAGTTCTTATGATAATAAAGATAGATGTTTTCTATGATGATAATGATATTGATGATGATTTTATTTCTAGAGATTCCAAGCATATGGATTTGATGCTATTATGGATTATTGAGCTTATTGCATGATTTCCCTGACTTTATCCATTCTTGTTGGTCTCACCTCATAATACTTGTTCCTTCAAGGTGGGATATAGGGCTGACGATAATTCCATTTCAAATGCTATCCAAGTTCATCATTCTTGATACTCTCATGACACTATTGGTCTCATCCTAAGAAAAATGATCCTCTAAGGAATAATATAGTGATAATGATAATGATAATGATGATGATGATGTGCTTTTATTTATGTACTCTTATATATGTATATATATAGTTATGTGTGACACCGAGCCTATGTGGCCGGGTACGATATATATTGCGCGCGCACCACTGCAGTTGGGTACGGACATTACCCAGCCTTACTACGGCCGGTTACGAATACTATCGAGCCTTACTATGGCTGGGTACGGTTATTACCGAACCTTACTATGGTCGGGTACGGATAATACTGTGTCTATATGGCTGGGTACGGTATTGTATTGGTAGGTATGTGGATGTATGAAATATTTTTTCTAGAGAAAGGGTAAGTAAGTATGACTAATGTCTTAAGAGGTATTACGAGGTATACATAGTTCTTTTACCTCACGCTATTTTTCATGTTTCTATCATGTTGTTATTCATGCCTTACATACTCAGTACATTGTTCGTACTGACGTCCTTTCTTGTGAATGCTACATTCATGCCCGTAGGAAAGCAGGGGAATGGATCAGATCCTTAGGGACTACATCAGCGGAATCTCAGGAGCGCTCCTGTTGTTTCAGAGCTGCAGTTATTGGTACTACTCTTTTATATATATATACTTGGGCATGGCGGAGTCCTACCCCATCCTTATGGATTCATGTGTTATATATAGAGCCTCGTAGACATATGTATGTACCTAGATGTTCTATAACCTTATCAGTTCATATTGTTATATAATATTTTGGCAGCCTTGTCGGCTTGTGATGATGGGCATAGTTGTTGATGATTATATAGAAATGTGTTGTTATCTTATGGCTTGTGCCTTTACAGACCATGATACCTATGAGCTATCTTTGTGATCCACCTAGAGATGGTTATGAGATGTATGTTCAGAAGTACTCGGTAGGTTAGCTCCCGGTGCCCGTCATGCCCCCCTGGTTAGGTCGTGACAAAAGTGGTATCATAGCAGTTCGTCCTTGGGTGTGCCTACAAGCTGTGTCTGGTAGAGTCCTGTTTATGAGTGTGAAGCGTGCCACACTTATAAACAGGAGGTTGCAGGGCATTTAGGAATAATTGACCTTCTTTCTTATCTTAGATCGTGTGATAAAGCTAGGCTGCAGGATCTCCTTTTTCCTAATCGTGTGCTATGATTTCAGTGATACCTCTGAAGAGGAAAGCCACAGCGGCCCAGAAGGGCAACATGGTGGTCGGAAGAAGGACTGAATGGGAGCCACCAGCGGAGATAGAAGAGAGCGAGTCTCATAACGAGGTTCCATCGTGGACCTCTCCTACTCCGCCCCTATCATAGGAGCATGAAAGGGCTTCAGCTCCAGCTCCAGTATCCCCAGTTCCTCCGCAAGACACCTTGGGCAAGCAGATGAGAGAGGCTATTCCGTTCTGACCCAGTTAGTCACCGCTCAGGCCTAGCGGCAAGTTGCGAGCCAAGGTGATAGAGCGGTCAGTGCAAGAGCTCGTGATTCTATTAGTTTAAACCCTCCAGAATTTTATGGGTTGAAACCGAATGAGGACCCGCAGAGCTTTATAGACGAAATATCGAGAACCTTGTGAATAATACATGCTTTGGATATGGAGTCGGTAGAGTTGGCCTCCTATAGATTATGGGATGTTGTGGTTCATTGGTATAGGGTTTGGTTGTCCTCTAGAGGAGTAAGTGCACCTCCCTCGGTATGGCAAGAGCTTATAGATGCTTTTCTCTTAAATTACTTGCCGCCAGAGGTTCGACAGGCCAGAGCTGACAAGTTTTTGAACCTTAGACAAGGGAATATGAGTGCTTGAGAGTACAATCTCCGTTTTAATTCCTTGGCAAGGTATGCTCTAGCCATGGTAGCTGATATAGGGGACCACGTACACCGGTTTGTGAGTGGTTTGGGGCCACATTTGATTAAGGAGTGTTTTACGGCTTCCCTTCAGGATGGGATAGATATTTCTCATATTTAGTCCCATGCCCCGAATCTGGAAGAACAACAGCGGCCGCAAGGGGTGAGCGTGATTATGATAGAGGTTATCATAAAAGGGTAAGATCTTCAGGTGTCATCAGTGAGTCTGAAGGGGATCAGAAGCAACAACATTCTAGACACTCAGGCCATCCAGTAGCTAGTGCATCTCCTCGATTTGTAGGCAAGAGATCTGATCGTCCTAATTATACTAGACCAGGTCAGAGCTCTAGAGTTTTGGGTTTCCAGTATAAAAGTGAATCTGGTCATGTAAGACCGCCCTTACCATGGTGCAATCAATATGGTAAGCAATAGTTTAGACAGTGTCGCTTGGGTTTGAATGTTTGCTATGCCTGTGGTCAGTTAGGCCATGTTATACGTGAGTGTCCATTTCTAAGCAGTCGAAGTAGGTGTCAGCCTACCGGATCGGCAGTCGGATCGTCATCGTCGGTACGACCTCCAGGAGAAAACACTCAGATATCCACAGGTCATGGTAGAGGTAGAGGGGGACCATCCAGCTTGAGTAGTCCTAGAGCCGTATTTACGCATTGACTGATCGACAGGACTTGGACTCTTAACCCGACGTTGTTACAGGTATATTGTCAGTATTTTCTCATGATGTGTACACATTTATTGATCCAGGTTCTATATTATTTACATTTATTGATCCAGGTTCTATATTATTAGATGTTACTCCTTATATTACTGGTCGGATTGGGGCGAAACTTGAATCGATTAAACCTTTCAAAGTGTTTCATTAATGAGACATTAGTATGATTAGATGGGAGTGTAAATTCTTCTCGAAGTAAGAAGTGGAAGGGATAAGTATATGTTTAAATGTGACTTTAAGTATAAATATGCTAATGATTTATGAGTACAGAGGGGTAGAAGAGATAAGGGAGTGATGTACGTTACCAAAAAGAAAAAAAAGCCAAATATCGATAAGGGCCTTTTTATTACATAAACTATATTGGCAAGGATGTTGTACGGAGGTACGAGTATAAGGACATATGAATATAAGACAAAGGTGGAACTAAAGTACAAAATAATTCTCTTCTAGAAGTTCTCTTTTCACAAGATTATTAAGTTAGTAATACAACGTTGAATAGCTAATGGAAGATGTGAATGATGATTTGTAGGAATTAGTTATATGGTTGTAGATGAATAAGGTTGAATTCGCGAGTTCATATAAGATGCCCCCTTCATTAATGAGATGAATTTGTAATTTAAAGAAGGCTTGTCTAAAGATCGAGTGTTCATGTAGCGAAGAAAAAGAGGACTAATGGGTTGTTGAATATAGAATAATGGGCTAACACCCTAAGGGGGGAGGATGAGACAAACAAGTATTGGACTCGGAGTATGCTTTCTTAGAAGCTGGAAAGATAGCAACAAAAAGGAATCGGGAACCACCTCAAAAAGGATAAGGTTAGGAAATAAGGTACCAAGGAAAGTCTTACCCGAAGTTCCAAGAAAAAGAGGGTACGAAAGGTCCAATAATGAAGAAATAAAGAAGGATTGGGTGTCACCTAGGAGCAAAAGCTTATAGATGATACAAGAATCTTAGGTACGGATGATTCAAGAGGTAAAGGAATTAAAGTCACGATTGCAGTAAGGTGGAACCAGATAGACCTAAATGAGGGACTAAGGACTGGTGGTGATAATGGAGAAGGATAACGACGAGTAACTTCACGTAAAATGGTTTGGTTGATTAGGAATAATAAGGGTGAATCTAGCATCAGATGGATACGTTCATTCTGGGTGGTAGAAAAAGGGTATAGAATTATATATCAAAGACAGGATAGGCATATATGAGAAGCTTGTCAGGATTATTATAGAGCTTCAACTGGTGAAGCGTAGCGTAGTCGAGGATAGCAATGGAAAATAAAATGAGACTATGCGTAGGATGAGCCAAATTAAGATTGGAAATATGTACATCCAGTCTTTTATATGTCCATGCCTTGTAAACATGTTGGGAATTCGCCTAGAGTTGCGCCAGGTGATGATTTTTAGGGTTCAGAACAATTGTAGTTTGAGAAAGTTTTTACTACCCTATCAGATCACCAAGTTTCAGATTGTGGAGGTAAAAGAGACGACTTGAGAAGTTAAAAAAGATATGAGATCCAAGTATCCGCATTTGTATTCATTACTAAAGGAGATCTAGATTGAGACATTATAACCTTCAGGTTGGTAGTAATACAGCTACAGAGGAAGCTCTGCCGAAACATTCATAAGATCTCTAACAACTTAACATTCGAGGACGAATGTTTCTAAGGGGGGAGGAATGTTACACCTTGTAGTTTTTGTACAATGAGATTCGCTAGGTGTTAGTTGTTCAATTGTGGACACTAGAGTTATTGTCGAGGATATATGAGATTATATGTGCCTATCTTATGATTATAAGAGTTTGAGCTCATGTAATAAGTCATGGAAGGGTTGGAGAACAAGTAAATCAAGGAGATCAAGTTTGTGAAACTTTGAAGAAAAGTTGGGTAAGATTTCGTATGATAATTTTGGTCTAACTTAGGGAAAGAATATATTTTATTATATTAAGAGTTTTGAACTGAAACCAAAGCCTAAATTGAAGTTCAGGAAGTCTAGTTTCAAACGCAACAAACCGAGCGTCAATCCGACTTCGGAATCAAGCGTTATGAGCATTTTAAGATGGACTGCCAGAGAAGAAATTAACTCTGCGTGAATGTGCCTGGAAGTGGCGTGAACGCGCAGAGGGGCATGGGATAACTCAGCGCGAACACGAAGCGCAAATTCTAGGTCAGTGCAGACCGACTCTAAAGCAATATAAAAGCGGGTTTACCCCCATGTTTTCATCCAAATACCTCTTAAAAACATCCCAAATATTTTGGAACTTTCCCCCAACTTCCATTCATCAAATTTTAACACGAATCAAGTGTAACCTCAAGATTTGGGTCCGGATAGTGTATAGTTGTGATTATAATATCGTATTGCGAGGAATCTTGGCTTAGATTCAAGGTGAAAATTGAAGATATTGCGGTTCTAGCGGGACCAAGGTATCGATATTTTCTTATTGATATTTATTTAAGTTTATTTATGGAGGTAAAGCTATTAAATGATCGTATAATGAATTTGTTGGTTGAGAAAATGTGTGGGATGTTTTATGGAATATTTTTGGTATGGGTAATGATTTTGTTGGTGTTAAGGTTGTTATTGTTGTGTTGGTTGTTGGTATTGTGATTTCGGGCTAGGGGTACAAACAAGGGAGATGCTAGCCGAATTTTAGCGGATTCTAAAGGGATTTAATTTGAAGACTTAAGATAAGCATATAATGATAAGCCTAACAGTAGTATGAATTCTCTTGAATGTAGATTTACTAGCTTGGGAGGATAAGCGTTAATTAGTAGGAGACCAAAAAGGTATGTTAAGGCTAGTCCCTTTCTTTCCAAAGGCATGATTCTTTTCTTATGCACCCATATACGTTTCCCATAACATCCTTATTCTCAAAAGTTAGAAGTTCATGGTTCTCAAAGTTCTTATGATACTAAAGATATATGCTTTCTATGATGATAATGGTATTGACGATAATTTTATTTCTAGAGATTCCAAGCATATTGATTTGATGCTATTATGGGATTATTGAGCTTATTTCATTATTTCCTTAATTTTATCCATTGTTGTTGGTCTCACCTCATAATACTTGTTCCTTCGAGGTGAGATATAGCGATGATGATAATTCTATTTCCAATGCTATCCAAGTTCACCGTTCTTGATACTCTCACGACACTATTGGTCTCATCCTACGAGAATTGATCCTCTAAGGAAAGATATAGTGATAATGATAATGATGATGATCATGTGCTTTTAATTATATATATAGTCATGTGTGACACCAAGCCTATGTGGCCGGGCACGAGATATATTGCACGCGAACCACTACAGTTGGGTACGGACATTACCAAGCCTTACTACGGCCGGGACAGATACTACCGAGCCTTACTATGGCTGGGTACGGATATTACCGAACCTTACTATGACCGCGTACAGATAATACCGAGTCTATATGGCCGGGTACGGTATTATATAGGTAGGTTTGTGGATGTATGAAATGTTTCTTCTAGAGAAAGGGTAAGTAAGTATGACGAATGTCATAAGAGGAATAATGAGATATTGTTACACCTCGGAAAATCTTCCTGTTACACCTTGGAAAATCCCCTGTATATGTGTAGTGCATAGGCTAACAAAGGACATAGCGTATGTGATGTTTTGATGAGTAAGAAATAGTATTTGATGACCCTCAACGAGATTTCAAAGGCATATGATGCACGGAAAGAAAGTTGCCAAGGAAAGCGAACCATATGTTGTGTATCAGATAAGAATTTTGAGCAACGAGTCTATGATGGCATAATGATGTCTTGGAGACAAGTAATAACGTCCCTTAGATTGGTATTGAGATGTTAAACAAGTGTCAAGAAGGTTCCATAAGGATTGGAGATCAAACGAGTCGACGAAAACAAGTTCCGGAGAACTGGACAACATACGGCCAGACATACTGGCCGTATAATATTCACGGACCGTATGTCCAGTCCATAGATCCAGTCCAGAACAACATGGCTCACTGGACCAAATATACGGTCCCAACATACGGTCAGTAAAAATTATACGGATCGTATGTTTGTCCGTATAAAGTGGTTCGGCCAGCTTTTGTATTTTAATATAAGGGACTCTTTTCATTTCATTTCATTCCATCCTCCACTCCACAAGACAAGAACACTCTAGAATATTCTCCAACATCCATCCACAAGAAAATCAAAGGAAATCAATGATCAACAACACCAAATCCATGAATTAAAGTGTATGAAACCCAAGTAAAGTTCATCTTCCTCAAAGAAAACCAAAAGAGGTGAAGTAGGGTTTTGGTGCTAGAGGAGAAACTCCACTCAAGACCTGTTCAACCATCATCTAAGGTAAGTTTCATGACTAAACCATGTTGTTTAAGGTAATGGAAGATTAAGATACTTGAATTGTAGCAAGACATAGGAAATGGGTCATTAATGAGTGAATAGTGCCATGTTTGGATGGTAGTTGGATTGAGTCATAAATGTTGGTGTGTTATGATTATGAATACGTTATAAATGACATTTAGACCATGAAATAAGTGTGATACATGAGAAAACGTGATAGTAAGCTATAACCATAAATGTGGAGAAATTGAAGAGGAATGGTGGATTATGGTCATTGTATATGGATAATGATTGTTTATTGCTATATTGTGAATGTTGTTGTGACTGTGGGGATTTGATATAGAATATGGGAAAAGTAGTATAAACAAAGGAAGTTCTGCCCAATTTTTCCCTAGCTTTAGAAAGCCCGTTCTTATAATTGCTTAGCTAATGACGATATAAATTCTCTTGAAGGTAGAACGTGTGCACTAAAGGAGGCAAGTGATAACTTAGTTAAACGCCAAAGGTATGTAAGGTTTATCCCTTCCTTCAAAGGCATGAATCTTTCAAACTTTCCATGATCCTTCTATGTAATGGAACTTATGAGTCTTTAATATACTAAATTACATACGAGCATGATAATAATGATGATAAGTTAAAGTATAGAGATTCGATAATTCTTGATATGATGATCTCATAACGCTAATGATGTTATTACTGTGAACACTCAACTTATGCACTACTTCCTTCGAGGTGAGGTAAGATACTCCTAAATGTTCATAATATAATCGGGGGTTTACGACCTTACGTCACCCCGACATAGCTATAGTTGTCTTCAAAGTCTAATGTATACTCCTAATGCTAAATGTGAAATAATGCAAAGTCATGATATGTCTATAAGGTGATTAATGATGCTAGCTTATATTATGCCTATGTTATGCATGAATATGCCAAGCTATGATAAGATTATGATACGTTCATGAGATGTGCAATAGTGATGGGTAATGATTGATTTTGTGATGAAATGATTCCACCGCGCCAGAAGGGCCAGGCATGTCACCGCTAAGGCAGGCTGCATATGGTTCCACCGTGCCTAGATGGCCGGGCATGTCACCAATAAGCGGGCTGCGATGTTACACCGAGCCTAGAGGGTCGGGCATGATCACCACTAGTGGGCGGCATATGATGGTTACCCGAACGCGAGATAACGATGAGATATGTGATGTGATGAGACATATGATGTGACGAGATATGTAATGTGACGAGATATGTGATGTGATAATATACGTACCATGATTATGTGAAATATGATATATGTACGAAATATGTTTGCTTATGACACTCTTACATGTTATATCTTTCTCTTATGGCTCATAATCCTCCTTTTATATTTATTTCATTCTTGTCTTACATACTCAGTACAATGTTCGTACTGACGTCCGTTTTCTTTGGACGCTGTGTTCATGCCCACAGGTAGACAGGGAGGCGAGCCAGAGCCAGATTCGTAGTAGCCGTCAGCCGATTGAAAGCACTCCTTTGTTCCGGAGGTGCTTGATCATTCTTTTATGTATATTTGTATATATTGGGCTCGACGGGGTCCTGTCCCGCCTATTCGTTTTGTACTTCAATAGAGGCTCGTAGATACTCAATGTGGGTTATGTGGTCGGATAAAGTCACTATGGTATAATTGTATATATATTATTATTGATAGCCTAAAGGGTCTTATGTATATGAAACTATTTATGTTTACAAATGAAACATGACTTTCCTATAATTTGAGTATAAAATCGACAAAAGAGTAGTTAATGAGCATGATGGGTAGTAGAACGAGCGGTGCTCGGTGGTTAGCCCCGGGTACCCGCGCGTGGCCCCTAGCTGGGTCATGACACTTTCGCTGATGCACAAGTGAATATACTAGTGAAGAGTACGAGTATACGATATTTCCATAAGTGAGAAATTATATTTGATGACCCTAAGTAAGATTTCAAAGACATCCGATATTAGACAAGAAAGTTGGCCAAGAGGAGGCTAGGCATATGATGAGTATCGGAAAGGAAATACGAGTAACGAGTTAACAAGACTTTAATGATGTCTTGGAGAAGAGTGATAACGTCCCTTAGATTGGTATTGAAGTGTTTAACAAGTGTTAAGAAGGTTCCACAAGGATTGGAGATCAAACGAGTCGACGAAACGAACTTCAGAATCACTGGGGATTATATGGCCAAACATACTAGCCGTGTAAATTATACGGTCCGTATGTTCGGGACCGTATAATCAGCCCAGAGTGGCCTAACTTTCTGGACCAAATATACAGCCAAACATATGGCCCGTACAAATTATATGGACCGTATGTTGGTCCGTATATACGGTCGGGGACAACATGGTTCATTAAATAAGGGAGTCAAGGTTTATTTCATTTCATTTCCATATCACACCCCTTCTCTCTAAAACATCTCTCTACATTTATTCCACAAGAATTCAAGAGTTATAAGTGATCAATAACATAAACTAAGTGAATCAAGTGTAAGAAAACCAATTAAAGATCATTCAAGTCAAGAATCTCATTAGAGATGAACTAGGGTTTTGCTTAAGTGGAGTACTATCAACCAAGGCTTGTTCCTACAACATCTAAGGTAAGATTTATGTTTTTTCTATGTTGTTTAAGGTATTTGAGAGTTGAAATACTTAGATTGTAGAAGGGTATAGAAAAATGGGTCATGAATGTGGAATAGTGCCATTTTGAGAAATAGCTCGAATCGAGTCATGATTTTTGATGTGTTGTGATATAAATATGTTATAAATGACGTTGAGAACATGGGATAGGAAATGTAAGTGAATGAAAGTAGTCGTGTGTTATAGCCATGGGTATGAGTAATTGAAAGTGAATTGAGAAGTGTGGATAATGTGGATGAATAATGGCTAATGTTATGATATTGTGAATGCATTATTGACGTTTGGGAGATGATATACGCTATGGAGGGATGTCGTATAAATAAAGGAGATGCTGTCCGATTTTCTCTAGTTTAGTCATGTATGCTAGCTATCGATTTCTAATGACAGTATGACTTTAATAAAGGTAAAAAACGTGAGCATTGAAGAAGCACGTGCAAGTGAGAGAATAGTTGAATGGAAAGGTATGTAAGGCTAACCCTTCTTTCGTAAGACATGGTTCTTTGGCAAAACATCTAAATCTTCCATAAGTCTATGATGTCTTACAAATCATTCGATCTTCCGAGCTATTGAGCTCACAATTCTTGATATGCTACGACTGTACTAAGTTCCTCATATGACGAGTAAGCCTATAAAGATAGATGTAATGAATGACGATTATAGTGATAATGATGTGGATGACGACTATAGTGGTAATCGCGATAACGATGACAATAATGATAGTGATGATAATATTAAAGATGCTCATGAGATATTATGTATATGTATCTGTCACACCCTCATCTTGATAGGGCATGATGGGCACCCGACTCTCTTCAGAGTCGAGCGAACCCTTAAACGTTCGCTTTACCAAAACCTGTCATTTCAAAAAACTTTTAAAAACATGAAACTTTTCCAAATAGAGGTCATTATCTTTATACAGATTATGAAAAATTTCCATCAATTACATACTTTTTTTTACCAACTGAAATCATATGAAAATACATACTCTTTCAACATCTAAAAATGATTCGCGCTTCCCGACGCCCTATCCACAGGACACTGTCTGCAAAGTCTCTAACATATACAAAATGCCATAACAAAAGTACTTGACTCGGCAATACTCCGAACTGAGATGGAGCTCGCCAATTCAGCTGGTAGCCTGGGAACATCCTATAGCCAATGCCTTCCACTCATCTGTATACACCTGTGTGGCATGAAACGCAGCCCCCGAAGAAAGGGGGTCAGTACGGAATATGTAAAGCAGTAACAAATCATGACAATAGCTTAATTTAGGAGAGAAGAAATTACAATCAAACTCAATACCTGCAGCCTTCGCTGGAAGAAGCATAAAGGTATACACGAGGTCTCAAACAATCCTTAAGTAAATAATGCAAGTGAACACACATTCTTTAAGCAAATGATGCAATCTAACACACGTGTCGCTTCCGGAATTCTAACCAAATAGTCCATTCGGACGGCCTCTTCCGACGTAGCAATGATGGCCCCTTCGGGCATGCCGCTTCCGGCATAATAATGATAATGGCCCCTTCGGGCAGCCACTTCCGGCTTATTAATGATAATGGCCCCTTTGGGCAGCCGCTTCCGGCATAATAATGATAATGGCCCCTTCGGGCAGCCGCTTCCGGCTTAATAATGAAAATGGACCATTCGGGCAGCCGTTTTCGGCATAATAATAATGATAATGGCCCCTTCGGGCAGCCTCTTCCGGCATAGTAATAATGATGGTCCCTTTGGGCATGCCGCTTCCAGCATAATAATGATAATGATGACGTCGTGCATGTATGTAAATATGCAAATACATGAAAATCTTTGAAAACCATCGAAAGACTCCCTTCGGAGTAGCTTTAGTTTCAAACGAGAACTTCTTCCCTTTCTCTTAGTCACGTCATGAAATCATCCAATAGCTTAGGCTCGAAAATCTCGCACCCCCTTCGGAGTGGTTTTGAAAGTCTAAATAGTAAAATCTCGCACCCCCTTCAGAGTGGGTTTGAAAGTTTAAATAGTGAAATCTCGCACCCCTTTCGGAGTGGTTTTGTGAGAGTCTACATAGTAAAATCTCGCACCCCCTTCGGAGTGGTTTTGAAAGTCTACATAGTAAAATCTCGCACCACCTTCGGAGTGGTTTTGAAAGTCTAAATAGTGAAATCTCGCACCCCCTTCGGAGTGGTTTTAAAAATCTAACTTTATGTTTCTTTTAGTATAAAACTGATTATTTTTCTCGAAATTATTTGTAAAACCATATGCACAACTCAATTGGCATAACATAAACTGAGGCCATATGTTATATAGCACGCTCAGACATAAGCTGAGGCCATAGCACACTCAGAGATCAGCTAAGGCCATAGCACACCCGGACTTAAGCCGAGTCCGTATGTGATATAGCACACTCAGTCACGTCATGAAATCATTTAGAAAAAAACTATTATGGACGTCATGTATGAAATCAAACCCTTTTCATTTGTCTCTTTCGAGACTCACAAATTTAAATGTAAAATGCATAGGTAAGAGAAAGACCTTATGAATGTCCCCTTCGGGATTTAGACAGCATTATGAAGTCGCACAACTTGAGGATGCCCCTTTGGACTTAAGAGGTCAAAGAACTCACGATATCCTACATCTAGGAATGGATTCATTATCGATATCGTTACGCTACGTTTCCAAAACAATCCGAGTTAGCATATGAAAGTTAGGAACGTTATTCATTATAGAAACCTCTACGAACATTTCCAAAACAATCCGAGACCATCCACGAAAGTTAGGGACATTACTACTTACATAACTCTTTAAAAGAAAACAAGAACTCTATATGCTTGCTGGTTATTCAATCATATGATAATCTCGACTATACTAAGCATACTCACATCAAGAAGTGAATAAGAATCATTAACAAGCTCGGAATCAAGAATAGAGTTACCCCAAGATACGTATCATAACTTACTTAGCTCTAGGACATTCCAAAAGAAAGAAAGGGTAAGCCTTACATACCTGTCCCACGTCCAATTAGCCACACTTATTCGTCCAAACTTGCTAGTCTACATTCAAGAGAATTTACATAATCACTAGACTCATCGACATATGCTTGTCTCAGTCCCTCAAATGAATTCATTTATATTCTGCCAAAATGTCGGCAGCATTTCCCCTGTAAATGCACCATCCTCGAGAATTCAACTAGGACAAATTATCAACAACAATACCAACAATCATATCTCCAACTTCAATAATTATTTCAAATACATTCTAACACTAGCAATACTTTCTACACAATTCGACGACATTCCTTTTATATTCAATTCAACCACACATAGTCAAGCTAACATCAATGATTACACATTTAAGTATTAATCCGAAATCATTCTAACATGATACAAGAACACTTCAAACAATTCAACCAACATACCCCTTCACCCGAAACCTTCCAAATTCAATAAGAACAATAACAACATATTTTCTTTCGTTACAAATTCATGAACTAAACCAATGATTCTGTTATATCCCGTGTGTTCGCGTGTTCAGAAAATTTGGAATAATTGTGACTTGGAAAGAATAAAGCCACATTTTAATTTCATTTGACATATATGTTGTTGTTTATGAAAAGTGTTGACGCGGAGACATCGGGGAAGGCCAAGGGCAAAAATTGAAATTTCGAAAATTAGTTTTGGGAATTTCAAAACGAGATTTCTAACAATTTGGGCTCACAAAAATTTGAGACAAATTGAGGCCCAAGACCACAAGTGGCCGGCCATATGGCCAAATGGCCCAAGGCCCATGAAAATTTTAATTCAAGAAATAAAAATAGATATGGCCCATGTATTAGTTCATTTTATCACTTAGAATGTTCAAGAAAGTAGGAAAGAAAATAGAGAGCAAGAAACACAAGGTGTTTCGGCCATGACCATGGAGAATTGAGACCTCCAATTTTGATTCCAAAAAATATTTTCTTTTAGTATTTCTACTAATTCAAGGTCCCTCTACAACTTGGTGTAGTTGTTTTGGAGGGTGGAGCACTTAATTTCTCAATTTGATCACATATTCAAGTGAAGAAGACTAGGGAAAAAGGTAAGAATTCATCCCTTTTATTTGTGGTATGAAGTCTTGTTTGTGTTGTAGTATGTGGGAATGAGTTGATTGTATGGAAAAATTGAAGTTTGCAAAGTGGGTATGGAATATAGAGTTTGGCCGTGTGTGTGTGTCAATGTGTAAGTGAAATGAGTTGAAATTTATGTTGTATTCTAGTTGTGTGTAGGATGGAATGTATATTGGAAAGGAAAGTTGAATGAATGGGATGGAAGTTGGAAAAATGGAATATGGCCGTGTGGTATAGGTATTGAAATGGGAATGGATTAATTTTGTTTAACATGTTAGTTGTGTTGTGGTGATGCTTGCAATGTAAATGAAGATAATATGATATAAGTTTGCATTGAAATGGAATGTAGAAGCTTATGTCCTTTAGGTATGATCTTACGACATTATGAAAAATGAAGTTGTTAGGGTGCAAATTATGATGATTATTGATGAACTTGGAAGATGGGAACATGTTATGAATATGTATGTCAAAGGTTAGAAGTTTTGAATGAATTATGACTTTGGTGTAAAGTTGTATATTTTGTATATCGTATGAATATTTTGTGGAAACGATATGAAATGCTTCTAAACTATATGGTGATGATCTTGATTAATGATGAATATGAAAATATTGAGCCTAGTTTGGAAGTGTGAAGTCGGAATGAACGTTATTGCATTATGTCGGAAAGTAGAACTAGTTGCCTTATATTGTGATGATTGTTGACATTGTTGATATTGTTGGGTTGTTGTTGCTGCTATTTGAGCAGAGATGATTCTTGGGGGTGCTATATTTATAGGGGAGGTGCTGCCGAAATTTCGGTAGACAACTGTGACTTTAAGATGAATCCTTAGAATCCATAACTTACAATTGGTAAATGTGACCATTTGTAGATTCTGGGTGAAACGGGAATCGAGTTTAAGCGAGCGAAAGACGCACGTAAGGTATGTAAAGCTAACCCATTCCTTCTTTTGGCATGTCCTAAGTATACTAGGTCGATACTTGAGCCTCGGGGATAATTCCGTTCATGGAAAATTCGAATTTGAATTTGAGTACTATTCATTCAATCCAATTGAATTATAAAACTTCACATTTTGTTGGAAAATGATCAAACGTCCGAAACTTTTGTAAATGTAATAGAATCGCTTCGAAACTTCCACTGATGATTACATAGATCCTAATACTTGTGATTCAGGTCCGCCACCTCGACTTGACCCGAGGTGGGCCCACTAATCCCGAGACTCCTTTATTTGTTCTAATAGGCGTATTTTTGTATAGTGTCGGAAAAAGACTATTGTTTATGACTTTGGCTATTATAGAATAATGTCTTGACTGTCCCTGACGTTCTAAATTACATTTCGAACTATAAATGTAACTTTGAAAGTAATTTCGTGAAATAAATCCTGTATTGACCAATTGTTCGAACTAGTTTGACTAATGGGCTGATATATGATTATATCAAGTTTTATAACTATTTTGATTTATAAATTGTATTAGTCGCTCATGACTCTGCTCGTGCCCCTTTATTACGATATCGTTCACCGGTTCTCGGGCCGGTTATTGATCACGCGCACTATGACAATTCGACCGTATGCCCTTTTGTTGACATGAGTATCCGGGCATAGGTGTTCCGATACAAGTACTCCGCTAGAAGTATTTTGATATAAGTATTCCGATATAAATATTTTGATATAAGTAATCTGATGTAAGTATTTTGATATAAGTATCCGGATAAAGTATTATGATATGAGGCTTCTGAAATAAGTATTCGACATAAGCATTCTGAAACAAGATTTTTGATGTAAGTGTTCTATTATAAGTATTCTACTATGAGTATTCTGATACAAGTACTCTGATGTGAGTATCCAATATGAATGTTTTCTGTAAGCTTTAGCGTCTCCAACTTTCGTATACGACATCGGATTGCTTAGAAGTGCCCGAAGAGGTTCCGGTACCAAAAACGCTCATGATCTTTCTGTATGTACATATGGTTCCAAAATCTCTGTTTGATCTGATTCGTAAGGACATCTGAAGGTGCCTGGTATGACTATGACTCTGATTCTCCGAAAAAGGCTTCTGAAACGCTTACGAAGCGTTCTGTACTTCAAACGCTCGTAACTTTCTCATACTACGTTGGATTGACCTGAAATCTGCTCCGAGCCTCCAGGTATCGGTAAGGACGCTTGTCTGTCGAGTCTTGGTTTCCATGTGCATCTGGTTTCTCACTACTCTGCTCGTGCGAGCCTTAGCATGTCTATTCACTGAGCCGGGCCAGGATATGTTATCGTGCGCTGTTCCCCTATGTTGTCTACAGTGTTCTGAAATAAAACCGTGAGGGGTGGTCTGGGCAGAGCTCGATCCCCAAAGCGGACAGTATCTGCGCTACATAATCTGATGCTAGGCGGACGCGTTGGGAGTGTACTGGGCAGAGCTCGAGCTCCCGAGACTGATCCGTGACCCGTGTACTGGGCAGAGCTCGAGCGGGAAAAACGGGCAGTTTCTGCATGGGATGACCACTGTACTGGGCCGAGCTCGAGGTGGCATACCCCTTGTAGACGCGTGTTCTGATATGATATGATATGATCTGATATGATATACTCCGGCTATACGCCGCCTGATACGATACATTTATGTATGGTGTGACCATTGTACTAGCTGAGCTCGAGGTGGCACACTTCTTGTAAACATCATATGATTCCCAGGTTGCAGCATTTGATCCGATACGCTACAACGTTCTGATATGGCATATGACTATAATGTGCACTATGTGTGATCTGCGTCTGGAAAGTAAGTTCTGATACTCTGTACGTCCTGTATTCCAACCGGTATACTATATCATCTGAGTACCCGGTAAGTCCCGTATTCCTTTTTATATATGACGTCATCTGAGTATTCTGTATGTCATACATTCCGGCTGACACATGAGCTAGGTAGGCATAAGTTGCGTCTGGAAACCCTGTACGTTTGGCAACCCTTCTGACAGATTATATCGGTTTATATGATATGTGATGATCTGTATGACCTGGGCCTGGGAAGTGAGTGATTTTGATACTCTGGACCATGTACTTATTCTATTACCGCTTGTTTCGATAATAGTTCTGATTTTTTTTGTGTTCCATGCTTTACATACTCAGTACATATTCCGTACTGACCCCCTTTCTTCGGGGGCTGCGTTTCATGCCCGCAGGTATAGACGCTTATTGTGGTGATCCGCCAGCCTAGGGTACACAGTCTGCTGTTTGGAGTGGTCCTTTGATCCGGAGCCCATACTTTTGGTACAGAACTCTTTGTTGTATATGGTTTCGTGCTTATGGTTATTTTTGGGTACGACGGGGCCCTGTCCCGTCATATGATTCTGTTGTCTATATTAGAGGCCTGTAGACATGTATGTGGGTCGTGGGTCGTGTTTGGTCCGTGATGTTTGCTTGGTTTGTGCTCGGTTTATCCCTACGCTACGTTAATATGTTCGATCTATGTTTTATGGTATAAACAATGGTTTAAATGATATGTTTATAATCTGGGACGCACGAGATTCATAATATGTAGGCACAAGTGAAATTTGGTTACCATGTATGTACGAGTGTCCATGTCGGGCACTAGTCACGGCCTACGGGGTTGGGTCGTGACAAAAGTGGTATCGGAGCGGTTCGTCCTCGGAGTGTCTACAGGCCATGTCTCGTAGAGTCTTGTTTATCGGTGTGTTGTGCACCACATCTATAAACAGGAGGCTACAGGACATTTAGGATGTTACCCTTTCTTTGAATCTTAGATCGTGCGATAGAGCTGTGCTATTAGGGTGGCTCCTTTCTAACAGATTGCTATGTTTACAGTGATGCCTCCGAAGAAGGCGACGGCTGCCCAGAAGGGCAAAGCAGGAGAGATCAGTCAGATACAGAGAGTCACCCGGGCTCATACTCAGATTATGCCCGATATTGCACCCCAGTCAGAGGATTCTGCTACGCCATCATCAGCAGACGATCCTGGAGCGGCTCCGCCATTAGCTCCAGAGGCTCCAGCGCCCGAGCCTCCAGCTCCTCAGCCAGGGGCGGAGGACAGGACACTGAGAGAGGCCGTGCAGTTGTTGACTACGTTGGTAGCGGGGCAGGCTCGCAGACGCGGGCAGAGAGATGACGATGATGATGACAGGCGTGATAGCCTAAGGGTTCGAGAGTTTCTATTATGTGGCCCCCCAGAGTTTTTCGGGTCTAAGCCCGACGAGGACCCCCATGACTTCATTCGGGGGATGCGGCGCTCATTGGACTTGGTCAGGGCTTCAGAGACCGAGTCTGTCGAGTTGGCCGCGCACAGATTGCGGGATGTTGCTGCTAACTGGTACGAGTCCTGGGAGCTATCCAGGGGCGAGGGTGTTTCCCCAGCTACTTGGGACGAGTTCGTGGCTGCTTTTACCCGTCACTTTTTGCCCCCAGAGTTACGGCGGGCGCGGGTTGACCGATTTTTGCATCTGCAGCAGAGGGGTCGGAGCGTTCGTGAGTATAATATGGAGTTTGATTCTCTGGCTAGGTATGCACCCGCGATAGTAGCTGATATGGCTGACCGGATGCACCGGTACGTGATAGGGTTAGACCCCTACTTGGTTGACAGCTGCATGGCGATGGCATCGCAGACTGATATGGACATCGCCCGATTACAGGCTTATGCTCTAGGGATGGAGGACCGGCACAGGGAGGATCAGTCAGGTAGAGGTTGTGACAGGAGACAGCCCAAGAGGGCTAAATTGGCTGGGTATTCTAGGAAACTCTTAGGCAGACAGCCTCAGCAGCAGCATAATAGACATTTTTCCCAGCCAGCAAGGGATACCCCTCCACAGAGTTCGGGCAGGAGGTCTGGTGACACATGGTACTCCGGGGCAAGTCAGAGCTCCAGAGTCTTGAGCTCGCGGGTGGATGGAGGTTCCGGTCAGTCGAGGCCACCCAGACCTCGGTGTCCGTATTGTGGGAGACGCCACTCTGGAGAGTGTCATTATGCTACAAATTCTTGTTTTTCCTGTGGCCGTCAAGGCCACATTATGAGAGAGTGTCCGTATAGGACCAGTTCGGGTGGTGCAGCCCAGCCCAGCGGGTCAGTTGCTGATTTACCTTTTCCTTCTGTAGCGATACGCCCTATGGGGCAGAGTGTGTCGACACCATCGGGCCGCGGTAGAGGTCGTGACGGAGTTTCCGGTCCTAGCGGTCCTTTGAACCGCTTATATGCTTTGGCTAACCGGCAGGACCCAGAGGCGTCACCAGATGTGTTTACAGGTACATTGTCCACTTTTTCCGAATATATATATACATATATATACACACATGCATTGGCAGGTCCGGATTCTGTTTCATCACGTATTCCTCCCCGATTACTAGTAGAACTGAGATAAGGCCCAAATTGATAAAATCGTCTGAGGTAATGATATATGTGGATAAAAAGTGAGAGTCGAAAATTTAAAAAAGGGCTAACGCAGTAGTTACATAATCGGAAAAATAAAGGGGCCCTCTCTCTATATCAGAGCGGGACCCGCCACAAAAACTTTCCAAAAATTGCCAAGACCCCGACTTGTCCTAAATTATGTGACCAAGGTCGTGCGGGGCGGTCGATGCAACTATACCGGCATTAACGTGTCTAAATGTACTAAAGTCTCGAGGTTAAGCGTGCTGGGGCCAGAGCAATTCTGGGATGGGTGACCCCCTGGGAAGTGTACAAAAAATTTCATAAACGTAGATATAAGAGACCAATGGAAAGTCTGGGGTAACCTAAATAAATTAGAATGTACCGAAGGGTTAGAAACCCTAAATAGGTCGGGTAGGCTAAGGCGAACTCGGCCGCCAAAGAAAAGGAAAGTGCGACACAGTTCAGGAATTAGAATAAATATAAATGGCGTTTGAAAATGTATTGTAAGGGAAATGTTAATAAAGGTATATGTGTGTAAATCACATCCCAGTTACGACTGTTTCAACTGACAGGTGGGCCCCAACAGTCAGCATTAAGATATATGAAAACTTTGACTGAATGGAACCTAAAAGACAAAGCGAAAGACACGATATGACTGTTATAAGTAGACTAATGTCGGTTTAACCACTAGTTAAAGCCGGAAAGTCTTAGCGTAATGATATTCGAGAATAGAACTAAGGCGAGTGTGTAAAAGGGGATAGTAATTGTGACGTTTGGCAGAATTTTGAAGGAAATAAGGAGAATTCCCCCGAAATGCTTGTAAAACCCTATAAGGCTAATTTAACATTCGAGGACGAATGTTCAAAAGGGGGGGAGGATGTTATATCCCGTGTTTTCGCGTGTTCGGAAAATTTGGAATAATTGTGACTTGGAAAGAATAAAGCCACATTTTGATTTCATTTGACATATATGTTTTTGTTTATGAAAAGTGTTGACGCGGAGACATCGGGGAAGGCCAAGGGCAAAATTTGAAATTTTGAAAATTAGTTTCGGGAATTTCAAAACGAGATTTCTAACAATTTCGGCTCACAAAAATTTGAGAAAAATTGAGGCCCAAGACCACAAGTGGCCGGCCATATGGCCAAATGGCCCAAGGCCCATGAAATTTTAATTCAAGAAATAAAAATAGATATGGCCCATGTATTAGTTCATTTTATCACTTAGAATGTTCAAGAAAGTAGGAAAGAAAATAGAGAGCAAGAAACAGATGGTGTTTCGGCCATGACCATGGAGAATTGAGACCTCCAATTTTGATTCCAAAAAATATTTTCTTTTAGTATTTCTACTAATTCAAGGTCCCTCTACAACTTGGTGTAGTTGTTTTGGAGGGTGGAGCACTTAATTCCTCAATTTGATCACATATTCAAGTGAAGAAGACTAGGGAAAAAGGTAAGAATTCATCCCTTTTATTTGTGGTATGAAGTCTTGTTTGTGTTGTAGTATGTGGGAATGAGTTGATGGTATGGAAAAATTGAAGTTTGCAAAGTGGGTATGGAATATAGAGTTTGGTCGTGTGTGTGTGTCAATGTGTAAGTGAAATGAGTTGAAATTTATGTTGTATTCTAGTTGTGTGTAGGATGGAATGTATATTGGAAAGGAAAGTTGAATGAATGGGATGGAAGTTGGAAAAATGGAATATGGCCGTGTGGTATAGGTATTGAAATGGGAATGGATTAATTTTGTTTAACATGTTAGTTGTGTTGTGGTGATGCTTGCAATGTAAATGAAGATAATATGATATAAGTTTTCATTGAAATGGAATGTAGAAGCTTATGTCCTTTAGGTATGATCTTACGACATTATGAAAAATGAAGTTGTTAGGGTGCAAATTATGATGATTATTGATGAACTTGGAAGATGGGAACATGTTATGAATATGTATGTCAAAGGTTAGAAGTTTTGAATGAATTATGACTTTGGTGTAAAGTTGTATATTTTGTATATCGTATGAATATTTTGTGGAAACGATATGAAATGCTTCTAAACTATATGGTGATGATCTTGATTAATGATGAATATGAAAATATTGAGCCTAGTTTGGAAGTGTGAAGTCGGAATGAACGTTATTGCATTATGTCGGAAAGTAGAACTAGTTGCCTTATATTGTGATGATTGTTGACATTGTTGATATTGTTGGGTTGTTGTTGCTGCTATTTGAGCCGAGATGATTCTCGGGGGTGCTATATTTATAAGGGAGGTGCTGCCGAAATTTCGGTAGACAACTGTGACTTTAAGATGAATCCTTAGAATCCATAACTTACAATTGGTAAATGTGACCATTTGTAGATTCTGGGTGAAACGGGAATCGAGTTTAAGCGAGCGAAAGACGCACGTAAGGTATGTAAAGCTAACCCATTCCTTCTTTTGGCATGTCCTAAGTATACTAGGTCGATACTTGAGCCTCGGGGATAATTCCGTTCATGGAAAATTCGAATTTGAATTTGAGTACTATTCATTCAATCCAATTGAATTATAAAACATCACATTTTGTTGGAAAATGATCAAACGTCCGAAACTTTTGTAAATGTAATAGAATCGCTTCGAAACTTCCACTGATGATTACATAGATCCTAATACTTGTGATTCAGGTCCGCCACCTTGACTTGACCCGAGGCGGGCCCACTAATCCCGAGACTCCTTTGTTTGTTCTAATAGGCGTATTTTTGTATAGTGTCGGAAAAAGACTATTGTTTATGACTTTGGCTATCATAGAATAATGTCTTGACTGTCCCTGACGTTCTAAATTACATTTCGAACTATAAATGTAACTTTGAAAGTAATTTCGTGAAATAAATCCTGTATTGACCAATTGTTCGAACTAGTTTGACTAATGGGCTGATATATGATTATATCAAGTTTTATAACTATTTCGATTTATAAATTGTATTAGTTGCTCATGACTCTGCTCGTGCCCCTTTATTATGATATCGTTCACCGGTTCCCGGGCCGGTTATTGATCACGCGCACTATGACAATTCGACCGTATGCCCTTTTGTTGACATGAGTATCCGGGCATAGGTGTTCCGATACATGTACTCCGCTAGAAGTATTTTGATATAAGTATTCTGATATAAATATTTTGATATAAGTAATCTGATGTAAGTATTTTGATATAAGTATCCGGATAAAGTATTATGATATGAGTCTTCTGAAATAAGTATTCGACATAAGCATTCTGAAACAAGATTTTTGATGTAAGTGTTCTATTATAAGTATTCTACTATGAGTATTCTGATACAAGTACTCTGATGTGAGTATCCAATATGAATGTTTTCTGTAAGCTTTAGCATCTCCAACTTTCGTATACAACATCAGATTGCTTAGAAGTGCCCGAAGAGGTTCCGGTACCAAAAACGCTCATGATCTTTCTGTATGTACATATGGTTCCAAAATCTCTGTTTGATCTGATTCGTAAGGACATCTGAAGGTGCCTGGTATGACTATGACTCTGATTCTCCGAAAAAGGCTTCTGAAACGCTTACGAAGCGTTCTGTACTTCAAACGCTCGTAACTTTCTCATACTACGTTGGATTGACCTGAAATCTGCTCCGTGCCTACAGGTATCGGTAAGGACGCTTGTCTGTCGAGTCTTGGTTTCCATGTGCATCTGGTTTCTCACTACTCTGCTCGTGCGAGCCTTAGCATGTCTATTCACTGAGCCGGGCCAGGATATGTTATCGTGCGCTGTTCCCCTATGTTGTCTACAGTGTTCTGAAATAAAACCGTGAGGGGTGGTCTGGGCTGAGCTCGATCCCCAAAGCGTACAGTATCTGCGCTACATAATTTGATACCAGGCGGACGTGTTGGGAGTGTACTGGGCAGAGCTCGAGCTCTCGAGACTGATCCGTGACCCGTGTACTGGGCAGAGCTCGAGCGGGAAAAACGGGCAGTTTCTGCATGGGATGACCGCTGTACTGGGCCGAGCTCGAGGTGGCATACCCCTTGTAGACGCGTGTTCTGATATGATATGATATGATCTGATATGATATACTCCGGCTATACGCCGCCTGATACGATACGTTTATGTATGGTGTGACCACTGTACTGGGTTGAGCTCGAGGTGGCACACTTCTTGTAAACATCATATGATTCCCAGGTTGCAGCGTTTGATCCGATACGCTACGGCGTTCTGATCTGGCATATGACTATAATGTGCACTATCTGTGATCTGCGTCTGGAAAGTAAGTTCTGATACTCTGTACGTCCTATATTCCAACCGGTATACTATATCATCTGAGTACCCGGTAAGTCCCGTATTCCTTTTTATATATGACGTCATCTGAGTATTCTGTATGTCATACATTCCGGCTGACACATGAGCTAGGTAGGCATAAGTTGCGTCTGGAAACCCTGTACGTTTGGCAACCCTTCAGACAGATTATATCGGTTTATATGACATGTGATGATCTGTATGACCTGGGCCTGGGAAGTGAGTGATTTTGATACTCTGGACCATGTACTTATTCTATTACCGCTTGTTTCGATTATAGTTCTGATTTTTTTTGTGTTCCATGCTTTACATACTCAGTACATATTCCGTACTGACCCCTTTTCTACGGGGGCTGCATTTCATGCCCGTAGGTACAGACGCTTATTGTGGTGATCCGCCAGCCTAGGGTACACAGTCTGCTGTTTGGAGTGCTCCTTTTATCCGGAGCCCATACTTTTGGTACAAAACTCTTTGTTGTATATGGTTTCGTGCTTATGGTTATTTTTGGGTACGGCGGGGCCCTGTCCCGTCATCTGATTCTGTTGTCTATATTAGAGGCCTGTAGACATATATGTGGGTCATGGGTCGTGTTTGGTCCGTGATGTTTGTCACGACCCATCCCCGTGGGCCGCGACTGGCGCCCTACTTGGGCACCCCAAACGGACATACGAGCCAAATCGTCAAATCAAAACTTAACTCAGATTTCATAATAGTTATTTTAAACATAATTTAAAACAAAACTTGTCTTAAGCGGTCGCATACCAAAATATCATATCGGAACAAATAGAAGCGGCGGAATGCACATCGCCGATCATATGTACAAATATAAACATTAGGGCCATTTTGGCCACCATAACAGACGGACCGCATTAAGACACAAATCGTAATCAAATAGACACATATTGGACCCTCGACCCACAAACATGACTACAGGCCTCTACAAATACAAAACGAAAACATATGACGGGACAGGGCCCCGCCGTACCCCAAATAGTCAAATATACCGATACATATACATCACAAAAGATTTATACCGACATATGGGCTCCAAATCCAAAGGAGCACTCTGTAATAGCAGGACGGGGAGCCTACGGTGGTGGATCACCGGCGTCTGTACCTACGGGCATGAAACGCAGCCCCCGAAGAAAGGGGGTCAGTACGAAAGATGTACTGAGTATGTAAAGCATAGAGTGCAGAAGTGTAAACCATAACTGAAACCAAACAGGATACAAAAAAAGCTAATACTGACCAGTATATCAAAATCTGTACCAAAACGTATGTACCTAATGCAGATAAAAATCATGCGAAGCTCAGGAACGTGGTCACCCCTCAGACGCAGGTGCCATACACAGCATAACACCAGAAGGTTCAAATCTCCGTACATCCCCGAACACACATATCATCATAACATATCACCGGCCATATCACAGCATAACTCCAAACGGAACCCGGCCTATGGCGAGGTCTCGGGAATCGTAACACAGCATACGGCCGAATTAATCATAGGGCGCACGAATCATAACCGGCCCGGGAACCGGTGAACGAAATCATAATAAGGGCACGAGCGGAGTCGTGAGCAAACAATGCAATTCACATATCAAAATACTTTTGCAAACTTGACAAAATCATATGTTGACTTATTAGTCAAAATAATTCGAACAATTAATCAAAACGGGGTTCATTTCACAAAAGTTTTTCCAAAACGATAATTATGGTTCAAAATATAATTTAGGATATCGTGGCAATCAAAACATTATTTTACAATAGCCAAGTTCATAAACAAAAGTCTTTTGCCGATGTTATACAAAAATGAGCCTTATAGGGCAACCGAAAGAGTCTCGGAGTTAGCGGGCCCACCTCGGGTCAAGTCGAGGTGGCGAACATGAATTACGAACATTTGGGGTCTATGAAATCATACGTGAAAGTTTCGAAGCGATTCGAATACATTTACAAAAGTTTCGGACATTAGATCACTTTTTAACACAAATGAGAGTTTTATGCTTCAATTGAATTGAATGAATAGTACCCAATTTCTAATTCGGATTTCCGAGAACAGAATGGCCTCCAGGGCTCTGATGTCGACCTAGTATACCTAGGGCATGCCAAAAGAAGGAAATGGGGTAGCCTTAGATACCTTTCGCGCTCCCTACGCTTGTCCAAAATCGAATCCCGTTTCGCTCAGAATCTACAAATGGTCAAAGTCACCAATTAGGAATTTCAAGACTTTAAGAATTCATTTAACTTCATATTGGTCTACCGAAATTTCGGCAGCACTTCCCCTATACATATAGCACCCCCGAGAATTCAACTCGGCCAAAATATTCACAACACTAACAACAATAACCATAGCTACAAAACACACAATATGGCACAACTAACCTTCTTCCCGACATAATGTCACAACCTTCATTCCAACTTCATATTTTCAAATCAATATCAACATCCTCACATTCATTACTAATTAAGACCATGACAATATAATTCGAGAGCATTTCATAACATTTCTACAAAATATTCATACGATATACAAAGTATACAACTTCCCACCAAAATCATAATTCATTCAAAACTTCTAACCTTTGGCATACATATTCATAGCATGCTTCCATATCCCAAATTCATCAATAATCATCATAATTTGCACCTTAACAACTCCATTTTCATAATGTCATAAAATCATACTAAAACGACATAAACTTCTACATTCCATTTCAATGCAAACTTATATCATTTCATCTTCATTTACATTGCAAGAATCACAATAACACAACTAACATGTTAAATCAAAATTTAATTCATTCCTATTCCATTCCCTATATCACACGGCCAACCTATACATTTCCAACTTCCACCAAATTCATTCCACTTTCATTCTCAATATGAATTCCATCCTACACACAACTAGAATACAACATAAATTCAATCCACCATAAGCATACAATGTATATATATACACGGCCATGCACCATATTCCATACCCACTTTGTAAACTTCCATGTTTTCATGAATTCTACTCATTTCCATAGACTACAACACAAACAAACCTTCATAACATAATAATATGGAATGAATTCTTACCTTTTCTCTTCAACTTCTTCAAACTTCCACTTGCCAACACAAGTGCTTTCTTGCCTTAAAAATTATACCATCTTGAAGAGCATCCTTGAGTTAGTAATATTGCTAGAAAATTATGATTTTTGAACCAAGATTAATGGACTTGAATTTTTTTTTCTTTTCTCTTGGAGGGGGCCGAAACCCTCCCCCTTGTTCTTGCTCTATTTCTTTGTTTTTGCTCTCTCTCTTTTTCATTATGTTTCATGAATCTTCTAAGGGGTAAAGCTTCTTATATAAATTAATCACATGGCAAAATTAATTAAAACATGGGTTGGGCCATGAAGCATTGCCGGCCACCCCTACTCTTATTGGGCCTCATTTTCATTTAATTTTTATTGAGCCCAATTAGTTACAAATCTTGTTTTGTAATTCCCGAAACAAATTTCCGAAATTCTAATTTTTGCTCTTGACCTCCTCCCGTGTTTCCACACCAATATTTTTCATAAACAACACACACATATATTAATTCAATCAACATATGACCTTATTCCTTACAAATCAAAATCATTTCGAATTTTCCCGAATACACGAAAATACAGGATATAACAATGTTTGCTTGGTTTGTGCTTGGTTTACCCCTACGCTACGTTAATATGTTCGATCTATGTTTTATGGTATAAACAATGGTTTAAATGATATGTTTATAATCTGGGACGCACGAGATTCATAATATGTAGGCACAAGTGAAATTTGGTTAGCATGTATGTACGAGTGTCCATGTCGGGCACTAGTCACGGCCTACGGGGTTGGGTCGTGACAGATTCACACACTAACAACATTATTTTCCATAAATACAAGAGACTACATTCAACCCACTTTGGCTTCCAAAACAGCCCA
Organism: Lycium barbarum; assembly: GCF_019175385.1. Taxonomy (NCBI): domain Eukaryota; kingdom Viridiplantae; phylum Streptophyta; class Magnoliopsida; order Solanales; family Solanaceae; genus Lycium; species Lycium barbarum. Next base: position 72,578,274 of record NC_083342.1, read on the forward strand.
CAACAATTTCAACTTCAATTTGAATCATTAAACTCTCATTTTCATCATAGAATTCGTGACAACAACAACCAAATTACTAAGCAAAATTGGTCCCTTATTTCTACACAACACACACGGCCAAGCACCACATATGCACAACCACAACATACATCCATATTTTCATGAATTTCATCCATTTCTACATACCACAACATACACAACCACCCATAACATATAAAAGAAGATTAATTCTTACTTTTTTCCCTTAACTTCTCACTTGGCTAAGGTTATGAACTTGCAACAAAGAAAGGTCTTCTTGCTCCAACAATTATACCACATTAAAGAGGACCTTCAAATTAGTAAGAATACTAGAAGAAAATATTTTTTTGATCAATTTCTATGGCCTCACTTTAGCTAGCCATGGCCGAATATGGCCCTTGTTATTTTTCTTTCTCTCCATGCTTCTTCAAAGTTCCAAAGATGAAGATGAAAAATGAGCAAATGGGTCATCTTTATTCACTTTTATTTAACCCCCATGTGGGCTTTAGCCCACCCAACTTGGACAGCCCACTTGGCCTTTTTATGACCATTATATTTTTTTGTTTTGTTTTATTTTGGAATCCATGAAAAATTATTTCTCCAATTTTCAAATTTTCCCTTAGCTTTCCTCAATATTACCATGAACCACCTTGTGAATTTCCCTTTTTGCCCCTAGCCTTTCTTAATATTTCCGCATCAATAATTTTCACAACCAACTTGTGTGTTAAACAAGATCAAAAATATGGCCTTGCCCTTAACTTCCCGCAATTATCTTGAATTATCCGAATACGCAAAATAAGGGATATAACATCCTCCCCCCCCCCCCTAGAACATTCGTCCTCGAATGTTCAACTGGCCTTATGGGGGTGTTATAATACCTCGGGAGGGTCTCTCTTATAGTTGTCCTTTCCTTCATGTCCATTCCTTATCTTTCACCCTGTTTTCTTTATAATCGAACACCTCGGTCTTCACATGTATCCTCATTCTATGTCATGGATTTTCTAATCAACAGCGCCAACTCATTATCCTTGTCCTTCGTACCGCCACATGTTCTTCCTATTTGTCTCTTATAACTACATTTATAGAAATTTTAGTACACTTCCCAGGGGGTCACCCATCCCAAAATTTCTCTCGCCCTAGCACGCTTAACCTTGAAACTTCGGTGAAATCCAGTGCATTAGTGCCGATATAATCGCATCCACCTCTTCGCGTGACCTTCATTACATGATCTGGAGCAAGTCGAAGTCTTACAGATTACGAGACATTCTCGTAACACGTCTTTCTGCTTAAAAATTCCTAATTTAGCCCTTTCGATCCCTAATATTCACCTTCACTTTCATCCCCCACTTTACATTTCAATCATATTTCAATATTCTTACCTCATCCAACATGCCTCTTCTGCACTGTTACTTACCGTTGTACTCTGTAACTGCTAATGTCATCGGTCGCCTTCTTCTGTCGATGTCGTCCTTTAGCTGAAATCAAAGGTTAGTACGAGGGACTTCATTTCCTACGACTGGGCTCTATCGCACGATCTTAGATATGAAAGAAAGAATGACACCCTATTAATGTCTCGTAGCCTTCTGTTTATAGATGTGGTGCACAACACACCGATAAACAAGACTCTACTAGACACAACTGTTATATCCCGTACTTTCGCGCGTTCGGGAAAATTTGAAATGACATTGATTTGTAAGGAATAAGGTCATATGTTGATTGGAATTCACATATGTGTGTGTTGATCATGAAAAGTATTGGTGTGGAAATACGGAGGAAGGCCAAGGGCAAAAATTGGAATTTTGGAAATTAGTTTCGGGAATTACAAAATACGGACTACATCAATTGGGCTAAAAAAAATAGGAAAAGAGGCCCAAATGGCATGGGGTGGCCGGCCATATGCTTGGCCCAAGCCCCAAATATTAAGTCATGTGTTCAAATTAATAAAAAGGGGCCAATTATTCATTAAAATCCCCTAGAACTTTCAAGAGATAATGAGAGAAGTAAAGAAACAAAGAAGAAGAGAAACAAAGGGGAGCATTTCGGCCAACCCATGGGAATTTGACCATGAGAAATCTTGTTCTAAAAATCATTTTCTTGTGGTATTCCTACTAATTCAAGGGTCCTCTACAACATGGTATAATTATTTCGGAAGATAAGTCGTTCGTTTCATCAATTTAACACTTGAGCCAAGTGAAGAAGTTTGGAGAAAAAGGTAAGAATCCATCCCTTTTTATTATGTTATGGAGCTTTGTTCATGTTGTGGAATGTAGGAATGAGTAGAAACTATGAAAATATGGAAGTTTGTATGGTATTTATATATATGCTTGTGTGGCCGTATGGGTGCCTTGATGTATAGCCAACATGAATTGAATTTTATGTTGTAGTCTAGTTGTGGTTATGATAGAAATTATATTGGAAATGAAAGTTGAATGAATTCAACGGAAATTGGAAATATGGAATGTAGCCGTGTGGTGTTGTGTTGATGGTGAAGGATAAATTAAATTTCCTTAGTATGATGATTGTGTTGTTGTGAAGTGAATGGAAGAAAAATGGTTCTTGTTGTTATGGAAAGTTTGTTGTTAAGTTGTTGTAGGAAATATGCAACTTTATTGTAGTTTATGTATATATGGAAATGAAAGTGGTAAGGTGCAAATCATGATATTCATTAATGAAATTGGAAGGTAAGAATGCATTATGAACGATTATGTTGAAGATTGGAAATTTTAGATGAATTATGGTTTTGGTGAAAAGTTTGTATATCGTGTATACCTTGTGAATATATTATAGAAAGGATATGAAATGCTTCCTATTTGCGTTGTAATGATCATGACTAATGATGAATATGAAAATATTAAGATTGGTTTGGAAGTGTAAGGTCGGAATGAAAGATATTGTGTTATGTCGGAAAGATGGCTAGTTATGCCATATTGTGTATTTTGTAGTACTTGTTGTTGTTGTTGTTAATGTTGTTGTTGGATTGTTGGGTTGTTGTTGTTGATATATTAAGCCGAGCTAAGTCTCGGGGATGTTATATGTATAGGGGAAATGCTGCCGAAATTTCGGTAGGCAAGTATGTGCTTAAGTTGGATTCTTAAGGTTTGAATTTGACAATTGGTAAAAGTGACCATTTGCAGATCTTGGACGAATCGGGAATCGAATTCGAGCGAGCGTAAGGCGCAGCCAAGGTATGTAAAGCTGTCCCTTTCCTTCTTATGGCATGTCCTAGGAGTACAAGACTTGAATTTGAGCCTCGGGGATTATTCTGTTCGTAGAAAATCGAGTTTGATTTTGGGCACTATTCATTCAGTAAGATTGAATCACTTTTCTTATAATTTGTCCTTAAAGTAAACTTTGAGTATGTAACTCTCCTAAACCGAGTCAGTATGCTTCCAAATGATTATGGACGACCTCATAAGGTCTATTATCGGTAATTTATGTACGCCGCCCTGAGTGGGTCCGAGGTGGGCCCACAAGGCCCGATACTTTCTGTATAACTTTAATTACCTTGTTTCTGTCCGATCTTCTCAGACAACATCTGGACTAATATTTTGTCCATTATATGACAGGTGCTATGCCTATTTTTATAAATCTGACCAAATGCTTTTGACATCTGGAAATCTGATTCTGGTAATAATCTGTCGTGCCATCCCAAGCGACATATATGCGTATGTTATGAATATTTGTCCGAATATTTTGATTCGACCTGCCATTTGTCCTACTTCAGTTCCATTGAGTCTGTATGATGATCTGTGTGTATGTGGTTTCTCATTAATCTGTTCGTGGACGCCTCAATGCTTCATTCACTGCGCCCGGGTCAGGTTCTGTTATCGTGCACATTCCACTGCATTGTTCACCGCGTCCCTCGGTGTGCGGGCCGGGATCTGTTTACATCTGTATGTGATATTTTGATGTGTGTATGGGGATGGTGGCCAGGATGGCATATGATCTGATCTGTTTGTCCACCGCGTCCCGTACTAAGAGGGCCGGGTTCTGTTACCGCGTCCCTCATGAGAGGGCCGGGATCTGTATGTATGTATTTATGTATATGCTATCTGCATCTGTATAAGCATATGACTCTGTATGACTCTGTATGACTCTGCATGCATGATTCTGTCCGGTACATTTCTGTCCGTCCGTCCGGATTATGATTCTGTCCGTCCGTCTAGATTATGATTATGTCCGTCCGTCTGGATTATGATTCTGTTCGTCCATCTGGATTGTGATTCTGTCCGTCACACTTCGGTCTGTCCGATTGAGTTACGATTCTGTCTGTTACGCTTCTGGTAATCTGACCCGGACCATGATTCATTCTGCTACACTTCTGTACCTATGGCTCTAATTATGATTATGACAGTCACGTTCTGTGCCCCTGATCCGTACGATGATTCTGCCAGCTCAACTCTGTATTTCTGTTTCGGGTTCTGGTTCGATTCTGTCCGCTATATTTCTGTACTTCTGGTTCGGATTATGATTATATTTGTTATATTTTCGCTTTACATACTCGGTACATTTTCCGTACTGACCCCCTGTTCTTCGGGGGCTGCGTTTCATGCCGCGCAGGTACTCCTAGATGAGCTGATGTTATTACAGAAGATGATCCAGCGGAGTTGGCAAGCTCCATTTGCTCCTGGAGTGCTGCCGAGTAAGAGTTTGTATGTTACGGTTCTGGATTTATGTTAGAGACTTTGCAGACAGTGTCGTGGGTTGTGGTTGTCAGTCTGTAAGCGGCTCCATCAGCCGATATGTCGGTCTGTGCTATGCATCGCATTCTGCATGATTATGGATCTGTTCAGCTTGAAAGAATATTTCTGGAAAAAAAAATTATTATGTATCTTATCCTATTTGACTTGAAAGGTTTGATGCGATTTCATGTGCAGTAGGAGTCTGAGGGTTCGCTCGGCCCTAAGTAAGGGTCGGGTGCCTATCACACCCTAGTGAGGACGGGGTGTGACAACGACTTTGCACACAACTCCTAGGACGACCTGCTCTGATACCACTTTGTCACACCCTCATCTTGATAGCGCATGATGGGCACCCGACTCTCTTCAGAATCAAGCGAACCCTTAAACGTTCGCTTTACCAAAACCTGTCATTTCAAAAAACTTTTAAAAACATGAAACTTTTCCAAATAGAGGTCATTATCTTTATACAGATTATGAAAACATTCCATCAATTACGTACTTTTTTTTACCAACTGAAATCATCTGAAAATACATACTCTTTCAACATCTACAAATGATTCGCGCTTCCCGACGCCCTATCCACAGGACACTGTCTGCAAAGTCTCTAACATATACAAAATGCCATAACAAAAGTACTTGACTCGGCAATACTCCGAACTGAGATGGAGCTCGCCAATTCAGCTGGTAGCCTGGGAACATCCTATAGCCAATGCCTTCCACTCATCTGTATACACCTGCGTGGCATGAAACGCAGCCCCCGAAGAAAGGGGGTCAGTACGGAATATGTACTGAATATGTAAAGCAGTAACAAATCAAGACCATAGCTTAATTTAGGAGAGAAGAAATTACAATCAAACTCAATACCTGCAGCCTTCGCTGGAAGAAGAATAAAGGTATACACAAGGTCTCAAACAATCCTTAAGTAAATAATGCAAGCGAACACACATTCTTTAAGCAAATGATGCAATCTAACACACGTGTAGCTTCCGACATGCCAACCAAATAGTCCCTTTGGACGGCCGCTTCCGGCGTAGCAATGATGGCTCCTTCGGGCATGCCTCTTTCGGCATAATAATGATAATGGCCCCTTCGGGCAGCCACTTCCGGCTTAATAATGATAATGGCCCCTTCGGGCAGCCGCTTCCGGCATAATAATGATAATGGCCCCTTCAGGCAGCCGCTTCCGGCATAATAATAATGATAATGGCCCCTTCGGGCAGCCGCTTCCGGCATAATAATAATGATGGCCCCTTCGGGCAAGCCGCTTCCGACATAATAATGATAATGATGATGTCGTGCATGTATGTAAATATGCAAATGCATGAAAATCTTTGAAAACCATCGAAAGACTCCCTTCGGAGCAGCTTTAGTTTCAAACGGGAACTTCTTCCCTTTCTCTTAGTCACGTCACGAAATCAGTCAATAGCTTAGGCTCGAAAATCTCACACCCCCTTCGGAGTGGTTTTGAAAGTCTACATAGTAAAATCTCGCACCCCCTTCGGAGTGGTTTTGAAAGTCTACATAGTAAAATCTCGCACCCCCTTCAGAGTGGTTTTGAAAGTCTAAATAGTGAAATCTCGCACCCCCTTCGGAGTGGTTTTAAAAATCTAACTTTATGTTTCCTTTAGTATAAAACTGATTTTTTTTCTCGAAATTATTAGTAAAACCATATGCACAACTCAATTGGCATAACAAAAACTGAGGCCATATGTTATATTGCACGCTCAGACATAAGCTGAGGCCATAGCACACTCAGAGATCAGCTGAGGCCATAGCACACCCGGACTTAAGCCGAGGCCATATGTGATATAGCACGCTCAGTCACGTCATGAAATCATTTAGAAAAAAACTATTATGGACGTCATGTATGAAATCAAACCCTTTTCATTTGTCTCCTTCGAGACTTACAAATTTAAATGTATAATGCATAGGTAAGAGAAAGACCTTATGAATGTCCCCTTCGGGATTTAGACAGCATTATGAAGTCGCACAACTTGAGGATGCCCCTTCGGGCTTAAGAGGTCAAAGAACTCAGGATATCCTACATCTGGGAATGGATTCATTATGGATATCGTTACGCTACGTTTCCAAAACAATCCGAGTAAGCATATGAAAGTTAGGAACGTTATTCATTATAGAAACCTCTACGAACATTTCCAAAACAATCTGAGACCATCCACGAAAGTTAGGGACATTACTACTTACAGAACTCTTTAAAAGAAAACAAGAACTCTTTATGCTTTGCTCGTTATTCAATCATATGGTAATCTCGACTATACTAAGCATACTCACATCAAGAAGTGAATAAGAATCATTAACAAGCTCGGAATCAAGAATAGAGTTACCCCAAGATACGTATCATAACTTACGTAGCTCTAGGACATGCCAAAAGAAAGAAAGGGTAAGCCTTACATACCTGTCCCACATCCAATTAGCCACACTTATTCGTCCAAACTTGCTAGTCTACATTCAAGAGAATTGACATAATCATTAGACTCATCGACATATTCTTGTCTCAGTCCTTCAAATGAATTCATTTATATTCTGCCAAAATTTCGGCAGCATTTCCCCTGTAAATACACCATTCCCGAGAATTCAACTCGGCCAAATTATCAACAACAATACCGACAATCATATCTCCAACTTCAACAATTATTTGAAATGCATTCTAACACTAGCAATCCTGTCTACACAATTCGAAGGCATTCCTTTTATATTCAATTCAATCACACATAGTCAAGCTAACATCAATGATTACACATTTAAGTATTAATCCGAAATCATTCTAACATGATTCAAGAACACTTCAAACAATTCAACTAACATACCCCTTCACCCGAAACCTTCCAAATTCAATAAGAACAATAACAACATATTTTCTTTCCTTCAAAATTCATGAACTATACCACTGATTCACACACTAACAACATTATTTTCCATAAATACAAGAGACTACATTCAACCCACTTTGGCTTCCAAAACAGCCCACAACAATTTCAACTTCAATTTGAATCATTAAACTCTCATTTTCATCATAGAATTCATGACAACAACAACCAAATTACTAAGCAAAATTGGTCCCTTATTTCTACACAACACACACGGCCAAGCACCACATATGCACGGCCACAACATACATCCATATTTTCATGAATTTCATCCATTTCTACATACCACAACATACACAACCACCCATAACATATAAAAGAAGATTAATTCTTACCTTTTTCCCTTAACTTCTCACTTGGCTAAGGTTATGAACTTGCAACAAAGAAAGGTCTTCTTGCTCCAACAATTATACCACGTTAAAGAGGACCTTCAAATTAGTAAGAATACTAGAGGAAAATATTTGTTTTGATCAATTTCTATGGCCTCACTTTAGCTAGCCATGGCCGAATATAGCCCTTGTTATTTTTCTTTCTCTCCAAGCTTCTTCAAAGTTCCAAAGATGAACATGAAAAATGAGCAAATGGGTCATCTTTATTCACTTTTATTTAACCCCCATGTGGGCTTTAGCCCACTCAACTTGGACTGCCCACTTGGCCTTTTCAAGACCATTATATTTTTTTTTGTTTTGTTTTGGAATCCATGAAAAATTATTTCTCCAATTTCCTTATTTTCCCTTAGCTTTCCTCAATATTACCATGAACCACCTTGTGAATTTCCCTTTTTGCCCCTAGCCTTTCTTAATATTTCCGCCTCAATAATTTTCACAACCAACTTGTGTGTTAAATAAGATAAAAAATATGGCCTCGCCCTTAACTTCCCGCAATTATCTTGAATTATCCGAATACGCAAAATACGGGATATAACAGTATCGATGTATGACTATTATGGAACCCCGAGATTTTGAGGCCGGGTAGGATATGTGAATAAGTATGTATATGATTATATAATGTGTGCACACCTCTGCAGATGGTACGGATAACCCTGACGCCTTGGTAGTGTTACACCTCGGAAAAGCCCCCGTACATGTACAAGGAATAGACCAACGAAGGGTATGAGTGTGTGGTGTTTTACTAAGTAAGGGGTGATGATTCATGAATTTTTGGAAATAAGAAAGTGGTGGAATTTTATCAAGCCCAGTGGTCGTAAAGTCATTTACGGCCCGTAAAGTGATTTACGGACCGTAAATCACCATCTTACTCCAGCCTTCCAAAATCTCAACTTTCTGTTAAGTGTGGAAATCGTTAAAAATGACTTGGTATACGGCCCGTAAACTGGTTTACAGACCGTAAACCTCGATCGTAAATCACCATATCATCAGCCAACCTTTCTGTTTTTGACATGCTTAAATACGACCACACTATACGGTTCGTAAACTGTGGTTTACGACCACTGTTCACCCCGACAATTGCTCATTAAAAATCAGATTTTGAGTTATTAAAAAGGGACCCAAGCCTCATTTTATTTCATTACTCATCCATACCATTCAAGAACACTCTAGAACTCTCTCAACACTTCCTCCATAAGAATTAAAGAGAATCAAAGGGAAACTAAGATCATCAACACCAAATCCAAGCAACAAAGTGTATGAAACCTAGTTGGAGGTCATCTTCTTCAAGAAATTCCAAAAGAGGTGAAGAAGGGTTTTAGTGCTAGAGGAGTATTCCCATTGAAAGCTTGTTCAACCATCATCTAAGGTATGTTTCATGACTATACCATGTGATTCAAGGTATTGTAAGGCTTAGATGGTTGAAATGTAGAAGAACATAGAAAATGGGCCATTGTTGAGTAAAAGGGTGTCATAGTTGGGTGGTAGCTAGATGGAATCGTGGAAGTTGACAGGTTTTGATTATGAATACGTTATAAATGGTGTATAGGTCAAGATATAAGTGTTAAACTCATGGAAATGCGATAACGGGCTAAAACCATAAATGTGGAGAAATTGGAGGAAAATGGTGGATTTTGCTTAAAGTATACAAATGAGGATTGTTGCTTGCAATATCACCAGTGTTGTTGCAAATGTTTAGGAGTTGAAATAGAACGGGGAGAAAGGTAGTAGAAAAAAAGGAAATGCCGCCTAGTTTTCCTTAGGAATAACGATGTGTTTTCGTAATCTATTAACTAACGCTAGTCTAAATTCTCTCGTGAAGGTAACGACGTGACATCGAAGGAAGACAAGTGAATGATAGCCTAGCTAGACGATAAAGGTATGTGAGGCTAGTCCTTTCTTTCCAATGGCATGAATCCTATGGTATAAGTTCTTTCCCATTCATGAGTTCATATATCCCGAGAAGCTAAAAGCCTATATTCCTATACATCTACATAAGATAAGAGATATGATATGATGATGCCATATTTACAATAATGTCCTGGATTGCTTACACTCACCTTATGTACTAGTTCCTTCAAGGTGAGGCAGAATGTCAATAATTGCTCCATAATGAAATCGGGGGATCTCGACCTTACGTCACCCCGATAGAGTATGTATGATCTTGAGCCTTATGCATGTATTATGTTAAGATAAGCATATTTTGATAATCATATTATTATAAGTATTTTATAATGAACATGTCATGATTGCATCACACCGCGCCTCGTTGGCCGGGCAGTCACCGCTACGGCGGGCAGCTATACGGATACACCACGACCTTCGGGCGAGGGCAGACACCACTAATGGGCGGCATGAGATGGTACCCCAGACGTGGGAGGCCTGGACACGGGCTTATATTATTGATTATCACACTGTTCCGGTAAGGACGGGCAGCTTGCATGTCGTGCATACATGATTTGATGATGAGTATGAGTAAGACAGCCTGTATCACTTCTTTCATGATTATCGTTCAGAATCAGATGTTCATATTGATGCTCTCATTATATTATTGTTGTCCTTCTTCATTGTTTATGCCTCTCATACTCGGTACAATATTTGTACTGACGTCCTTTACTTTGGACGCTGTGTTCATGCCTACAGGTAGACTGGGAGGCGAGCTTGATCCAGATTCTTAGGAGCTGTCAGCGGACTGAAAGCACTCCATTGTTCGGAGGTGCTTATGATTATTCCTTTGGTGTATATACATTTTGGGCACGACGGAGTCTTGTTCCGTCTATATGTGCAACATGTCAGTAGAGGCTCGTAGATGCGCAGTGTGGGTAGTATGGTCTCACATTTTTCATGTATATGTGTACATATTATTTTGATATATTAAACGTCCCTATATATGTAAAAGTATTTATGTTTCCCTATAAACTATGACTTTTCAATGCTTTGAGTTAAAAGAAAAAAAAAGGGCATTAATCTAGTAAAGTGAGTAATGGAGCGAGCGGTGCTCGGTGGTTAGCCCCGGGTACCCGTCGCGGCCCCTAGTTGGGTCGTGACAGGTAGGGCCAGGTAGATGTAACCATGAAGCCTTGGTAGGGCCATGTATTTGTGACCTTGAGCCTTGGTTGGCCAAGTATGTATGAAACACCGAACCCTCGTGGTCGGGTACTTTATGCAAATGGTATGGGTAGGATATGAATATGTATATGCTATGGATAGATATATGATATAGACACGAGTATGATATGATTATGAAATAGAATATGTACATGATAAGAATGTGAATAAGGATATGTAAATGAGTACGGATACGAATATGGATGTGGATACGGATGTATGTGCACTATCACACACTCGAAATGGAAAGTTCCTATTTAAGTGCTTATGACGACGATTCCACTATCTCCCATCTTATGTTATTTCTTACGTTGCTTATTATGCTTCTATATTGATATTGATCATGCTTTACATACTCAGTACATTCTTCGTACTGACGTCCTTTTGTTTGGGGACGATGCGTCGTGCCCGCAGGTGCACAGGGAGACAGATTTGATTCATAGCTACATTCTCATAGATTACATAGCAGAGCTCCATTTCATTCGGAGCTATAGCTTTTGGGTACTTATTCTTTTGTGTACATAATTATGGGCATAGCGGGGTCCTGTCCCGCTTATGTGATATGATATACTCTTCTTAGAGGCTCGTAGACATGTGTATATGGTTAGATATGTTTGGCCTTGTCGGCCGATATTTTGTATATCATTTTGTAGCCTTGTCGGATTATGTACATGAGTACGGCATGGATGCCGGAGGAGGACCCTCGGGATTTTATTGATGGTATGTTGAGGACGCTTCGATTGATACATTCTTCGGACACCGAATCGGTGGAGATAGCGTCGTATAGATTGAGAGATGTCTCGATCCAATGGTACACCGTTTGGATGGCTTCACGGGGAGCTAATGCACCTCCCCCGGTATGGCAGGAGTTTGTTGATGCTTTCCTCCGACACTATATGCCTCCAGAAGTTCGGCGAGCTAGAGCCGATAAGTTTTTGAATTTGAGGCAAGGTAGCATGAGTGCTTTAGAGTATAGTCTCCGCTTCAATTCTTTGGCTAGGTATGCTTCGGTCATGGTAGCGGATATGGGTGACCGAGTACACCAATTCGTGAAGGGCCTAGGGGCACATTTGACGGATAGGTGCTTGACTACGTCCCTTCAGGACAATATGGATATTGCACGCATTCAGGCACATGCTCAGAACTTAGAAGAAAGTCGGCAACAGCAAAGTAGTGAACGTGATCATGATAGGGGACATAGCAAGAGGGCCAGATCTTCAGGTCCGATAAGTGAGTTCAAAGGTGGGCACAAGCAGCAGTTTTCTAGGCATTCAGGATATTCTATGACCAGTGCACCTCTATGATTTTCAGGCCAGAGATTTGATAGGTCGACCCCTTCCGGGCCGAGTCAGAGTTTTTCAGGGTCTCAGTTCAGAGATGATTCAGGTCAGGCAAGGCCACCCGTACCATGATGTTCCCAGTGTCGGAAGTTGCATTGGGGTCGATGCCGATTGGGTTCAGATGTTTGCTATTCATGTGGTCGATCAGGCCATATTATGCATGATTGCCCCTCAGTTCATGGTAGAGGTAAGACCTAGCCTTCAGTGGGACCCACACATCGAGATCAACCGTGGCGCGTACCCAACGTACATTCAAGCCAATATCAACGCTCACATATTCATTACTTGTTATATCCCGTATTTTTGAACGTCAGATTATTTGCTGAGGTGGGACCCACACATCGAGATTTTTTTGGGACATCTGAAAATTCATATGAATCACATATGAGAAGTTAAACACGACTCAAGAAGGACCCTTGGGCCAAATCAAAGTGAAAGTCCTCCAAACGAATATTTTTAAGAAAACGTTTTCGGGTGATCTGACTTCAAGGGGAAAATCGGTATTATAAGTTTGGAATTTGGAAAAATACCAAGAAATAGAAGTTGTAGGTAATTGAATTAGCTTTCCAACCATAGGTCGTGGGAGCCCAGGTGACGTCGGTACAAGGAGATATGAACGTTTTAAGGTCGAAAGGTCAGTGGGCTAGGCCCAACTCGGAACCAAACCGAGTTGGCCCAAAAAAAATAAAAAATATAATAAGGCCCAAATTTGTGAGGCCCAACCGGCCATGGTTATGGCCCAAGCCCATATTAAATAAAATTTGGTCAATAAATAAGATGACTAAGTCATCTTTATCACACAACCTCTAGAATATTCAAGAAGTTGAAGAACAAGAAAGAGAAGGAGAAAAGTTGAAGGCCATTTCGGCCAAGGGTAAATTTCCAAGGAAAAATTGACAAAAATTCTTCAAAAATCATTTTCTACCAAGTAAAGGGTGCTTAACAAGGTGGAGTTGTTGTTGGAGCAAGAAAGATTCAAAATCATACAAGTTGTCAAGTTGTAGTCAAGTGAGAAGTTGAAGAAGAAAGGCGAGTTTTGATCTTTCTTTATGTGTTATATATGGTTTATATGTGTTGTAGTATGCTAAAATGGATGAAATTCATGAAGGAGAGAAATATAGTATATGGCCGTATATATATATGTGTGTAGGAGTCATGCTTCAATTATTTTAATTAGTGTTTGGTTGTTATTGTTGTGAATGATATGTGAAAAATGGAAGTTGAATAAATTTGGAGAGGTTGTAGTGTGTATGCTTGATGTTGGCCGTGTAGTTGTAGAGTAATATGGAAGAAAAGGAGTCAATTCTATTTAATGTTTTGGTTGTAGTTGAATTGTGGATGCTAGATTGCTAATGAATGCATAATAATCTTGTGAAGTTGAAGTAGGTGGAGGTTTGTTTTAGAAGTTATGTGAATTGAATGTAATGTTCTTGCATGCATGGAAGGTAATGTGGTTAGTATGATGTTGTTGGAATATAGATCATGAGGTTGTGATTGTTTTCATTAAAGTTAGAAAGTTTTTGGAAGAAGTAGTAAGTTGATTGAATATGGAAGTTGTTAGTATTGTTGTTGTTGGAATTGTGGTTGATATTTTGGCCGGGTTTGAATTCCCGGGATTGTTGTTGATTGAAATTAGCCAAGTTGAACTTGGTGGGATGGAGTATTTATAGGGGAAGTGCTGCCGAAATTTCGGTAGCCAAATGTTTCCTTAAGAATTCAACTCTAAGTATCCTAACAAGAGTTTTGGTAAACATGACCAATTTGCAGATTTTGACGAGATTGCAACGTGAATTCGGAATAGCAAAAGAAGCGGAAAGAGGTATGTAAGGTTTCACCCTTCTTTCTATGGCATGTCTTAGACGTAATAAGTTGGGTACGCGCCATGGGGACAACTCTCTTCCCCGGAATCCGCATCCAAAGTTTTCCATTTTTTGTTCAATAGAATTGAACTAGAAAGTGTGCAAATGATGGAAAGACCTCTTAAACCCCTAGAACTTGCATAAGTGGGACCCGATTACCCTAGGACCCTCACAAGTAATGACATGACACGTAATATATGTAAATCATATACGTCACCCCATCCGGCCCGAGGTGGGCCCGCTACTCTCGGATATTTCCTTACAGTCTTGCTTGACTTACTTGAAGTGAATCCAAAGGGAACCTTTGATCCCGATTTCGTTACCAAATGATAAATACTATGACTCCTCTAACGAGGGTACTTCCATGACGATAACGATAACAATGATGTTAGATAAGAGAATATGCCTATGATACGTATTACCGGAACGACTCTATGCCTAAGATGACTAAGCTAAATATCTTATGTAAACATGAAAATGATAAACTAATTTTTGAATCTTATTTATATTTCCTAGCTATGACTTTATTTTCTAAAAGATTTCAAAGTCTATGAACTGTCATCTATGATGCCCCGATTTCATTCTACGTTTACTTTAATATTATTCCCCGTTGGTAGTCTCACCTTAAAATACTCGTTCCTTCAAGGTGAGACAAAGCGATCACGAGTGTTCTATAATATAATTGGAGGTCACCGACCTTACGTCACTCCGATGACTACATGATTCTTCTTTGGGCTTTCCTGCGTGCCTATGAGACATATGTATATAGGATACTTAAATGCATATAAGACATGTAAATGTATGTAAGATATGTGTATATATTTTTAAAACATGCACATGACGAAAGAGCTAGAGCGCTATAGACGCTGATACATGCACATGATACACGTATATGTATATGATAAAAGCACCAGAGCGCTATAGACGCTGATGTACCTACGCGACACACGTATATGTATATGATAAAAGAGCTAGAGCGCTATAGACGCTGATATATGTAAATGATATATGCATGTGTATACGGGGAAAATGGAGGTAAGGGCAGAGCGTTATGAACGCATATCCACCTGATCAGTTGGCATTACATGATATGATATCGTCCCGGACGCGGGATGCCCGGACGCGGGATGTGTATATTTATGGTTAGATGGATCGGCTGCCGACGCCTCGGCAATATGAGATGTCCTATTTTATATGTATATGTATATGAACAAGGAAAGATTCTTAAAGGAAAGCTAAGTACGCATAGCACCTGCCAAGGGTATATATATACAGGTTATGTTTCTACCTCAGGACATATGCTATTATTCTCTTATGTCGTTATTTCCGTTTTATACTTCCCGTATGCTACTATTCATGCCTTACATACTCGGTACACTATTCGTACTAACGTCCCTTCTTGTGGACGCTGCGTTTCATGCCGCGCAGGTCAGTAGACAGGTGGACTTGATCCTTAGAAGCCTTACCAGCAGTGTTGACAGCGCTCCAGTTGTTCCGGAGTCCCACTTTCGTGGTACTATTTTGTGTATGTATTTTCGGGCACGACAGTACTCGGCCCTTTCTATGTACAAGTGTACTATGTCTAGAGGCTCGTAGACAGATATGTACAGTCAGTTAAGTACAGTTAGGTATATGGTGTTTTGGCATGCTAATGTTGATGTATAAGTGATAACGAAGTTTATTAGTCTATATTCAGAATGACGCCGCTAATGTTAATGTTAAAAAAAAAATGGCTCTATTTACATGGCTTGCTAATAGGTAAAGGTAAAACGATAGACAAGGGGTGCTCGGTACAAGTATCGGGTACTCGTCACGGCCCCTAGACGGGTCGTGACATTACTAATCCGAGATCATTCAAACACAATTCAAGAACATTTCAAACAATCTATACAATATTCAAACAATTCCACCAACACACCATACTCCACCCGAAATCTCTACAAATGCAACAAAACTACAACGTCGCATTTTCTTCTTTCAAATTCATAACTATCACAACAATGCACACCTTAGCAACTCCATTTCCACAATTACATAAAACCATATTAAAATCACATTAATTTCCTACAACAACCCACAACAAATTTCAATGCCGACTTGAACCATTAAACCTTCATTTACATCATAAAGGCCACAACAACACAACTAACATGCTAAATAAAATTAATTCATCCTTCCTCCACTATACAACACCACACAGCCACACACACTCACACACACCCACACGACCGCACCCACAACACACTATTTTCATGCTTTTAATTCATTTCTACATACTACAACATACATAAACCTTCTATAACATATAAAAGAAGAGAAATTCTTACCTTTTTCCTCAATTTTCCACTTGAATAGAATTTTTGGACTTGCCACAAAAGTAGTTTTCTTGCTCTAATAATTATACCACATTGAAGAAGGTCTTTGAATTAGTAAGAATACTAGAAGAATCAATTTTCGGATCAAAGATTGATGGCTTAAATTTTTTTTTTCTCTTCTTTTTCCTCTTGGCCGAACCCCTCTCCTTGCTCTCACTTTCTCTTTTTTTTTTTTTCTCTTGAATGTTCTTGAACAAGTGATGAACAATAGGCCCTTCCTCTTTTTATTATTTGGATTAAAATTCTTCATGGGCCTTGGCCCAAGCCCCCTATGGACGGCCACTCTTTGGGCCTTTTTTTTTCCAAGCCCAATTACTTATAACTAATATTTTTGTAATTCATGAAACTATTTTTCAAAATTCCAATTTTTGCCCTTAGCCTTCCTCAACATTTCCGCGTCAATATTTTCGTGAACAACTTATGTATTAAATAAGATCAAAATATTGTCTTATCTCTTACTAGTCACAATTATCTTGAATTATCCGAATGTGCAAAATTACGGGATATAACATCCTCCCCCCCTTTAGAACATTCGTCCTCGAATGTTAAACTAGTCTTTTAGGGTCTTGTAAGCATCTCGGGGGAGTTTCTCTCTTTTTTTTTGGACAGCACATATAATTCATTCACCAATTAATATAACCAATTAAGGAATTTAGATTACCTATAGGCATAGGAAACAAGTGAGGATACTTCTTCTTCATCTCGTCCTCTGCTTCCCAGGTCATTTCTTCTCGGTTATTGTTCCGCCACAAGACCTTAACAGAAGGCACATCTTTGGTACGCAGTCTCCTCACCTGACGATCCAAGATTGCTACAGGCTGTTCTTCGTAGGACAGTTCCTCTGTTACTTGGATATCTTCTAAGGGGAATATTCTAGAAGGATCGCCAATACATTTGCGGAGCATTGATACATGAAATATCGGATGTACTGCTTCCAGATCGGATGGTAAGTCTAACTCGTAGGCAACCTTGCCTATCTTTCGAATAATCTGGTAAGGCCCAATATATCGCGAACTGAGCTTTCCTTTTCTGCCGAATCTCATTACACCTTTCATAGGTGATACTTTCAGAAATACCCAATCGCCAATCTAGAATTCTAAAGGTCGACGTCGTTTGTCTGCATATGATTTCTGTCGACTCTGGGCTGCTAATAACCGTTCCCGAATGAGTTTCACCTTATCAACTCCTTGCTGGATCATATCTGGACCAATTAATTTAGTTTCACCCATATCGAACCAACCAATCGGAGATCTGTATTTTCTACCACATAAGGCTTCATACGGTGCCATCTGGATGCTGGAATGATAACTATTATTATAAGAGAATTCAATAAGCGGCAAATGATCATCCCAGCTACCTCTTAAATCAATAACACAGGCCCGTAGCATATCTTCCAGCGTCTGAATAGTACGCTCGGCCTGTCCGTCAGACTGAGGATGGAATGCGGTGCTAAGGCTCACCTGAGTCCCTAATCCTTCCTGAAACGACCTCCAGAAGTTAGCTGTAAACTGAGCACCTCTGTCGGATATAATAGATATAGGAACTCCGTGAATCCTTACTATTTCTTTAATATACAACCGGGCATAATCCTCAGCCGAATAGGTGGTCCTGACCGAAAGAAAATGGGTTGATTTTGTCAGCCTATCAACAATAACCCATATAGAATCATACCTTCGTGGAGTACGTGGTAAACCTGTAATGAAATCCATATTAATTATTTCCCATTTCCAAGCTGGAATTTCCATTTCCTGTAGCAATCCACCGGGCTTCTGATGCTCGATCTTAACCTGTTGGCAGTTTGGGCACTGGGCAACGAACTCTGCAATGTCACTTTTCATGCCATCCCACCAATATAAACATCTGAGATCATGGTACATTTTAGTGGATCCAGGATGAACAGAATACCGAGCGTCATGTGCCTCTCCCATAATCTGTCGCCGCAGCCCTGCAACTTCAGGTACACATAACCTGCCTCCATATAATAATACCCCGTCTGGTGAAATCTCGAATTGGTTCTTGTCCTTATCAAGGGCCGCATCTCTGTACTGTACCAAAATAGGATCCTCATATTGGTGTCATTTTACTTCTTCCGTGATAGATGATTCAGCAACTTCTCAGACAAAACCCCCAACATTTCCAAAATCTGCCAAACGGACTCCAAGACTGGCTAGTTGATGAATCTCACGAACTAATTCTTTCCTTTCTGGCTGCACGTCGGTCAAACTGCCCATGGACTTGCGGCTAAGTGCATCGGCTACATCGTTGGCTTTTCCAGGATGATACAAAATGTCAACATCATAATCTTTCAATAACTCGAGCCATCTCCTTTGCCGCAAATTCAGCTCCTTTTGCTTAAAAATATACTGAAGGCTTTTGTGATCCGTATAAATATCAATATGAACCCCATATAAGTAATGCCACCATATCTTCAAAGCATGAATTACCGCGGCTAGTTCCAGATCATGAGTAGGATAATTTCTCTCGTGCGGTCTGAGCTGCAGGGAAGCATAGGCTATAACACGACCATGCTGCATTAGTACACAACCTATTCCCATGCCTGAAGCATCACAATAAATAATATACCCGTCTGGCCCCTCGGGAAGAGTTAGAACTGGAGCTGTAATCAACTTTTCCTTCAGAAACTGGAAGCTGCGTTCACAAGCATCGGTCCACTGGAATTTTGCTGCCTTCTGAGTTAGCTTCGTTAATGGTGCAGCAATCAAAGAAAAATTCCCTACAAACCTCCTGTAATACCCTGCTAATCCCAGAAAACTGCGTACCTCGGTCGTTGTCGTAGGCCTAGGCCAATTCTTTACAGCTTCGATCTTCTATATATCAACCCGAATACCATCTGCTCTGACGATATGCCCCAAGAATGCCACTGAGGTTAACCAGAATTCACACTTGGAGAACTTAGCATATAATTTCTATTGCCGAAGTGTGCCAAGTATTGTCCTCAGATGATCTGAATGCTCCTCTGCTGATCGTGAATAAACCAGAATGTCATCAATAAATACGATCACGAACATGTCTAGAAACGGCCTGAGTACCCCATTCATCAAATCCATAAACACTGCTGGAGCATTAGTTAGCCTAAAAGACATCACCCTGAACTCATAATGCCCGTATCAGGTCCTGAAAGCAGTCTTTGGAATATCTGCCTCTCGTACCCGCACCTGATGATAACCAGAGCGCAAATCTATCTTCGAAAAATATTTAGCACCCTGCAACTGATCAAATAAATCATCAATCCGGGGGAGGGGATATTTATTCTTTATAGTCACCTTATTCAGCTGTCTGTAATCAATGCACATCCACAGCGACCCGTCTTTCTTTCTTACAAACAATACCGGTGCTCCCCAAGGTGACGTACTGGGTCTGATGAAGCCTTTTTCTAATAAGTCTTTCAGTTGTTCCTTCAATTACTTCAATTCTGCAGGTGCCATTCTGTAAGGAGGAATAGATATAGGCTGAGTATCTGGCAGCACATCTATCGTAAATTCTATCTCCCATTCAGGTAGGAGACCTGGAAGCTCATCTGGAAATACATCTGGAAATTCATTAGCAACCGGGACTGTCTGGAGTGTAGGTGTTTCTGCTTTAGTATCATGCACACCAACCAAATGATAAATATACCCTTTCTGAATCATCTTCCTGGCCTTGAGGTATGAAATAAACTTACCCCTCGGCGATGCTGTATTTCCTACCCATTCTATAACTGGTTCCCCTGGAAACTAGAAACGAACTACCTTTTTTTGACAGTCAACATTAGCATAACAAAAGGCTAACCACTCCACGCCCATAATAACATCGAATTCCATCATATCTAATTCTACCAAATCGGCCTTGGTGCAACGGCCACATATAATCACAGAACAATCCTTATATACCTACCTTGCTATAATAAAATCCCCGACCGGTGTAGCTACCTCGAAATGGCTCTATAGGTTCAGGTGTTATCCCAATTTTACTAGCCACGAGGGGAGAAATATATGATAAAGTAGAACCTGGGTCTATCAATGCATATACAGCTCGAGAGAAAACCAATAATGTACCTATGACTACATTTGGCAACACCTCCTGATCCTGTCGGCTAGCCAAGGCATATATGTGGTTCGAGGGACCGTTAGAATCAGAAATCTCGCCACAGCCTCTACCGCAGCCTGCTGGTGCTTACGTAACCCGCCCCATAGGGCGCATAGCAACAGAAGTGGAAGATGAACCAGCAGCTGATCCCGTCGGCTGAGCTGCACCACCGGAACCACCCGCCAACGGACAATCTCTCATAATATGGCCCTGGCGGCCACAAGAAAAACAGGCACCTGTAGCTCGATAACACTCTCCTGGGTGAGACCTCCCACAATAAAAACATCGAGGCATAGGTGGCCTCGCCTGGCTGGAACCTCGGCTCACCTGCGAACCTGAAGCCCTGGAGCTCTGGCCTGCTCCTGAATGCCCTGCACCATCAAATCATCTGCCTGTAGACTGTGAATGTGCACTCCGGCCGGACTGAGGAGGATATCTGCTATACTGCTGCTGAGGCTGCCCGCCTCGAGACTCCCCAGAATAACTAGCTGACCTAGCCCTCTTGGGCTGCCTCCTATCACAGTCTCTATCGGGCTGACGCCCTCTGTGCCGGTCCTCCATTCCTTGCGCATATGCCTGTAACCGGGCAATGTCCATACCAGTCTGCGATGCCATCGCCATACAGCTATCGACCAAGTAATGATCCAAACCTATCACGTACCGGTGCATCCTGTCGGCCATATCAGCTACAATGGCGGGCGCGTACCTGGCCAGAGAATCAAACTCTAAGCTGTACTCTCGGACACTCCTGCCTTTCTGCCTCAGCTGTAGAAATCTGTCAACTCTCGCCCGCCGCAACTCTGGAGGCAAAAAGTGGCTGAGAAAAGCTGCTGTAAACTCATCCCACACAGCTGGAGGAGCATCCTCGCCTCTGGACAGCTCCCAAGACTCGTACCAATTAATCGCTACATCCCGCAATCCATGTGAAGCCAGCTCGACAGACTCAGTCTCAGAAGCCCTGACTAGTCTCAGTGTGCGCTGCATCTGTCGAATGAAATCCTGGGGGTCCTTCTCGGGCTTAGACCCATAGAACTCTGGGGGATTACAGGTCAAGAAATCACGGACCCTCAAACTGTCACGTCTGTCCACATCATCACCCCCTGGCCCGCGCCTGCGAGCCTGTCCCGATACCAATCTCGCCAATAACTGCACAACATCTCTCATTGCCCTGTCCTCCGCCCCTAGCTGAGGAGCTGGAGGCTCGGGCGCTGGAGCCTCTGGAGCTACTGGTGGCAGCGGCTGCCGCTCCAGGCTCCTCTAATGGTGGGGGTGTAGCAGAACCCTCTGACTGGGGTGCAATATCGGGTATAGTCTGAGCACGAGCCCGAGTGACTCTCTGTATGTGGCTGGTCTCTCCTGCCACCGCTTTGCCCTTCTGAGCTGCCGTCACCTTCTTCGGAGGCATCACTGTAAACATAACAATCGGTCAGAAAGAAATCATCCTAATAGCACAGCTCTATCGCACGATCTAAGATCGAAAGAAAGGTAACACCCTAAATGTCCTGTAGCCTCCTGTTTATAGATGTGGTGCACAACACACCGATAAATAAGACTTTACTAGACACGGCCTGTAGACATTCTGAGGACAAACTGCTCTGATACCACTTTTTGTCACGACCCAACCCCGTGGGCCGTGACTGGTGCCCTAGCTGGACACCCATGCACACTCACTTACCAATTCGATATATCAAAGATTTATCCGTAGTCAGCTTACATTAAGTTATACCGATACTAAAATCAGATGTCATCTTAAGCGGTCATATATAGAAAAATATCATACAGAAGCCGACGAGGCTGGCGGAAAACACATCGCCCAAAATATATACGTCCAGACACACATATGGGCCGTTTCGGCCATCACAACAAACGGACCGCTTAAGATTCCGATCACAGACATAAATGAACAATAATGACCCATGACCCACATATATGTCTACAGGCCTCTACAAACCATAACAGAAACATATGACGGGACAGGGCCTCGCCGTACCCCAAATAGTCATACATATATATACAGAGACATACACATTGAAAGATCTGTACCAAAAGTATGGGCTCCAAGTCAAAGGAGCACTCCAAAGTAGCAGAATATGTATCCTACACTGGCGGGTTACCAGAACGAACATCTGTACCTGCGGGCATGAAACGCAGCCCCCGAAGAAAGGGGGTCAGTACGAAATAGGTACTGAGTATGTAAAGCATGAAATATACTATCCAAAGTCATAACGGAAATATGGAGTATGGAAAATAAGAATAGAATCAATATACCGAAAATCTCGTTTTAAGACACACATAATGCAAATATAAGAATCATGCATAGGGCTCAGGAACGTGGTCGCCACCCCGACGCTGGCGCCACAACACATCATACTCCAGAAGGTTTCAAATCTCCGTACAAACCCGAACATATCGTATCATCATAACATATCACAACATCAGAGCATATCATATGCCATATCACATCATAACTCCGTATATAAACGGTACCCGGCCCTATGACGAGGAACTCGGGAACCGTAACACATCATACTGCCGAATATAACATAGTGCGCATGATAACAAAACCGGCCCGGGACTCGGCGAACGATATCATAGTAGTATGCACGAGCAGAGTAGTGAGAAACCATATGCATATAGATGAATAAATAAATTCCAAGATTCGACGAACAAATATATATTTACGACATCCGATGGCTCGGAAAACAAGTTTCGGGTCAATCGGAATTAGTATACGAAAGTTACGAACTTTTGAAGTACAGAACTTTCTAAAAGCGTTTCATAAGCCAATTTTAAAAATCAAGTGACCATCATATTATGTACCTTTCGAATGTCGTCATGGATCAAACTAAATAGAGCTTTTAGAATCACGTGTACGTATCAAAATGTGTATCAAAGACTTTAATCATAGCAATCCTCTTTCATACAGCATTCGGAAACATATCAACTAGAACTTCGAATATCATATATACGCGTCAAACCATATGGAGTATCTTATAGAAGTCAAGGATATTAGTTATCCTAGTAGCTCTAAGAATAGGATTTTCTTTAAAATCATACATGTATGTCATTGGTTCTTTCATAAAGGTCATGCCAAGAGAAAGAAAGGTTGGGCTTTACATACCTCGCTCGCCTCCTAAGCTAATCGCAACTCAAGTCTCGGGCTCCCCACGATCTACAATAACGCCATTAATTACCAAACATTAGCTACAAGTACTTAGAAATTCAATTCTAACTAGTACTTGTCTACAGAAATTTCGGCAGCATCTCCCCTGTAAATTCAACATCCCCGAGAATTTAACTCGGCCAAATTTATCAACAACCATACCAACAATACCAACAACCATATAATAACATAAACAATCAATTTAAAACGTATTCTAACATTAGTAACCTTCTTCTCTACGTAGCTTATCACATTCAATTCAACTACATACATTCAAGCCAATATCAACGCTCACATATTCATTACTAAGCCGAGATCATTCAAACACAATTCAAGAACATTTCAAACAATCTATACAATATTCAAACAATTCCACCAACACACCATACTCCACCCGAAATCTCTACAAATGCAACAAAACTACAACGTCGCATTTTATTCTTTAAAATTCATAACTATCACAACAATGCATACCTTAGCAACTCCATTTCTACAATTACATAAAATCGTATTAAAATCTCATTAATTTCCTACAACAACCCACAACAAATTTCAATGCCGACTTGAACCATTAAACCTTCATTTACATCATAAAGGCCACAACAACACAACTAACATGCTAAATAAAATTAATTCATCCTTCCTCCACTATACAACACCACACGGCCACCCACACACACTATACAACACCACACGGCCACACCCACAACACACTATTTTCATGCTTTTAATTCATTTCTACATACTACAACATACATAAACCTTCTATAACATATAAAAGAAGAGAAATTCTTACCTTTTTCCTCAATTTTCCACTTGAATAGAATTTTTGGACTTGCCACAAGTAGTTTTCTTGCTCTAATAATTATACCACGTTGAAGTGGGTCTTTGAATTAGTAAGAATACTAGAAGAATCAATTTTTGGATCTAAGATTGATGGCTTAATTTTTTTTTCTCTTTTTTTTCCTCTTGGCCGAACCCCTCTCCTTGCTCTCACTTTTTTTTTTCTCTTGAATGTTCTTGAACAAGTGATGAATAATAGGCCCTTCCTCTTTTTATTATTTGGATTAAAATTCTTCACCGGCCTTGGCCCAAGCCCCCTATGGCCGGCCACTCTTTGGGCCTTTTTTTTTCAAGCCCAATTACTTATAACTAATATTTTTGTAACTCATGAAACTATTTTCCAAAATTCCAATTTTTGCCCTTAGCCTTCCTCAACATTTCCGCGTCAATATTTTCGTGAACAACTTATGTATTAAATAAGATCAAAATATTGTCTTATCTCTTACTTGTCACAATTATCTCGAATTATCCGAATGTGCAAAATTACGGGATATAACACATACAAATTATACGGACCGTATATACGGTCAGGGACAGTATGGTTCATTAAATAAGGGAGTCAAGGTTTATTTCATTTCATTTCCATATCACACCCCTTCTCTCTAAAACATCTCTCTACATTTATTCCACAAGAATTCAAGAGTTATTAGTGATCAACAACATAAACCAAGTGAATCAAGTGTAAGAAAACCCATTAAAGATCATTCAAGTCAAGAAATCTCATTGGAGATGAACTAGGGTTTTTGCTCAAGTGGAGTATTATCAACCAAGGCTTGTTCCTACAACATCTAAGGTAAGATTTATGGTTTTTATATATTGTTTAAGGTATTTGAGAGTTGAAATACTTGGATTGTAGAAGGGTATAGAAAAATGGGTCATGAATGTGGAATAGTGCCATTTTGAGAAATAACTTGAATCGAGTCATGATTTTTGATGTGTTGTGATATAAATATGTTATAAATGACATTGAGAACATGGGATAGGCAATGTAAGTGAATGAACGTAGTCGTGTGTTATAGCCATGGGTATGAGTAATTGAAAGTGAATTCAGAAGTGTGGATAATGTGGATGGATAATGGCTAATGTTATGATATTGTGAATGCATTATTGACGTTTGGGAGATGATATACGCTATGGAGGGATGTAATATAAATAAAGGAGATGCTTTCCGATTTTCTCTAGTTTAGTCATGTATGCTAGCTATCGATTTCTAATGACAGTATGACTTTAATGAAGGTAAAAAACGTGAGCATTGAAGAAGCACGTGCAAGTGATAGTATAGTTGAACGGAAAGGTATGTAAGGCTAACCCTTCTTTCATAAGGCATGGTTCTTTGGCCAAAAATCTAAATCTTCCATAAGTCTATAATGTCTTACAAATCATTCAATCTTCTGAGCTATTGAGCTCACGATTCTTGATATGCTACGACTGTACTAAGTTTCTCGTATGACGGGTAAGCCTATAAAGATAGATGTAATGAATGATGATAATAGTGATAATGATATGGATGACGACTATAGTGGCAATAGCGATAACGATGACAATAATGATAGTGATGATAATAGTAAAGATGCTCATGAGCTATTATGTATATGTATCGATGTATCACTATTATGGAACCCCGAGCTTTTGAGGCCGGGTAGGATATGTGAATAAGTATGTATATGATTATATAATGCGCGCACACCTCTGCAGATGGTACGGATAACCCTGACGCCTTGGTAAGGCCAGGTAGATGTAACCCTGAAGCCTTGGTAGGGCCATGTATGTGTGACCTTGAGCCTTGGTTGGCCAAGTATGTATGAAACACCGAACCCTCGTGGTCGGGTATGCTATGCAAATGGTATGTGTATGATATGAATATGTATATGCTATGGATAGATATATGATATAGACACGGGTATGATATGATTACGAAATAGAATATTTACATGATACGAATGTGAATTAGGATATGTAAATGAGTACGGATACGAATATGGATGTCGATACGGATGTATGTGCACTATCATGCACTCGAAATGGAAAGTTCCAATGTAAGTGCTTATGACGACGATTCCACTATCTCCCATCTTATGTTATTTCTTACGTTGCTTATTATGCTTCTATATTGATATTGATCATGCTTTACATACTGAGTACATTCTTCGTACTGACGTACTTTTGTTTGTGGACGCTGCGTCGTGCCCGCAGGTGCACAGGGAGACAGACTTGATCCATAGCTACATTCTCAGAGACTACATAGCAGAGCTCCATTTCATTCGGAGCTATAGCTTTTGGGTACTTATTCTTTTGTGTATATAATTATGGGCATAGCGGGGTCCTGTCCCGCTTATGTGATATGATATACTCTCCTTAGAGGCTCGTAGATATGTGTATATGGTTAGATATGTTTGGCCTTGTCGGCCTATATTTTGTATATCATTTTGTAGCCTTGTCGGATTATGTACATGAGTACGGCATGGATGCCTATAATGATATAAAAGATGTTGTTGTCCAATGTGACTAGCGTGACGGATAAATAGAAATATATGTTTTATCATGTGGCTCACCTAGATGTAAGTGTAAGTGTATGACAAGGGGTGCCCGGGTGGGATAGCACCGGGTGCTCCTCGCAGCCCTAGTCGGGTCGTGACAGATATAAATGGTTATTTTACCTCATGCTATTTCTCATATTTCTATCATGTTGCTATTCATGTCTTACGTACTCAGTACATTGTTCGCACTGACGTTCTTTCTTGTGGACGCTGCGTTCATGCCCACAGGAAAGTAGGGGAACAAATCAGATCCTTCGGAGCTCCATCAGCGGAATCTCAGGAGCGCTCCAGTTGTTTTGGAGTCGCAGTTAATGGTACTACTCTTTTGTATATATATACTTGGGCATGGCGAAGTACTGCCCCGTCCTTATGGATTCATATGTTCTATATAGAGGCTTATACACTGATGTATGTACCTAGATGTTCTATAACCTTATTAGTTCTTATTCTTCTATAATATTTTGGCAGCCTTGTTGGCTTATGATGATGGGCAGAGTTGTTGATGATTATATAGAAATGTGATGTTATCTTTTGACATGTGCCCTTACAGACCATGATACCTATGATCTATCTTTGTGGTCCACCTAGAGATGGTTATGAGATGTATGTTCAGAAGTGCTCGGTAAGTTAGCTCCGAGTGCCCGTCATGGCCCCATGGTAAGGTCGTGACATGTTTGGGTGTTGTCTTGATGCAGGAAAAGAAGGTGATTTCTTATGCTTCCCGACAGCTGAAGATCGATGAGAAGAACTATCCTACTCATGACTTGGAGTTTCCAGCTGTAGGTTTTCCAGTGAAGATTTGGGGGCACTATCTCTATGGTGCCCGTTTACTGATCATCGTAGTCTTCAGTATGTGTTTACTCAGAGGGATCTTAATTCTAGGCAGCGAAGATGGATGGAATTGCTTAAGGATTATGATATTACTATCTTGTATCATCCTTGCAAGGCAAATATGGTGGCAGATACCTTGAGCAGGATATCAACTAGCATGGTCAGGTTAGCTCATTTGATTGCATCAGAGCGTCTGTTGGCCAGGGATGTTCAGACTCTGGCTAACAGTTTCATGAGGCTTGATGTGTTTGGTTCGGGGAGAGTGTTGTCTTGTGTTGAGGCGAGATCGTCATTTCTGGAGCAGATTAAGGCCAGAGAGTTCGAGGATGCGAGTTTGAGTAAGATACATGATAAATTCTTACGTGGTGAGGCCAAGGAGGTCGTAATTGATGATAAGGGTGTCTTGCAAATCAAGGGGCATTTTTGTGTTCCCCGTGTTGATGATTTGATTAAGACAATTTTAGCAGAGGCTCACAGTTTTAGATATTTCATTGCTACCCAGATGTATCGTGACTTGAGGTTGCACTACTGGTGGGCTAGGATAAAGCATGATATCGTTGAGTTCGTTGCGCAGTGTTTGAATTTCCAGTAGGTGAAATACGAGCACCAGAAACCTGTGGGTACACTTCAAAGGATACCCATTCTAGAGTGGAAGTGGGAGAGGATAGCGATGGATTTTGTGGTTGGTCTTCGAAAGACCTTGGGTAAGTTTGATTCGATTTGCGTCATTGTTGATAGATTGACCAAGTCTGACCATTTCATACCGGTTCAGATCACCCACACGACTCAGAAGTTAGCTCAGATTTATATCTGTGAGATTGCTCGTCTGCATGGGGTTCTTATTCACATCATATCCGATAGAGGCACGACATTTACATCCCGGATCTGGAAGACTTTGCATTTAGAATTTTGCACTAGATTGGACCATAGTACAGCTTTCCATCCTCAGACAGATGGCCATTCTGAGCGGACTATTCAGGTCCTAGAAGATATGCTCGGAGCTTGTGTGATTGACTTCAGTGGCCATTGGGATCAATTCTTATCATTGGAAGAGTTTGCATATAACAATAGTTACCACTCGAGCATTGATATGGCCCCATTTGAGGCTCTTTATGGGAGAAGATGTAGGTCTCCTATCAGGTGGTTTGATACATTTGATGTAAGGCCATGGGGAATCGATCTTTTGAGAGAGTCATTAGATAATGTTAAGGTGATTCAAGAAAAGCTCTTGGCGGCTCAGAGTAGACAGAAGGAGTATGCGGACCGAAAGGTCTGAGATCTTAAGTTCATGGTTGGAGAACAAGTCTTGTTGAAGGTCTCACCCATGAAGGGTGTGATGAGGCTAGGGAAGAAAGGTAAGCTTAGTCCCATATTCATTGGTCTGTTTGAGATTCTCAATCGTATGGGGGATGTAGCCTATAAGTTGGCATTGCCCCCAGGTTTGTCCCGTGTTCATCCTGTTTTCCATGTCTCTATGTTGAAGAGATATCATAGTGATGGTTCATTTCTCATTCATTGGTATTCTGTCTTGTTGGATGAGAATCTTTCCTATAAGAAATAGCCTATTGCGAGTATAGATAGAGAGGTTCGTAAGTTGAGGTCGAAAGAGATAGTGTTGGTAAAGGTTCAGTGCAAGAACCGTCCCGTTGAGGAAGCTACTTGGGAGATCGAATCCAATATGTGAGAGAATCAGCTTTTTACTGAGTCAGGTACCTTTTCCCTTATTTCTCTACCTTTTCTTTTTGAGGATGAACGGATGTTTAATTGGTATTTGATATAACGACCCACTAGGTCGTTATGGGGGTGACTTAGTAAACTAGACCTACGCTTGGAATTCTGAGGCCGGGGATGAGTCCGTAGCGTGTTGTTATGTATATATGCATGTTTGGTTTGTGTCTGTAGGGCCTTGGATTGGTGTTTGGCTTTTGTGTGAAAAACCGGTGGAAAATCCCGAGCTATTGATCAAAATAGACCGCTGCAGCGTGTATGGGACAACAGTAGCAGGTAGAGATTCGCCGCCGTGAGACGGGGGAAATTAATGAGGTCCACCATAGCAGGACATTTCTCGCAATTTCGAGACCGCTGCAGCAGCAGTCGACGGGAGGCAGAATCAGCGTTTTATATTCTTTATTCCGAACCCATTCCCCACATAACTCCAAAAAAATAGTAACCAAGAACTTTTGTGGCAAAATTCTAAGGCTTAGACTAAAACACTCTTGAAAGGTAAGTCTCAACCTGTTATAGCCCGTATTTTCGTGCATTGGAAAGCGTGCGAGTTAAATGACACTACTAACGGAAACGTGGTTATCCCCAAGCTTATAAGTGATTAAAGTGAGTGCAGATGTATCATAAGGATTAGAAGTTAAACAAATCGAAGGAAATAATTTTCGTCGAGGTTTGAAATTTATTTGAATAAAATACGATCCAAGCTATAATATCTGTATTTTTGGACTAGGAAATTGAAAAGTCCAACATGAGAAAATTTACTCAAGCATGGAGGATTTGGTCATATTCAAATATGCAAATTAAGAACTCGGTGTATAAAAGGATGAAGTCCCGAAATGATTTAAGAAGGTAAAGAGTGACATCAATGATTGGAAATAATATTTTATGTGTGGCTAAAGAGGCCATGAACTAGTGACATATCATAGGAGTATAAAATGAGTATATAAGGTGTGCTAAAAATGATTATTATTCAAGTGAATTGGGATCAAGAAATTAGTTATGTGGGTAATTGGTTAAAAGTGGAATAAAGTGGGGAGTATGGAATTAATTAAAATTAATTGGATAAGGGCCTTTTGTTGGTTTCCACATGGCCCTAGGTGCTGCCACATGGCATTAAGTGTTAGTGGTGATTCACAAAGCACATAAAGTGCATGGTGACACGTTTAAGGCCAAGGAAGTGAATGCCTTTTTGCATTTACAATTGCTGCACATTACTTTCTACTTGGAGAATTCCCATTTTTACACTACTTCCATTTTACTCCTTAAGAAAATGTACCAGCACCCCTAAATTAAACCATTCTCTTATAGCTAATCATTTGGTTTCTTAAGGAAAGAAGCGACAGCCATGGCTGCCATGGCAGCTCACGGATGCGCTTAAAGAATTTGAGGAAATAAAAATTAAGTTCTAAAAGTGTTCTACGCGTTCAAGGAGGTGATAGCAACGTTGGATATTGAATCGGGGAAGAAGAAATTGCGAAATTGGAGCAATTAAGAGTAGAAATTCCTCCGAGAAAAATTTGGTAAGATTTTTGTATTTTATACTGTAATTACGTTAATGGTGTTGTAATGGAAATATTAAAATTGGATTGGACGAAATTGGAATTAAGAAAGTGCCTGAAATCGATGTTATAGGAAATTGTGGGATGAAATGAATTAAGGAAAGTTATCGGGTTGTGTAGAATTGTTATGGGCTGAATTGTGAGAATTTTATGTGTATATTGTTTTTGTTGGTATTTCTGTGTTGACAGGAGAACAATTAGAAATTCGGGTTAGGCGAATATATAGGGGAAATGCTGCCCGATTTTCGTTAAGCCCTTAACTAATGGAAAACCCTAAACGAGAGTGTATAGGTTAAAGAACAAGTTCTATAAGTGATGGGCTACGGATTTGCGAACTAAAAAGTATAGTTACTGACGATAACGTTACCTTTATGTTAACTAGGCTAAAAGAGCGACAAAGCGAACGGTTTTGCGATTAGTCATCAACAGGTATGTAAAGCCTATCCTTCCTTTCTTTCTTTTGGCATGTCCTAGATGTAAGTAAGATATTATATGAGCTTTGGGGTAATTCTACTCACTAGTTTCGAGCATGACTTATGATTTTTATTCGTTTCTTGATGTTAGAACTCTCAGGATAGTTGAGCTATTGCCCTCGAGTCTCTTATATGATTGACTAGTATATGATGTATAAAAGTTCCTATTCTTAAAGAATTCCATAATGAGTGGTGTCCTTGACTTTCATAAGCTATCTCATATTAATTTGATATATATATATGATCCCTGAGACGTTCCTTGATATAGTTCGTAATGACATTTAGAAAGAACTTAATATGGCTATTATTTTGATACTTGAGAGCTGATTAGTCTACTTATCTATTGAGTCTCAAAGATGATTTGTATGTATATGGTTACTCACTACTCTGCTCGTGCTTACGATTACATCCTTCACTGAGTCCCGGGCCAGGACATGTTTTCGTGCACAGATCCACTGCATTATTCACCGAGTCCCTCACTAGAGGGCCGGGATACGTTATATATATGTATATGATGATATGATGACATGATGATATGATGATATGGGGATGGCGGCCAGGTTGGCACATGATGATCTTATCCACCGAGTCCCTCACTAGAGGGCCGGGACGCGTTATATATATACATGATGATGATATGATTTTATTTACCGAGTCCCTCACTAGAGGGCCGGGACACGTTATACATATGCATATGAACAGGATGATTCTCTAATGGTGACATTAAGTTTCATAACGAGTTAAGTCTAATATTGATACCATGATTTATGATTCAAAGGTAAGCCTTGTGGTTTTCTGGTTATTGTACTGGTTTTCTGTACTCCTAACTTCAGTATGATCCTGTTTATTGTATTTATGTTTTACATGCTCAGTACATATTACGTACTGACCCCCCTTCATCGGGGGGCTGCGTTCATGCCCGCAGGTACAAATGCTCACGTTGGTAACCCGCCAGCTTAGGAGTCCTATTCAGCTATCTTGGAGGGCTCCCTTGTTCCGGAGCCTAGATTTTGGTACAAAATCTCTGTGGTGTATATGTATTTTATCCAGGGGTACGGCGAGGCCCTGTCCCGTCATATGATACTGTTGTTACTCTTACAGGTCTGTAGACATATGTGTGGGTTGCGTATCGATGTTGTTCAATTGTGTCTATATGGCTTATGTTTTGGGACGTTCCCTTTCGTAGTGGCAGCCTTGTCGGCTTGCATATATATATATATGTTTTGAGAAGTAATGTGTTATGATAGCCTTGTCGGCTCATTTATGGCGGGGATGTTCCCTTATATATTATGAAAGCCTTGTCGGCTTATGTACTATAATGTCTGTTGAAAGTTGTACCTCCCCAAGAGACAGGTTGTTGTGATACGTCTAAATAATGCGACAATTTTGAGACGACGCCTTGCCTTGGTACTGATATGTCTGTATTATGCTAGTTGTGGATGATTATAGTTAACAGGTACATACGAGTGTCTAGTTCGGGCACTAGTCACGGCCTACGGGGTTGGGTCGTGACACAACCCCCTTTTTTGTTCATTCTATCATCACATTAAGATTCATGATTAGTTTAAGGTTCGTTAATGGTGAAAGAAGAGGATAGAACCCTAGAAGTTGCTAACCCAAGAATAATTGATGAGTTACTGATTTTATGGCTGTTTAATCATCTAGAAATATAGATTATCACTTCCTAGGATGAGAATTTGATTATTAATGGTGCGAATGATGTATAAAGACTTACGGTTTCATAAAGATGATAACTTTAGCATAAAAACTTCTTGTAAAAGGGTTAAATTGATTAGAAACCCTTGAATGGGAATAGTATGATGGTTGCGGTGGATTTTTGTGATGAATTCACACCTAGTGATAGTTTACCAATTTGAAAAGGGTAGAAGTAGTTGGGTACTTTTCCTTAATTGTTGTTTGTTTGAGTAGATGATCCATTACTAGCATTATGATTTCTAGACTTTGAACATTCTGAAGCTTTGCAAAAGGGGAAAGTGATTGTAGTGTTCCAGTTCAGCTTTGTGGTAGGTTACGATCTACTTAAGTTAGACTTTGATTAGTTAATTTTATATGTTATGAAATTGATAGGAGAGGCATAATTAGGGCTTCAGACATAAAGTTTTGTTAGAAATTCCTAAGTTTCATATTGATTGGTTGATTATGTGATTAACTATTTTGATATGATAAACAAGGAGTTAATGAATACTCTTCTTATTGACTTGGAGTAATCCCTTGTTCATGCTTTTGGTGAATTGATTCTCGAGTCTTGATATGACTTGTGGCATGGTGACTTATGTTCTTTGATATTGGTGCATTGATTGTTCACATTCCTTATTGATTGTGGAACAAAAATACATTGTGATGAGAAAGATAATATAAATATGAAAAGACACATTTGACAGGGGTGAGGAAGTGACCTAGTTATGGCCTCGTGATCCGAGGTCAGTTTCGGAGCGAGTCGTACATAGACACCATGGGTCCCCTATAGGTCATGGCTAATTGGGACAACAATACTATTTAGCATGTGTGTACGGATATGTGACAGATTTGAGATGATGCGTGAGTTACGGTTGTGTTGGTAATGACACAGGTTTACTTACTTTATTGATTACTATTTGTGTGGGCTTATCTTATTTCAGTGTTGGATGATTTTGGTGATAGTTTCATATGGTTATGTGTTGTTGTGTCTATATATATATTCTATTAATTTTGTGATTTTATGCATGATACTAATCTCAGTCGGCCTATGATATCTACCGATACCTAGTATTTGTACTAATACTACCTTGCTGCATTCTTTTGAGTGAAGATTATTGTTACACCTCGGAAAATTCACCATTAACGTACAGTGAATAGACTAGCAAAAAGCATGACGTGTACGTTGCTTCGATAAGTAAGAAAATGCATTTGAAGATCCTAATTATGATTTCAAAGGCAATTGAGATAAGAGAAGAAAGTTTGCCGAGAGAAGGCAAGGCATACGATGTGTATCGGAAAGAAATTACGAGTAACGAGTTAATGATAACTAAATGGTGCTTTGGAGAAGAGTTATAACGTCCCTTAGATTGTTAACGAGGTGATAAACAAGTGCTAAGAAGGTACCTTATGGATTAGAGATCAAACGATGTGACAAGAAAAATATCAATGAAAAGATGAGTTATACGGTACATTATACGGACCTTATAATGTTATACGACCCGTATAATGGACCATAGGATTGTTACAGAATGATGTTGTTGAGGGGTTGATTTCACGGTCACTTATACGGACTGTATAAAATTATACGGCCCGTATAATGTGCCGTCAAATTGACACAGAATGGGATGGCCACTGGAGCAGTTTTACGGTCACTTATAAGGACCGTATAAATTTATACGAACCGTATAAGTGTCCGTACAATTGTCCGACGGGATCAGTTTTTAAGTTATTAAAAGGAGACCCAAGTTCATTTTATTTCATTTCTCTCCTACACAAGTCAAGAACTCTCTAGAATATTCTCCACTCTTCATCCACAAGAAACCAAAGGAAATTAATGATTAACTTCACCAAACCAACAAAAATCAAGAGTGTGAAGCACATTAAAGTCAACCAAGCCAAGAAATTTCAAGAGAAGTGAACTAGGGTTTTGGTGCAAGAAGAGTAATACCACTCAAGGCTTGTTCCTACAATATCTAAGGTAAGTTTTATGATATTTTCATGATGTTTAAGATATTGAGAAGTTGAAACACTTGGATTGTAGAAGAATATATAGAGAATGGGTCATAAAAGTGGGAATAGTGCTATTGTTGAGTAGTAGTTTGGAATGAATCATGAATATGGATATGTTGTGATTGTAAGTAGGTTATGAATGACATTTAGAACATGGAATGAGTATGATATGTGAAAGAACGTAATAGTGAATTATGACCATGATTATGGGGAAATTGAAGTGAAATTGTGAAATATGGATAATGCAGATAGATGATGATTGTTATTTATGATATTATGAATGATGTTACGGATGTTTGGGAGTTGATATGGAATATGGAGGAAGTCATATAAACAAAGGAAAATGCTGCCCAACTTTCTCTAGCTTTAGTAAGCACGTTCTTATAATCGCTTAGCTAATGTTAATGCAAATTATTTTGAAGGTAAAGACATGAACATTAAAGGAGAATGAGCAAGCAATAGAGTAATTAAACGACAAAGGTATGTGAGGCTAGTCCTTTCTTTCTAAGGCATGAATCTTATGGTATGAATTTCCTTCTTCTTCAAGAATTTCCCATCTTCAAGAAAACTAATAGCCTATGTGCATTTATAGCTATATGAGATGAGAGATACATTATGAGTCCAATAACGATGATGATGAGTTAAGTATAAAGATTCTAGAGTTCATGATATGATGTTCCTATAAAGTTAATGATGTTGTTTGTTGTACACACTCACCTTATGTACTATTTTCTTCAAGGTGAGGCAGAATACTGTTGAGCTAATGATGTCAGTTATTGTATACACTCACCTTATATACTATTTCTTTCAAGGTGGGGCAGAATACTTGTAGATGACCATAATGGAATCGGGGGTTCACGACCTTATGTTACCCCAATATAGCCATGGTTGCCTTCAAGTTCTAATGTATGTCTTTAATGATATGTATAATGATGCTAAATCATGATATGTCTATGAAATGAGCAATAATGTAAGCTTATAACCCACCTATGCTATGTATGAAAATGTTGAATTACGATGGTTATATGACGATGTGATTACACCGTGACTAAGCCGGACATGTCACCGCTAATGCGGGCTGCTTATGATTACACCGTGCCTAGATGGCCGGACATGTCACCGCTAATGCGGGCTGCTTATGATTCCACCATGCCTAGAGGGCCGGACATGACACCACTAGTGGGCGGCATATGATGGTTACCCGGACACGGGTTAACGATGAGGATTATGATGTGATGATATTCGCTGTGATGACATATGTATTATGCATATATAAATATACGATATATGTATGAAATGCATTCACTTATGAAACTCATACAGGTTATACCTTCCTCTTATGGCTCATGATTCTCTATTACGTTTATTTCGTTCTTGTCTTACATAATCAGTACAATGTTCGTACTGACGTCCATTTTCTTTGGACGTTGTGTTCATGCCCACAGGTAGACAGGGAGGTGACCTTGATCCTGACTCGTAGGAGTTGTCAGCTGACTAGAGAGCACTCCATTGTTTCGGAGGTGCTACTTGGTTCGTTCTTTTGTGTGTGTGTGTGTGTGTGTGTGTGTGTGTATATATATATATATATATATATATATGTATATGTATTTTGGGCACGACGGGGTCTTGTCCCGTCCATATCTCTAGTACTCTAGTTGAGGCTCGTAGATACGTATGTGTGGGTAGTATGGTCTCACGATGCTATGATTGTAGATATTATTATTTTGATAGCCGAAGGGCTTATGTATGTAAAATCAATTATATTTTCAAACGAAAAAATGGTTCTCTTATGATTATGAGTATATGAATGGTAAAGAAGTGTAGAATGACCATGACGAGTAAGGAAACAAGTGGTGCTCGGTCGTTAGCCCCAGGTACCCGTCACTGCCCCTAGCCGGGTCGTGACAAAAGTGATATCAGAGCAGTTCTGTTACACCCCAGAAATTTCTCCGTGAACGTACAATGAAAATACCAACGAAGAGTATGAGTGTACGATGTTTTACTAAGAAGGGGATGACTACTTATGAGTTTTGAGAATGCGAAAGTTGCAAATTTGCACTTCAGCCCAATTGGTCTTAAAATAGAATACGGCCCGTAAAGTGGTTTACGGACCGTAAACTGCTATCGTCTTTCAACATTCCAAAACTTTAACTTTCTGCCAAATGTCTAAATGGTTAAATACGACTCAGAATACGGACCGTAAATTGAAATACGACCCGTAAATTGAAATACGGCTCGTAAACTATGACCGTAAACCACTATGACTCCAGCAAACCATTCTGGTTCTGTTATGCTTAAATACGGTCGTGAAGGACGGACCGTAAACTAGAATACGACCCGTAAATTGGGTTTACGGCCACTGTGCATTTCGACTACTGTTCATAAAAATCAGATTTTAAGTTAAGTATAAAGGACACTTTTTCATTCCATTCATTTCATTTTCACTCCACACTTCAAGAAACATCTAGAATACTATCTAATATTTATCCACAAGAGAATCAAAGGAAAATCAAGATCAACAACACTAAATCCATGAAATCAACAGTGTGAAACTCATCAAAGTTCATCTACACCAAGAAATTGCAAAGGAAATGAAGTAGGGTTTTTGGTATAGGAGAGTATTGCTACTGAAGGCTCGTTCCTACCATATCTAAGGTAAGTTTTATGACTTTCTCATGATGATGGAAGTATTTGTACATTGAAACACTTGGATTATAGAAGAGTGTAGTGAATGGGTCATAAAATGTGAATAGTGTCATAGTTGAATGATAGTTGGATTGAATTATGAATGTTGATGAGTTGGGAGTATAAATATGTTATAAATGACGTGTAGACCATGAAATAGGTCTGATGTATGAGGAAATGTGATGATGAGCTAAAACCCATAAACGTGGAGAAATTGAAGAGAAATGGTGGATTTTGGTCAATGTACATGAATGATGATTGTTGATTGCATTATTGTGAATGTTGTTGTGAGCGTTATGGAGTTGATATAGAACATGGGAAAAGTAGAATAAACAAAGGAAGTGCTTCCCAATTTTCCCTAGCTTTAGAAAGCCCGTTCTTACAATTGCTTAGCTAATGATGATATAAACTCTCTTGAAGGTAGAACGAGTGCATTAAAGGAGAACACGCAAGCGATAGCATAGTTAAATGACAAAGGTATGTGAGGCTTATCCTTTCTTTAAAAAGGCATGAATCCTTCATGTCTTATATAATCCTTCTACAAAATGAAGCCCATGAGTCCTTCTATATGTATTGAATTACATATGAATATGATGGTGATGATAATGAGCTAGAGTATAGCGATTCAAGAAATTGTGGCATGATGTTCCTATAACGCTAATGATGTTATCTTTGTTAACACTCGCCTTATTCTCTATTTCCTTCAAGGCGAGGCATGATGCTCATAAACGTTCATAATATAATCGGGGGTTCACGACCTTACGTCACTCCGACATAGTGTGGTTGCCCTTAAAGCTTAACGTATGCTCTTAATGCCAATATATGATATGTCTATAAGGTGATTAACAATGCTAGTTTGTAATATGATGTTGATATGTATAAGATACCAAGAAATGATAAGATGATGCTATGGTATGAGATGTGTAATAGTGATGTGTTATGATTTATTTTGTGATGATAAGATTCCACTGTGCCTATTTGGCTGGGCATGTCACCGTGAATGCGGGCTGCATATGATTCCACGGTGCCTAGATGGCCGGACATGTCACCGCTAAGGCGGGCTGCGATGTTACACCGAGCCTAGACGGCCGGGCATGATCACCACTAGTGGGCGTCATATGAGGATTAGACGCGGGTAATGATGAGGAGTACGATGTGACGATGTACGTGATGAAGTATGTGATGAAGTATGTGATGATGTATGTGATGATATATGGGATATGACAAAACATATACTATGATGTTGTAAAATATGATATATGTAAAAAGTATGTTGCTTATAACACTCAAGCATGTTATATCTTTTCTTATGGTTCATGATGCTTCTATGACATTATTTATTTTATTCCTGCCTTACATACTCAGTGCAATGTTCGTACTGACGTCCGTTTTCTTTGGACGCTGTGTTCATGCCCACAGGTAGACAGGGAGGAAATCTTGCTCCGGACTTTTAGAATTTGTTAGCTGACTGAAAGCACTCCCTTGTTCCAGAGGTGCTCATGATGCATCTTTTGTGTACAGTTGTATGTGCAATCCAATAGAGGCTCGTAGATACTCAATATGGGTTTTGTGGTTTCCTGACGTGGATATTATGTAAATATATTGATTTATGTTATTGCGTAAAAGCATTATGTTTTGTAATGAAAAGCAGTTTCTTTTGCAAAATGAGCATGGAATCGATAAATGATTGTTGAATGAGTCTAAGAAGTAATAGTACGAGCGGTGCTCGTGGTTAGCCCCGGGTATCCGTCGCGGCCCCTAGCTGGGTCGTGACAGAAGTGGTATCAGAGCAGTTCGTCCTAGGAAGTGTCTACGAGCCTTGTCTAGTAGAGTCTTGTTTATGGTGTGTTGCGCGCCACATCAATAAACAAGAGGCTACAGGGCATCTAGGAAAAATGACCATCTTTCTTCTCATGAGATCGTGCTACAGAGCCGTGTATAAGATTTTATCCTCCCTAATAGTGTGCTATGATTTCAAAATACCGCCAAAGGGAAAGGCTACAGCCGCCCAGAAGGGCAAGACTACGGCAAAGAGGCGGGTAGAAAGAGAGCCTACGATGAATATAGAAGAACGAGAATCACATAATGAGGCCTTGTCTAATACTTTTTCTACCCAGCCTAATGTGGAAGAACAAGGAGGAGCTCCAGATCCAATTCCTCCACTGGTTGCTTCGGGTCAACAAGTGACCGAGGCTATTCAGTTATTGACACAATTGGTCGCCGCACAGGCACAACGACAAAATGCGAGCCCTAGTGATCGGGCAGCAAGTACCAAAGCCCGTGATTTTATGAGTCTAAGTCCTCCGGAATTCTTCGGGTCAAAGTCGGATGAAGACCCGCAAAGTTTCATAGATGAGATGTTGAGGACATTGAAGATTCTCCATGCCTCCGAAACTGAATCCGTGGAGTTGGCATCTTATAGACTCCGGGATGTGGCAGTTTTATGGTACAACAACTGGGTATTACCAAGAGGAGAGAATGCGCCCCCTCCGGTTTGGCAAGAATTCGTGGATGCATTTATTCGTCATTATTTGCCACCCGAGGTCCGCCGAGCTAGAGCGAATAGATTTCTAAATTTGAGGCAAGGAAATATGAGTGCCCGGGAGTATAGCATGCAATTTAATTCTTTGGCTAGATATGCCCCGGCTATGGTGGCCGACATGGGAGATCGTGTACATAGATTCGTGAGTGGCTTGGAGACACATTTGTTCAAGGATTGCTTGACGGCCTTTTTACAAGAAGGAATGGATATTTCTCGAATACAAGCCCATGCCCAGAACTTAGAGGGACGACAACAACAACAAAGGGGTGATCACGACAGTGATAGAAGACAAAGCAAAATGGCTAGATCTATGGGCACAGGCAGTGATTATAGAGGGGGATTGAGGCAGACCTATTCTCGACATTCAGGTCAGTTAGTGACTAGTACGCCTCCACGATTCGCGGATAGGGGAGTTGATCGCTCTTTTCCTTCAGGACAGGGTCAGAGTTCTAAAGCTTCGGGTTCTCAGTTTGGGGGTGACTACAGTCAGAGGAGACCACCAGTTCCACGATGTAGCTGGTGCCGGAAGTTGCACTCAGGGCCATGTCGTCAGGACACGGATGCTTGTTATGTTTGTGGACAGACTGGACATTTGATGTGAGATTGTCCCTCGCGGTATGGTAGAGGTGGGGTTCGGCCCACAGGTTCAGCAGCTGGTTGTTCCTCAGCGCACCTGGCAGGGCAGACTCCCCAGATGTCAGCAGGCCGAGGTAGAGGTAGAGGGGCAGCACCTACTTCAGGTGCCACTCAACCCCGTGTATATGCTTTAGCGGGACGGCAGGATCTTGAGTCCTCTCCGAATGTGGTTACAGGTATATTGTCTATATTTTCCCGTGATGTGTATGCATTGATAGATCCGGGTTCTACATTCTCTTATATTACTCCATATGTTGCTGGTTGTATTGGAGTGAAACCTGAGTCAATCAAACCTTTTGAGGTGTCTACTCCGATTGGTGATCCCGTAATAGCAAGACAAGTGTATAAAAAATGTGTAGTGGTGATATGTGATCGCCAGACCATGGCTGATTGATTGAGCTGGAAATGATTGATTTTGATGTGATTATGGGTATGGATTGGTTGGCGTCGTGTTATGCTAACGTTGGTTGCCGATTGAAAGTGGTTCGATTCTAATTTCCAGGAGAACCCGTGCTTGAATGGATGGGTAATGCAGCATCCCCAAAGGGTAGGTTTATTTCCTACCTTAAGGCAAGAAAGATGATAGCCAAACGTTATATTTATCATCTAGTTCGGGTTCATGACACCGAGGAAAAGTCACCAACTTTCGAATCCATTCCGGTAGCGAATGAATTCCCGAATGTGTTTCCAGACGAACTTCCTGGTCTTCCTCCAGAGAGAGAGATTGACTTTGCCATTGATGTGTTGCCGGACACAAAGCCTATTTCTAGTCCTCCGTATCAAATGGCTCTGGCGGAATTGAAGGAGCTAAAGGCGCAGTTGAAAGATTTTCTCGGAAAGGGGTTTATTAGGCCCAGTTCATCACCGTGGGGAGCACCGGTCTTGTTCGTGAGAAAGAAAGACGGTTCCCTACGAATGTGCATCGATTACAGGCAACTGAACAAGGTGACGATAAAGAATAAATATCCTCTCCCAAGGATTGATGACTTATTCGATCAATTGCAAGGTGCCAAGTGGTTTTCAAAAATAGACTTGAGATCGGGTTATCATCATGTAAGGGTTAGAGAAGCGAATATTCCAAAAATAGCCTTCCGAACGAGATATGGCCATTATGAATTCCGAGTGATGTCATTTGGATTGACTAATGCTCTGGCCGTGTTTATGAACTTGATGAACAATTTATTCAGGGTCCTCTTTGACTTATTTGTGATAGTATTTATTGATGATATTCTGGTGTATTCTCGCACGGAATCAGAACATGCAGATTATTTTCGAATTGTTCTTGGTATTCTTCGAGCCAGAGAATTGTATGCAAAATTTTCAAAGTACGAGTTCTGGCTAAATTCTGTGATATTTCTGGGCCATGTTATTTCAAATGATGGCATTCGAGTTGA